>NW_012147941.1:846879-872230 GCF_000956105.1 Propithecus coquereli
GACCAGCCTGAGCAAGAGCGAGACCCCGTCTCTACTAAAAATAGAAAGAAATTAGCTGGACAACTAAAAATATATAGAAAAGATTAGCCAGGCTTGGTGGCGCAGGCCTGCAGTCCCAGCTACCTGGGAGGCTGAGGCAGTAGGATACTGCCTTCCCGGTACCCTTATCTCTGTGCTACCTTCTTTTTTGCAGAGCGCCAGTGGAACATGTGGATCCCAGGATTTGGCTCTGAAGAAATCCGACCCTACAAAAAAGCTTGCACCACAGAAGCTCACAAACAGGTGAGGAGCCACCAGAGCCCTAGGGACAGCTAGGGCTGATCCCTTGAGCTACATCTTGGAAGGGGTGCACACAGCTACTTGCTAGGGGCCTCACTTCTTCCACACAGCAAGCTTCACTCTCGGGACCAAAGGTCAGAGAGGGCAGGGGGCAGCAGCAGTCACGAGCGATCGGTCAGATATTTCCTTGGTGCTGGGCTGTTCCCACATGGGGTCTCAGTTTTTTCTCTCAACTCTGATGGGCATCACTTAAAGCTGTTGATTCTAGGTTCTTCTAATATGGATGGAGTTCACCTTCTCTGCACCTTCTTAATGAAATCTTCCTTCGTTGTTGCTGATTCGAACATCATATATGGCCCTATGAAGAGAGAGCAGGTTAAAGACTGCAGAAATACGCTATACTTGTGCTGAGAGGAAGTATCCAGGCTGCTGTGCCAGGCATATGGCCTGTGTCCCAGCTTAACCTTGGTTCTTTGCCTTTTTTTTTTTTTTTTTAAGAAACAGGGTCTTCCTCTGTCACCACCCAGGCTGAAGCCAGTGGTGTTTAAAAGCCGATCATAGCTCACTGCAGCCTCGAATTCGTAGGCTCAAGTGATACTGCCTCAGCCTCTGGAGTAGCTAGGAGTAGAGGCACATGCCACCACGCCCAGCTCACATTTTGTAGAGACATGTTCTCACTGTGTTGCCCAGGCTGGTCTTGAACTCCTGGGCTCAGGAGATCCTCCCACCTCAGCCTCTCAAACAGCTGAGATTACAGGCAGGAGCCACCACGCCCAGCTCTGCCCTCTTGACAAGGAAGCTAGAGGTCAGTGTGAGAATACCACTTCCACTGTGGAGCAAGTTGTCCCAGTCATTGGTCAGTACAACAGCAGTGTTGCCCTCCCTTTGCCAAGGCTGTTATCCTTTATATCTTAATTTAACTGGCTACTCTGATTGGAAAAGCGAGCTTTTTCTAAGCTTGACAGGCACAACTGGGCAGTCCTGGGTGAGTGTCCCTTGCTTTGCCATCGCCTGGTATCTCTGGAGTGGATGTCTACAGAGCTCACGGAGGAAGCTGCCAATGACCTGAATCAAAGGACTGCACTCTTCTTCAGAAAGGAGTCTCTTTAGACAATGGACTGTCACTTTGGCTCTGCTCCCAAATTATCCACTTTTCAGCCCTAGTCAACAAATATCATAATATTGGGACAATCTCTTGATCAAAAAGAGTGAGCAAAGCAAGCTATTCATTTGCCCAGTGGCTGGTAATAGTAAGAGTTGACACCCTGATCTGAGTGTTTCTAGGATAGGTTTTGGTAGAAGTTATTAGTCTTCAGTTTCCCTTCATTGCATGTCATCAGGTGTGAACCGTCAGCTCCCTTTGTGTATGGTGACAAGCTCGAGGAAATTGAGGTCCTTTTCCTACTTTCTCCATCATCAGAGAAAGAAGAAACTGGGGTGAGGAAGTCTAGAAAACACATGCTTTGCTGGCTTATTCTCATTTTTGCCATCCTGCCAGCCTGGAGCAGTTTGGGTCTTTTGGTCAAAGGAATGGATCTACTGACCCATCTAAACATCTGTTGGGGCCCTGCAGACTGCTCTCTGGTTTGAAGGCACCTGCTGAGCCGGCCTGTGACTACAGGTCCCTGAGGGCTCCAGCCTGTAGTGTACACCATGCTGCCTGCTAGCTGCACATGAATGTTCCAGAAAGCTCCTGACTCTAACTGCTCCTGTGTAACTGCTTATTTCTCTCTCCTTTCAGAGAATGGCATTGATCCGAAAAACAACCAAGAAATAACACACGGAAAGGTCAGGGAATGGACAACAATGTATTTGGAGATACTTGAGCTGAGACCTCAGCCATCTCATCCTTGGAATTTTTTTTTTAATGCTTTACAGAGAAGCATATATTTTTTATTAACAGTGCAGCAATATCTATAATGACTGAGAGGATCTGCCAAAAGAATAAAGCCTCCTACCCCAACTTCCCGTTCCGTTTCCGTGCCGTCTCAAAGAGGAGCAGTGTATCTTCCAGAGAAGATTTTATTTGTGGTTTATTATATAAGTGATTGAATATGGAACAAAGCATTATGATCTTGTTGGGTGAGACAGTATTAGCAGGATTTGTAGAGGCTTTTGTTTCCTTCTCCTTCCCTTTTTCCCTGTACTTTGTAATGTCAGTGTTTATATGAATATGACTTTCATTTGCTTTTCCAGAATAAAGAAGTTATTAATTGAAAGACACAGGGCGCATGGCTTATAGCCTTTGAAATGCCAGAGGGAGTTAGGAGGACAGGCAAGGCTGGGTAGCTTTCTAGTCAGCAGGTGGCAGTACTGTTATTCATTTCTGTGTTTTAGGAACACACAGGGATTTTCCATTATTTTACTCCATGGGAGCCATAACATCAGCAGGAGTTTGCGTCTAGTTTCTCTGCCATAAGAATTGGGCAGGGTAATATTCAGTCATGAGCTCCAGACTGAAGAGGCATCCTTGTTTTGGCAGTGCTTTTCTGGAACTCCTAGAGAAAGTCGTGTTTATCTTTGGCCCTTAGAAAGGATGGGAATAACCTTGGGGACAGGCCTGTCTGTGCAGGTACCTGTCTGTTTTTAGTTGCTGGTATCCCTGATCATGGTATCTTCACCATCATGTAGAGGAAAGCGCCCCTTCTAGACCTCGGGGTCATCTCCTTCAATGGCACCTAGCATCATCCCATCCTGGGCCCAGCATAACCCGTGTGGATTTTGAGGGTTCAGTGTGCTTTAGGGAGGGTGACTGTTCCACCCAGGGGTCACTAGAACAGGCACATCCACCTTGACCTGCTTCGGACCTCTTCTTCTTGCAGCTTGGCCCACGATGGGACCCTGCATTTCACTCCCTCCCACTCTGAATTAGGCCCCATGAGCCTTCTCTTCACAGCCTCATAGATCTCTTGGGTGAGCTGCTCAAAGGCTGTGCTGATGTTACTGTTGTTCTTCGCTGAAATCTCAACATAGCGAGTCCCTAAGGAGGCAGCCAGCTTCTTCCCCTTCTCTGGCATTGCTCGGTACTCAGCCACCAGGTCACTCTTGTAGCCTACCACCAAGACGAAGATATTGAAGGGTTTCACTTTCTTCAGAACCTCCCGATACCGCCAGGCGACGCTCTCAAAGGATGTTCTGATGGTGATATGAAACAGCAAGAGGCCTCCAGCCAAGTTCTGATAGTAGGAGCAGGTCTCTGACCTCAGCAGCCAAGAAGGAATCCAGAGTTAGTTTTGAGTTCTCCATTGAGGACATAAGGAGAAAAGGGAACCAGGAAGTTTGCTGGAAAGAGCTGGGGTAGAGTCAGAAGACCTCAGTTCTTAATCAGCTGTGTGACAGGTAAGTGGCTTCAGCTATGAGTCATTCTGTCCTGTCTGCATAAGGAGGGGCTTGCTCATTCATTCAGCAAATCTTTGTCAGCCATACCCATGCCTATGATAGGCTGGGGCTACAATGATGAATAAAAACAGACAAAGGGAGCACTCCTGCCATTGGATAAATGTAAAACTGGCACTGTGACAAGGGCTGCCAGGGACAGGTTTATAGGGCTGGGGGAGGAGTCTGGCAAGTGGGGGAGAAATGTTGTTTGGGCTGAGAAATGAGGGATGCAGGTGAAGGGGATGGGCTCTCTTTCAAGGAGAGAGAACTGCGTGGTATATAAGCCTTGAGGCAGTGTATGAGGTAAATTGAGCCAGGCCATGCAGTGCCTTGCAGGCCCCAGCAAAGATTGGTCTTTATCAAAAAAGTAATAGGACACCAGGCGCAGCAGTGGCATCCTCAGGAGGCTGAGGCTGGAGGATCGCTTGAGGCCAGTAGTTCAAGTCCAGCCTGGGCAACATAGCAAGGCCCTCATGTCTTAAAAAGCAAAAAATTAAAATAGTAACATGAGCCACTGAAGGAGTTTAAGCAGAAGCATGGCATGTGCAAAGGCCCAGAAGTCTAAAGGAGTCAGCGTGCCAATGTGGCTAAAGCACAAGATTAGGAGAGGGTGGCTAGAGGTGAGCACAGAGTGAGCTTGGGGGGTGGACTGCTCTCAGGCTTAGTGGCGTGGGCTTCCTCCCGGCTTCTCACATGGGTACACGGAGCCGCAGCTGCAGTGCCCACACCTTGGAGGCTGCTCTGTGTGTGCGTGCATGTGTGTTGCAGGGTGTAGCGTGGGAGGCCCCGCAGACCGGCTCTGGGCTTACCACCCCTCTTCAGCCGAGCAGCTTTTTTCTTAACCGTTGGCCATTTTTGGGCTCTGAGAGATCTTCCATTGAACAAGGATTCTGATGCTCAAAACAGGCATATAAATAAAAGGTTTGAAACCCACTGCACAGGCTTTGGGAAGCCAGTGAAGTTTTAGGTGAAGGACTGGTGTGGAATATTTGCATGTGAAAAGCCTCACTCTGGCCGACAGTGTGGAGAGTGGATAGAGGAGGCAGGAAGGGGACCAGCCAGGATGTTGCTGCAGTTGTTTGGACTAGAGGTAAAAGACTAAAGCTTGAGAAGTTCCCTGAGAAAGAATGAATCAGAAGGCAGGGGTAGGGGCTGGTCACAACAGGATGAGTTCTGAGGACACAGAAAGAGCCATCTGGGATCAGGAAGCCATCTTGGAGCGGGTACCCTGTGCATGCATGGTGTGCAGCTGGGAGGAGGTGAGCAGAGCTAAACTAAGGTCTTACAACTAACTGGAGTTAGAAAAGAAAGGCCTTCAGAGGTCATCCAGTGTGGCCCGTTATTTAACAAGTGAGAACACTGAGGTCTGGAGAGGTCGTGTGACCTGTCCAAGGTCCCTAGGCAGGGCAGGACTCAGACCCATGCTCTTTGTCCAGAGTCCATCCTTCTAAATGGCCTCCAAGGCCCCTTCTCCTGCCCCCTCCCTTCCTGGTGGATGAGCTCTCTCTTTGGCCCTCAGGGTTAGGTGGTGTGGAAGGCATGGAGCAGTGGCCATGTCCAGAGGCCTGCCATGCCATACGCCCCGGAACCTTCCTGGCCAACTGTGTCCCAGAACTGGATCTCCACCTGGATCCCAGGCTGCACCTCCACAAAGTGCACAAAGAAGTTTACCTCCACCATCTGGGTGAGGTCCTCAACAAAGATGCCTTCTGTGTAGTGTCCCAGCAAGGATAATTTGCCCCCAGTTGAGTCTCCTAGGAGGATGATGCAGAACTGGTACTGTCAGAGGGTGTCCATGCAGGACACCAAGGCCAGCCAGGAGGAGAAATGAGGCCAGAGCTGATGCACAAACCACGTGGCCCTGGGTCTGATTCAGACTTGCAGGAGAAGTGGAGCCAGAACCCAAAAGGTGTGATCAGGGTCCTCCAGGTCTAGGTTCCCCAGGACACTCCCAGACCTAGGCATAGAGAGACCTCCACGACTCCTCTGCAGAGAGACTTCATACAGTGCCATTTGAAACCACCTGGCAGAACTGGGTCCCATCAAGACAGAAGTAGGGCTTACCTGAAATAGAGGCCCTTGTCCTATATCCATCCTGAGTGGTCCCCAGGTCCTATATCCATCCTTGAAGGGTCATGGAGGTCACAGCCCCCATGTGCTAGGCTATCTCCCTCTTCTTCCTTGCTGGCCTACATCCCAGCCCTAGGCCTGTACCTACAGGAATGGGGTTGTGCAATGTAAAACTTGCCTCTCCCAGCACTGGTACTTCCAGCACAGCTGGAAGGAGATGTCCCAGCCAGGAGCCCTGGGAAGATGTCCCACACGTGAACCACAGACTGAGCACGTGCTCTGTGCCAGGGTTGGGAGCATAAGCATAAAGCAAGGGGGCTGGTAACACGAGATTGGCCATGCCTGTTCATGTTTGTTGAAGTTCAGTTATTAGTACAAGGAGTTCTTCATGCTATTTTATACTTCGCAGTATCTTATTTATTCTTGGGTATTTTTGAAAATTTCCGTAACAGTTTTTAAAAGCCCTGCCCTTAGCAGCTTCTTCAAGAGAATCAAACAGCCCTGGCCTTGAAGAGCTACAGTCTGGGGGGGCAATAAGCAACAGTGCCTGAAATCCCCAGAGAAGGGAGCTGCTTAAGTACCTTGGAGGCTCAGAGAAGGAGCTGATACATTAGGGCAGCATCTGGGCTGAGCCTGGAAGGATGAACAGTTTGATAAAGGTGGAGGAGGGACATTCCAGGCAAAGGAGCACATGAAAGATACAAAAGAGGCTTGTTAGCAGGAGGAACTTGACATTTATTGGGTGCTTAGCACACGTCACCGTATTTAATCCTCTAACTACCATGTTACTTAGGACTCAGTATCATTTTACCATGTCAGAGGCTGAGGCTGAGAAAGGCAGAGGTAGACACTGGGTTCCCACACCAACCACATCGTCAGTTCCAGCCTGTGCGAGTGTGGACAAGGTGGTTCCTTTCTCCTCCACTAGCTTTCAGGGGCTCCCTGAGCAGGCAGGGTCTTCAGAAAGGGTCCCATGTGTGGCAGACCTTAGCTCTGTTCCTTCTAAGAGCTATAGGAGATATATTCAGGTCTGAATTGCAAGGTTTGCAGCCCAAAGAAGAGGTGGGAGGACAAGGTGTTTCAAGGCAAGGAAGCAGCTCACAGAAAGGTCTGGAGGCTGGGGAGCCTGACTTTGTCATAGCTGCTATGGCTGGAGGGTTTGGCCAGGGTCCCATCTTGGAGAAGGAATTTTGCTTGCATAGAATAGTATAGGGAGAGACCCAAAGAGAAGATTCTGGAACTTTACCCTTAGAAAGCAGAGCCAAGGCCACACCTCCAGAAGGTGGTCAGGACCTTTAAGAACAGAGTCTGGAATCCTTGTTACTTCCTCAGTGTGGTTACTTTGGTAGTCTCTCTTCCATTATTAATAGAGAAACTTTCCGGGTAAAGAGGTGGACACTTCCATTTTGTGAACTCTTAATGTGTGACAAATACTGCCTTTGATTTCTTATTTAATCCTTTCTAAAACTCTGAGAGTAGGCCAAGCACGGTGACTCACGCCTGTAATCCCAGCACTTTGGGAGGCTGAAGCAAGAGGATCGCTTTAGCCCAGGAGTTGGAGACCAGCCTGGGCAACATGGTAAGACCCCATCTCTACAAAAAATTTAAAAATTAGCTGGGTGTGGTGGCATGCACCTGTAGCCCCAGCTACTTGGGAAGCTGAGGCAGGAGGATCACCTGAGTCCAGGCATTCAAGGCTGCAGTGAGCTATGATCAGGTCACTGCATTCCAGCCTGGGTGACAGAGTGAGACTCTGTCTCAAAAAAAAAAAAAAAAACTGAGAGATATCATTACCCCATTTTACAGATGAGTCCACTGAGGCTTAGAGAGATGAAGTGAGTTGCTCAGGGTCCTACAGTTAGTACACAGTGGAGCTGGGATCCAAACCCAGGTTTGACTGCAAAGCCTGCCCTATCTTTGGCAGCTGGGTTAATGTGGTGGTTAACGGGAGGTGATATTTACCTGAGTGTTGCAGGCAGATCACATAATACAGGAAGAGCAGAGAGAGCTGGGACTGTCCTGGCACAGGAAACAGCATGTGCAAAGCCTGGAGCTGCAAGGGGTTCAGAATTTGGCTGGGCAAGGTGGGTGGGAGATGATGCAGCAGGCTCCAGGTAAGGAAGGGCTTGGACAAGAGCAAAAGGATTTGGATTTTATCCTGTAGGCCTGTGGTCCCTAACTTCCAGGCCATGGAGCGGACTGGTACCAGTCTGTGGCCTGTCAGGAACCTGGCTGCACAGCAGCGGGGGTGGGGGGGTACGGTGGGGGAGGTAGGCGAGTGAGCGAAGCTTCATCTGTATTTACAGCCGTTCCCCATCATTTGCATCACCGCCTGAACTCTGCCTCCTGTTACATCAGTCACTGTCTCCCATTACCCCCAGATGGGACTGTCTAGTTACAGGAAAACAAGCTCAGGGCTCCCACTGATTCTGTGTTAGGGTGAGTTGTATAATTATTTCATTATGTATTACAACGTAATAATAATAGAAATAAAGTACACAATAAATGTAATGTGCTTGAATCATCCCAAACCCTCCCTGCCCCCTGTCCGTGGAAAAATTGTCTTACCATGAAACCAGTTCCTGGTGCCAAAAAGGTTGGGGACCACTGCTAGGTGATGGGGAGCCAGAGGGAGGATTCTAGCAGGGGAGCAGCCAGATCCAATCTGTACTATTTTTCTTTTTTTTTTTTTGAGACAGGGTCTTTCTCTGTCACCTGGACTAGAGTACAGTGGCCTGATCATAGCTCACTGCAGCCTAAATGCCTGGGCTCAGGCGATCCTCCTGCCTCAGCCTCCCGGAGTAGCTGGGACTACACGCGTGCACCACCATGCCTGACTAATTTTTCTATTTCTTTTGTAGAGAAGGGGTCTCACTCTTGCTCAGGATGGTCTTGAACTCCCACTGCACAGGCCCAAATCTCTACTTTAAAAAGATCCCTGTGGGGCTGAATCACAGGAGAAACCCTGGAAGCCTGAGACCCTCAAGAGTGTCACCATCTAGACTAGAGGCCAGGGCCCTGAACTGTGACAGCGATGGCAAATGGGCACAGGTCCTGCTCCAAGGTGAGAGGGCCAGATTCTGAACAGTGGTGGGAGTGAAGCTCCAGTCCCCAGGTGGCCCAACTCTCTCTGCCTCCCCCTCTCTGCAGGTGTTCTAGGCCTGGCCTTTCCTCGAGCCCGCCAGGGGGCTGGGCAGGGCTGCCTCCCTGCTGGTGCAGGCACACACCCATCAAAGCCACCCACAGTCTCAAGAGGACCTGCCACACTGAGGGGGCAACTGGGGGTGGGATCAGAGCCCTGAGGCTTGAGGCAGGACCTCCCCAAGGCCGGCCTGAGGCAGTGGACAAGGTTACCAGAACGCCGAGCTGCCCAGCTTCGCCAATTCAGCCACATCAGTTTCCCTGCGCTGGACTTGAGTCCCGGTCTGTGACACGGACAAGATCAGCTGGCCTCACCAGGTTGCTGTGGGTCAGGAGTAAGCCACTGGCAACAGAAACAGCTCACAGTGCATGAGCCCATGTGTGTGGCAGGAGTTCACGTAGCATGTCACTTAATCTCACAACCCTGCATGACAGAATCTACTATTATCCCCATTTTACATTTGGGAAACAGGCTGAGAGAGTTAGACTGCGATTCCAGCCTGCTGGACACTCTGGGGAGGCAGCGGGGACAATGGGCATTGTCTTTTCCTGGGAGGTGGGCCTTGCCAGAGTGGGCCGGGGCTTTGGGGACTGGTTCTCCAACTGCCAGCCAGCACTTTGAGAGAGGAGGGGGTCAGTTCCCTTTCCCTCTCCCGCTGGAGTTTTGGGGACTTGTTTCAAGCACCTGACAGCTTCCCCTGGGCCAGCCGCTTGTCTCCCAGACAAGCTTCTGTTTAGGCCTGTGCTCCTGAACAGGGAAACTCTGGGAGGCCAGAAACCGCAGACTGAGTTGAGGGTCATTACCTGCTGCTTCCCACCATTGCAGCCATGCGGGTCTCCTGTGAATTTCTACAAAGAGCCTGGGCCTTTCTTGCCTCAAGGCTGTTGCTCTTGCTAGTCCCTCTCCTCTACTTACTGGCTGTGAGGCTTTAGGCAAGTCACTTAACCTCTCTGGACCTGTCTCCTCCTTGGTAAAATGGAATGATAGTACCCGCTTTATATGCTTACTGCGAGGACTGAGTTAACATATATAAACCCCCTGGTACATAAGAAGTGCCAGTCAGATGCTGGCTACAGTTACTGTTCCTTCTGTCCAGATCTCTGCTCTGCTCTTGGTTTCTCCTCCCACTCCAGGTCTCAGCTCAGGGTCATCTCAGAGAGGCCCTACCTGACCACTTGCTCTAAAGGAGCCCCCAGCACCCTGATCTGTGGTTTCCAGAGCACGCCCCACAACTGGGAATCATTGAGCTCATTTATTTACTTGGTTTGTTCACTCTTCCCATAGACTCTCAGCCCCAGGAGGGCTTTTCTGTCATGTTCACAGCTGTATCCCCAGAGACTAGAACAGGGTAGATGCTCATTTAAAAAAATTTGGTAAAGGAGCTGGGCGCAGTGGCTCACGCCTGTAATCCTAGCACTCTGGGAGGCCGAGGCAGGTGGATCACTCAAGGTCAGGAGTTCGAGACCAGCCTCAGCAAGAGCGAGATCCCGTCTCTACTAAAAAATAGAAAGAAATGATCTGGACAACTAAAAATATATATAGAGAGAAAAAATTAGCCGGGCATGGTGGCACATGCCTGTAGTCCCAGCTACTCGGGAGGCTGAGACAGAAGGATCACTCGAGCCCAGGAGTTTGAGGTTGCTGTGAGCTAGGCTGACGCCACGGCACTCACTCTAGCCCGGGCAACAAAGTGAGACTCTGTCTCAAAAAAAAAAAAAAAAAATTGATGAAGGAATGAAAATATGCCCTAAAGCAAATAATTTCCCTCTCCTGGCCCCAGCTTTCCTCTCCGTCAAATGAGGATACTTGTGCTGACCTCACATTGTCCTGAGGATGAGTGAGGTGGTTTTAAAAAGGGAAGGCAGGGCCAGGTGCATAGGGAGACCCGTCCTAATCCAACTCCATGGGGAGGAAGCTAAGAAACTCACTCTGATTGAAAACCTCCCAAGAATGCTAGGAAGGCGGGATTATCAATTACATGTTGAAGAGGAAACTGAGGCTCCAGGAGGTGGAGTAACTGGCCCAGGGTCACAAAGTGAGTTAAGTGGTTGTGCTTTTTGCTGTGGCAATTGCCCGTGCCCTGCTCATGCCCACTGGCACGATACCCCCCAAGACATACACCCTCTATAGCTGCTGATTCTGCCCAGCATAAACACCATCTCCTCCAGAAACCTTCCCTAATCGCCCCCAGGACGTTCCTTGCCCAGCAGTTCCTATTGTAGATTTGGTTTGCCAGGAGATGTGTTCTGAGATGGAGATTAGTGTGCAGATGTTTATTAGGGGGTATTCTTGAGATGGATACGTGGTTGGGGAAGGAAGGGAAGGAAGCGGGATGGGGCAGAGGGAGAACTTGGCTGTGATGTTGTCACAACAACGTCCTCAATGAAGCCCGTAGAGAGTGATGAATCTGGGCTGACCTTCAGAGTTGTCCAGAGTTGGGGCAAGGCCTTGAAATTATCCCGACAGATGGATAATGGATATTGGATGTGGGCTGCCCCTGAGGGGTGGCAGTTCCCAGAGAGGTGACGTCCACCATCCAGCAGGACTCCTAGCAGCTGGGGAGGGTTGATGGGTTCCTCAGCCAGAACGGGGATCCTGGTGGCTCACTGTAGTGTCCACTGTGTCCAACATAGCTGCTGCTCATTTATGTTCCTCCCTGCCTTCCAGATCCAGGTTCAGCCCCTGGGCTTGGGGGGAGGACATTGGCAGCAGCCCTGGGTTGGACACCACACCTGAATCCCATGCCCAGATGTAGCCTAGGCTGAGGGTCTAAGGAGGCCCCAAGCCAGGCTCACACTGGAGTTCCCCACACCTGTCCTCGCCTGTGCAGCAGCGTCCGGACGCGTCTCAGCGTCCCAGCCCGGGAATGCCGCCAGAGTGGCCTCATCACAGCCAAGACAAGAGAAAGTGGGGAGGGCAGCTTTTGTCATTCAGTTCGCAGTGGGGCAGCTTTGGGTGAGCACATCCTGTCCTTTATCTCATTCATGGCCACAACCTCCCTGTGAGGGGGGATCTTTTATGAGCCCCATTGACAGATGAGGTAACAAAGGCTCAAGGACAGGAAGTTACACACTTGGCCTCTGACACATTTCTATAGAAAGGGGCTGAGCCAAGACCCCAAAATCCAGGAGGCATGACTGTGTCAGGATACTGTTTATTCTGTCATCTGTCCTCCAGGGACACACTCCCCATCCCACTAGCAGGTCTGAAGTTGGCACTGTTTTAACCTTTTTTTCTCCCACAGTCAACACTGGCATGGGCCCGGGTCCTGCTTCCTGCTCGGGGACCTGGAGATGTGAGTCTTGCAGATGAGCCGGACACCCCCCCAGTGCTCTTCCAGCTTGATGTCCCCCCGCTGCAGGGCCTGCTGGATAGCATTGGCAAGGGTGTCAAAGGCCAGGTCCACATTGCTGTTGGATTTGGCTGAGGTCTCCATGAAGGCCATGCCCAGAGAGGTGGCCAGCTCCTCTGCCTCCTGGGCGGAGACACAGCGGGTGCTCTGCAGGTCACTCTTGTGGCCAACCAGCAGGAAAATCGCCTTGTCGGGGCCTTGAGTGGCCATGACCTCCTGGTGCCAGTCTTGGATGTGTTCAAAGGACTTCCTGTTTGTCACATCAAAGACCAGCAGGACACCCACCACATTCCGGTAAAAGGACCTGGTGATGCACCTGGGGAGGTGGGGAGGGACATTGGGAGAGGCTTATTTCTTCAAGACACCCCCCAAGTGAGGACCTCCTCCCCGCTGGGATCCACAGAACGCCTCACCCCCCATAAGAGCGCATTGCACACTGCCGGCTGCTTCTGTCTGGGTGTCTGTGGCTCTCCCAGGAGACTGGGAGCTCCCGGTTAGGAAGCAGGTGTGATTCTCAGACTCTTCAGACTGTCCCTCCACTCCCGGAGGAGGCCTGAGTGTTCCTGACTGCCGGACTTTGCCTCTCGGTTCTCTCCCCTGCAAACTCCGATTGATCCTTCAAGGCCAGCACAAAGCTCTCTTCCTTTGACAGCTCCTTGACACTGCCCCTCTGTGCTCCGTGGCCTATCTCAGCACCCAGGTCCAGAGTTCAGTGTCGGGGGGCAATTCTCCTCCCCTCAGGACTGAATGTTCCTCTGGGGCTTGGCCCACCCCGCAGTATTTGTAGGATGAGCGACCCCATGAGGTAGGGTCTGGCCCAGCGGACCGGGACCCAGCCGCGGGGACCCCAGACCTCTACTTGACCACTGAGGTTGGCACGCCTGGGGGGCCCCTCCCACCCGCCCGCACCCCCGCCGCCCGCACCTGAAGCGCTCCTGGCCGGCGGTGTCCCAGAGCTGCAGCTTGACGCGCGGTCCGGCCCGAAGCTGCAGCGCGCGGCGGTAGAACTCGACGCCCACCGTGGGCTCGGGCTCGGGCTCGGGCTCCGGGGCCCCCGGCGCGCCCGCCACGTAGCGCCGCAGCAGCGACGTCTTGCCCACCGCCGCGTCCCCCAGCAGCGCGATCCGAAACTGGTAGCGGCAGCCCCCGGCCTCCATGGCCCCCGCCGCGGCCCTGCGGCCCCTGCGACTGTTTGTCCCGCCCGGCCCGGCCCTTCCCTGCCAGGCCCTCCCCCGACCCCAGGGCCCTCCCCGAAGGCCGGCACCGCCCCAGCTCCAGCCTGCAGGCACTGGCAGGCAGGGCCGTGGGTGGGGGAGCCTGGGACTTTTCCAGCACAAGGGGGACCAGACCCCGGAGTGCGACCGAGCGGAAACACCTGCGCAAGTCACGTTCTCTGAGCCTCAACCTTCTCCTGTGTCAAATGGGGATAATAATACCCCTTGCTTCACAGGATAAAAGGATTAACCTAGACAATGTGGGGAGGGGAACCCGAACGTAAACTGACCTAAGGGACAGAGTGCTAGAGCATTCACTTCGTTCATTTACTCTCCAGCTCCGCCCCCAGCCCCCACTGCTTCCCGTGAGGCTCCTGCTGCAGCACCTGGGACCACTCTGGAAAGTGGGTGTTTATAGCTGCTCCCTCCCCACCCAGCTGCCCTTTCCTAGAGCCCCGTTAGCCCTGCCAGGGGCCTCTGGTTCAACGTTCAGGTTCAATGATCAACAGCCCCACTGATTCCTCCATTCCTGTCTGTGTTGGACTCCAGGGCCCCAGAAGGGACTGGACACAGCCTGGTTGAGGAGGCAGGACAGACACAGACAACTGCAATTCTAGAGGGAGGGCAGTTGACCTGTGGACCAGACAACTAACATTTATCAGGCCAGATGGTCAGTTCTTTATGATTTGTGGGCAGCAACCCCTTGATAGGGCCACAGTGTGCCCATTTTAGAGCTGAGGAGACTAAGGCTCAGAGGCATGGCTTGTCCCGGGTCACACAGAGCTGGACTCACATCCAGGTTTGTCTCACCCTTCATTACTCCTCTGATACCACAAAAGGGGACCGACCCCAAGGCAGGTCCCATGAGAACCAGGACACTGTAGTTGGGTCTTACTTGGGTCAGGGGCTAGGGTCAGGCAGGCACATGTGCTCCCAAGGGCCACTCCACCCTTTCCAGGCTGGCCTTCTGGAAACCCAGGGCATTGAGGCTGGAGTTCTGGCTGGTTGCAGACAGCTTTAGCCTATCGGTTCACTCCTTTAGCAATCCCACTGTCCCACTGCAGGTGGCTTTTACCAGTTTAACTTGTTATGGCAAATTGGTGATGGTAGGAAAGTCCTCACTGTTGCAAATCATACCATCATGTCTTTCTAAAACAACCTTGTGAATAGGTATTGTTATTCGTGCCATTTTTTTTTTTTTTTTTTTTGAGACAGAGTCTCACTGTGTTGTCTGGGCTAGAGTGCCGTGGCGTCAGCCTAGCTCACAGCAACCTCAAACTCCTGGGCTCAAGCGATCCTCCTGCCTCAGCCTCCCGAGTAGCTGGAACTATAGGCATGCACCACCATGCCCGGCTAATTTTTTCTATATATTTTTAGTTGTCCGATTAATTTCTTTCTATTTTTAGTAGAGAGAGGGTCTCGCTCTTGCTCAGGCTGGTCTCGAACTCCTGAGCTCAAACAATCCGCCCGCCTCGGCCTCCCAGAGAGCTAGGATTACCACCACGCCTGACCTATTCATCCCATTTTTACAGATGAGAAAACTGAGGCTCAGAGAAGTTAACTAACTAGATCACTCAGCAAGGAGGACTGAGACTAGCTGTCAAGGCTACATAAAGCCGAAACCTTGTTTGCTGTTTCTGTTTGGGGCTGGACAGGTTGGGGATCTGGGAAGATTCAAGTTTATTCTGGCTAATTCTAAACAAATCAATGGAAAGCCATTTTATCATGTCTTCTGGCCATTGGTCACCTGCACGGTAGAGCCTGAAAGGGCCCAAGTCTCCAGGAGTAGAAGAGAGAGAGAAACCCAAGGACCTGGGCACCAGGAGGAGCCTCAGAAAGGGGGTGTGTGTTGGGGGAGGGTCTTCCCCTGCCAGCGCTGCCCACGCCAAGAGATCTTGCCCCAGTGATCCCTCCATCAGAATGTTCTCCCACCTCGTTCTGTTCATCTTTTGCATCTGGCTCCTGTGGATGCCCTCAGCTCCTTCTCTTCCACTGGTGCTGTGAATTCCAATCACGCTGAACACCTGTCCTCTCCCCAGCCCCTCTGCCAGGAACACGCCTTCTCTGCTCTTCCAAGGACTAACTAACCCTACTTCGGGCCTCAGTGTGGATCCCTGTCCTTGGGGAGCCCCACATTGGCCAGATGAGGTCACATGCACTTTAGTCCACCTGTGACTTCTCCTGTCTCCTAGGCTGCAAGCCCCTGTGGGCAGGGACTGACAGTTGTACCCTCAGTGCTTAACTCAGTGCTTGGCTTAGAGTAGGAACTCAGTAAATGTTTATGGTTGGATGAATGAATGAAGTGGATAAGTGCTATGCATTTATCCCTCCGTTCATTCAGCCAAATACCACAATAGAGCTGGGTTCAGGATGCCAAAGGGTCAGAAAAGACCTTTCAGAGGAGATGATGCTGCGTCTCCAACGATGAGTGGGATCTGGCAAGGTCAAGGATGAAGAGTACTCCAGTGGGGCTGCTGGGCAAAGGCAGAGAGGCATGAAACAGCTGGAAGTGGAGTTTGAACTCAGTTCTCCTTGAAGCCTTTCTGGTCAGCCCACGTGGGCAGTGCACTGTCAGCATCTGGCTTCCTGAACATCTTCCTTCTCCCAGACACTCCTGCTGTGGCCTGGGGTCATGTGTCTGCCTCTGACTGCTCCCGCACTCGAATCCAGATGTCAGCTGACCTCTGCCATGGACTCTTTGTGTGACCCCAGGGGCAAGTTATTTCCCTTCTCTGAACCTTGCTTCCTCTTCTGCTAAGTGAGGCAAATCACGGTACCCGCTTTGCAGAGTCATCCTGTAGGAACTGTGTAACGCAGCAGTTGAGGAGATGCACATTTGTGTTAGAACAGATCTGGGTTGTAGTTTCAAGTACTACTTACTAGTATGTGACCCTGGCCAAGTTTTATTCATTCATTCATTTACTTAGTAATTATTTCAATAAGTGCTGGCCATCTTTTATATGCCAGGCACTTATACAGCAGGGGGGAAAAAAGACAAAATTCCTGGTTTTTTTGTTTTGTTTTTTTGTTTTTTGAGACAGAGCCTCACTCTGTTGCCTGGGCTAGAGTGCCGTGGCATCTGCCTAGCTCACAGCAACCTCAAACTCCTGGGCTCAAGTGATCCTCCTGCCTCAGCCTCCTGAGTAGCTGGCACTACAGGTGAGCACTACCACACCCGACTAATTTTTTCCATTTTTTAGTTGTCCAGCTAAGTTTTTCCGTTTTTTTTAGTAGAGACAGGGTCTCACTCTTGCTCAGGCTGGTCTCGAACTCCTAAGCTCAATCGATCCTCCGATCCTCCGGCCTTGGCCTCCCAGAGTGCTAGTATTACAGGCGTGAGCCACCACGCCCGGCTGGGGAAGATTTTTATATTGATGTTTACTCATTCATTCCATGGACAAAACATTGCACCACGAATGTGGGCTCGGGGGTGGACTCCAAATATCCAGTACTTACTTCGCTTGCCAGCTATGTGACCTATTCCTCAGTTTTCTTATCTGTAAAAAAGGCATAATTATGATACCTATACACAGGGTTATTAGGAAAACTAGATGACATAATTGAGCACAGTTTAAATAGTAAGCGCTCAGTAATTCATACATTAGTGGAAGAAAGAAGGCTTGACTAATGTAATCATCTGAGCCCTCCCGGAGCCCGCTCAGTCGCTGCTCGCCCGCGTCCCCACCGCGCTCGGGCCGAACCCTTTCCCAGCTCAGAGGGTTAATTTCCCGACTTTGAAAATCATCCCAGAGACTGAACTGCAGAGGGCACTGCGGCTCTGCCGCCTCCCTGTGAGACCAGCGCCGGGTACTGAGAAGCAAAGGAACCTCCTCCGTGCACACGCGCAGGGCTGCGCGGTGACGCGCCACTGGAACTACAACTCCCAGGGTGCAGCGCCACGCGCGCGGCCGCCGGGGCAGCCTATATAAGCCTCCTCCCCGCGGCGCAAGTCCTTTCTCCCTGCGGCCGCGGTCCTGGCTGCGCTTCTTTCGGGCAGCCAGGCCTCCTGCGGTCTGCGCCCTTCCCCCTCCGCCCGGCGCCCGCCGCCTGCACTCGCCGGGCTGCCTCCCGAGGCGGCGCGATGTTGACCGCGGCTCGGAGGACCGGGCCTTCCCGCCTGGTGGGGCCCCGGTACGGGAGGCCTCGTCGGCCGCACGCGCTGTGACAGGGGCCGGAGCCCGCGGGGCTGCGCCCTTCTCCAGCCTCGGCTCGGGCCTGACGGGTGAGTAACGCGGGCGGGCGCACGAACGAGCGCCTGGGGCCGCGGGGATGTAGCCTGGGCCTGAAGTGGCTTAATTTGGGGGAGGCCACGTGCTGGTGCCAGGAGGACCTCCGGTTGAGTCTGCCTGTCACGGTTATCAGCTGGGTGGCCTTGGACAAGTGACTGCGATCGAGTTTTCTGGAGGTCACCGTGGTGGATATAAGGAGGAGGTTTCCAGGAGGACGGATTTTAGTCATTCAGACCCTTTTTTGCATCACAGTTTAGCGGCCTACAGGATGACTGTGTCAGTCACCAGAGTGTCTGGGTAAATGTATTTCAGTAGGCAGGAACGATGCGCAGGATTTAGATGAGTCAGGTGGCTCAACAGCAGTTTGGGGTTGTGGCTGCCCTGTGACCTGAATTGTCCCGTGGCCCTTATCGAAGCTGCAGCTGCTTCCACATAGCTGCTGTGGTCAAAAAGGAGCCCAGAGTGACAGTTTTCCTTGACGGTCGCCGTTCTGTTTGCTGTAACTGATCTGCAACATTTTGGGAAAATACAGTTTCATTGTACCTGCCGTGTCTCCGGTATAGCCAGAAACCTTTATTAGAATTGGCTGTTTCCACACTAGCAGAAAGGTGGGGTCTTATGCGTGCAGTTAACCAGAATAAGGCTTTTGGGAAGTACTTTGCCCAGGCCAAGAACCAGTAGGGAAGGGCAGTCGGGAGTGGGTTGGACATGCGTACGGGGAAATCAGTGGCATGTGACACATCATAGCGATGCTTTGGGTCACTTACCTGAAAAGCTTAAGGCATCAGTATCAGGACCAAAGGCCAGTCAGACCTTTATGAGGACCAAACGAAGGGAACAATGAGATCATTCAAGATAATTGTGTTTTCATTTTAGCTGTGCCTGATGAAGACTCCAGGATGACTGAAGTTGGTTTTTTTGGGGAGCGAGGACTCCAGAGGTCATGACAGTGATGAAACAGAACAATCTCAGGACACGTGGGTAGGTTTGTTTTGGAGACCTACTTTGGGAGCTACAGGGACAGTACAGCATGTTTCCAAGGGCTGTGGCTGATTGTGGCCATGGGATCTCCAACTGCATGCGAGAGCAACCTGGAGAGACTTTGACAGCTCAGGTCAGCACAATACCTGCAGCTGCCACTCGCCTTTCCTATAATGTTTCAGGACCTGGCGTTAGCCTTCCACCCGGATCCAGGCGGTTTCCATCAGTTTCCACGTAAATGGGTGTATTGGGTCAACTTCGTGGTTTAGAGCTTTCACATTGAGCTTTTGTTCTGCAGGTTGCCCCCAAGTTCCCTGGAGGTATCTGATACTGAAGAGACCAGCATGTTTCCATGGCTGTGCTTTAAGGTAATGTCGATGTTGAAGACAGCTTGGCCCTCCTGTTCCCTTTCCCATCGGATCTGAACACTGGTCTTGGTGGTCGTAAAAGGAGGAAAAGTAATACTGAAGCTGGCCCCCCCAGTGTTGTAGTTTGGTATATAGCATGTGGGCTAGTTTCAAACAAGGTTGAATTCTCTTTGAACTTGTTTACTCTCCCCTGTAAAATGGGAGATTTACAGGGGAGAGGAAACAAGGCTAAAGGGGGAATATATGCGAAGCTCTGGGAGTCGTGCAGTAATTGCTGACCAATTTTATTGTATTCAGGGAGGGAGCTATCAGCTTTCTTGACTCTTGATTGAGGGTGTCCTTTTATGTTGGATCTAGGTTAGTAGTAAAGCTGTCCTCAGCTGCGATTATGGAGCTACTGAGTCGGGTAAGTTCATGAATACCTTCACAGCTTCCTTGTAGCTTCAGGTAGTGCTTGAGTTTGTGAGCCCTGTCATAAATAATGTAGCAAATAGAGATGTAAGGTTACTCGGGTCTGTGGAAAAGTCTCAGCTTTTAATACATTTACATCTGGCCTTCGTTGTGTCCTGTGTTTATTAGCTGTTCATGACCAGCACGGCTTGGTCTCTAAGCTGTGCCCACCCTGCAGGCCATGCACAGAGGACTGAGAGCAGCAAATGTGCCGTAGTGGGTGGAGCTCATGACACATCCTTTGGTTTGACCTCAACTTCCCTCCCACCCCCAGGGAGAGTGTGGGATAGATGAAGGGGTAGAAACAGGTAGTTCATCTAGCTCAGGGTATTCCTTAGGATGACTGGTCCAGGATGAAACCTAATCTGAGTGGACATCTGTGGATGAGAAACGCGGATATGGGACTGAGACCAGCACCTAGGAAAGTGCCTGGGTAGGGATTAATCAGGACGGCACTAACACACTTGCTTACTCTGTTTTCAGGAAAATTGCAACAGGCTATTTCAGGTGGAAACTGAACTCCAAGCACAGATTTTTTTTTTTTTTTTTTTGCTAATGTTATATGCATCTGATGTTGAACTATAGATGATCAATAAAAGACGAAGTATGTTTGTGTCTTGTCCCTCAAATTGTTGGTTATTCCCCATTTAATATTCTGTAGACCCAAACTCGCAGAAAAGGTTAACCTCTTAGAAATAACGTGGTCAATTCTATAACTGCATTTTTACTTATTTCTCCTTTGCTGGACCTGAGGCTGTTTTAGGTCCTTGTTAACAGATCTTCGAAGGATTCTGTGACATAGGCTGTAACCCCGTTGCCTTGAAGCAGTGATCCCCAAATCTCTAGCACAAAACTAGATCAAAGTTCTGTGAACCCCAAAACTTTCAGGAAGGGCTAGCAAATGTACTAGACATGAACAATATAAGTTGGAAAATGGGATCTCCTAATTTATTTGGAAAATGAGATGGGTGTAAGGTTGACAAGGTAGACTGGCATTGACTCATCTTGGTCAAGTTAATCCTTTTTCTTTCTGCCACCATTTCTCATGGAAAATACTTAAGGTAATTAAGGCCAAGAAATGGGTGGGGTTTGGGAATCTTGGCACACAGATGGCCCTTTGGCAGGCCGGTCCCTTATGTGATCCAGGCCTTGTAGGTACTGCAGCTGACAATGGCAAGAACCAAGTCTTGAGCCTTCTTTAGGCTAAGCATCCTCCATCACTTCCCACCACACATTCCTCACTGGGCCATGCTCCTTCCATCCCCAGAATGTCCTTTCTACCTAGGTGGTAGCCATGTAGCAAGTTTGTTGGGGTGACCCTAAAATATCAGAGACACAACAACCACGGGCAGCAGGTGCTCAGGCTGCAGAGAGCCCTAATGGTTTACTTGCCTAGGGTTTGCTGAAATGAGTCATTACCCACTTTGGGTATTCCCAAACTGTCCTTATCTCTGGGAGTGTGGATAATTGCGTGGGGTAAATGGTTGTGACCAAAATAGCAATCTGAACTTTGTTCAGCAGTTGGTCCCCTGTCAAATGAATTGCTGTCAAATGAAGGCTGCAGCACCGCATAAATACTCATAAGCTCCAGAAATGGTCAGTCATTACAAATCATTTCAAAAAAGGCTCCACAATTTTTAAAAAAAAGTCTCATCTTCCCCACAGTCTTTTCTGACATGTTCTTTGTCCTTGCTACATCACGGCGGGGATCTCAGAAGACACTGTGTCCAGGGGCTGCCAGTGACAGTCCATCAGTGCGTCGTACAGCTCCTCACTCTGCTCCATGAACTCCTTGTTGGCCTCAGTCACATCCAGCTGCGGCATGGGGTCTGGAAGGAAAGCAAGGATGAGGTCAGGGAAGGCTAACGGGACGGCTGCAAAGGATTTGATTCAGTTCCCATCAACCAAGACTCTGTTCTAGGGTGAGGTCCTTATCCTTTCTGTCAGTGTCCTCTCTTAGGGGCTGATTTCACTGCCTTGCAGGGTTCCTGGGAGGATGAAAGTAGGATCATGTACTTAGAAAACGTAATAATGGCAGCTCTTGTTATACATATTATTGAAAGCTGCACCTATGTCTCCAGCCATCATGTACCCTAGATTTTCTGGTGTGGTCCTCATTTCAAATTTGGGTTTGGAAAATCTGATCAAAGTTATTAAATCCAAAGTACCATCTGAAGATCTGACAAATGCCTAATGAAAGAATTATGGTCTTTCATAGGGGCTGAGAGGCCAAGTCCTGTATTTTAATCTTTTTTGATTGTTCTTTAGAAATCATGACAAAATATATAATAATATTAAAAATACTGTATCAGGTAAACTATTTTTTAAAAAGAATATTAGAAACCAGGCGGGGTGGCTTCTGCCTGTAATCACAGCTACTGGGGAGGCTGATGAAGATCACTTGAGGCCAGGACTAGGCAACATAGCAAGACCCTATCTCTACAGAAATAAAGTAAGGAATATTACATCGCATAGAAAATGAACTTCAGCTGCATACAATTTGGATGAATCGCACAGAATGCTGAGTGGGTGTTGAATGAAAAAAGCAACACAATACATAAAGTATGACTGCCTTATTTAAAGTTAAAAAACCAGCAAAACTAAACCACATTGTTTAGCCATGTACAGCTAAGTGATAAACTATGAAGAGAAGGAAGAAAATGGTTACCACGAAAATCAACACAGTAGTTTTCCCTGGCAGGCTTGTGGGTTTTGATTTGAGGAAGAGAGCCTCTGGGGGCAGGCTTTGTTCTACTTTTTAGAGATGGGGGTCTCAACATGTTCCCATGCTAGCCTCAAAGTCCTGAGCACAAGTGATCCTCCCAGCTCAGCCTCCTGAGTAGCTGGGAATACAGGAGTGTGCCACCACACCCAGCTCTTGTTCTACTTTTTATTTTTTTTTTTCTTGAGACAGAGTCTTGCTCTGTCACCCAGGCTAGAGTGCAGTGGTGTGATATAGCTCATTGCAGCCTCCAAGTCCTGGACTCCAGTGATCCTCCTGCCTCAGCCTCCCAAATAGCTGGGACCATAGGCATGCACTACCATGCCCAGGTAATTTTTTTTATCTTTTGTAGAGATGGGGGTTTCACTATTGCCCAGGCTGCTCTTGAACTCCTGGGCTCAAGTAATCCTCCCACCTCGGCCTCCCAAAGTGCTAGAATTACAGGTGTGAGCTGCTGTGCCCGGCCTCGTTCTACTTTTTTTTTTTTTTTTGAGACAGAGTCTGGCTCTGTTGCCCTGGCTAGAGTGCCGTGGCATCATCCTAGCTCACAGCAACCTCAAACTCCTGGGCTCAAGCGATCCTTCTGCCTCAGCCTCCCGAGTAGCTGGGACTACAGGCATGTGCCACCATGCCCGGCTAATTTTTTCTATATATTTTTAGTTGTCCAGATAATTTCTTTCTATTTTCAGTAGAGACGGAGTCTCGCTCTTGCTCAGGCTGGTCTGGAACTCCTGAGCTCAAACAATCCGCCCGCCTCAGCCTCCCAGAGTGCTAGGATTACAGGCGTGAGCCACCGCGCCCGGCCGTCATTCTACTTTTTGACCTAGATGAACATTTCATGGGCAACTGCAATATAATTACATGTTAAACTGTACATTGGTTTTATGTGTTTTTCCATATATATATTTCACAATAAAAAGTTGTAAGAATCATTATCAGTATGGTTGATAATCCCAGCTGCCTTTTTGGCAGTAATTGACAAGCTGATCTTAAAATTTATAAGAAAATGCAAGGGACCCAGAATAGCCAAAACAATCTTGGGGAAAAAAATTGAGGACTCACACTTCCCCATTTCAAAACATACTTGAAAACTACAGAAATAAAAACCCTTTGGCAATGGCCTATGGATACACATAGAGATCAATGGAATAGGATGAAGAATCCAAAAAAAAAAAAACACCTATACATCTATAGTAAACTGGTTTGATAAAGGCTCCAAGACAATTCAATGGGTAAAGAACAGTCTACAGCTGGGCATGGTGGCTCATGCCTGTAACCCTGGCACTTTGGGAGGCTGAGGTGGGAGGATTGCTTGAGGCCAGGTGTTCAAGACGAGCCTGGGCAACAGAGCAATACCCCATCTATAAAAAAATAATAATAATAATTAGCCAGGTGTGTTGCCGCATGCCTGCAGCTACTCAGGAAGCTGAGGCAGAAGGATTACTTAGAGTTAAGAGGTTACAGTGAGCTATGATCATGCCACTGCACTCTAGCCTGGGTGACAGAGCAAGACCCTGTCTAAAAAAACAAAACAAACCAGTCTTCAACAAATGGCACTAGGACAACTTGATTTCCATGTGCAAAAGGATGACATTGGACCCTACCTCACACCTTATATAAAAACTAAGAATGATTTAAAAAAAAAATTAACAATGGATCAGACATAAATGAAAGAGCTAAAACCATGAAACTCTTGGACTAAAACAGGTATTTCATATTTATGATATCAAAAGCATAAGCAACAAAAAAAGAAAAACAGAGAAACTGGACTTAATATGAACTCAAAATTTTATGTTTCAAAGGACATTATCAGGAAAGTGAAAAGATAAGCCAAGAAATGGGAGAAATGCAAATCATATGTCTGATAACAGAGTAGCATCTAGAATAAATATTCTTGCAACTCAAGAGTAAAAAGACAACCCAGTTTTTAAAATGGGCAACAGCTGGGCATGGTGGCATACTTGTAGTCCCAGCTACTCAGGAGGGTGAAGTGGAAGGACCACTTGAACCCAAGTATTCGAGGCCAGCCTGGGCAACATAGCGAGAACATGTCTCTTAAAAAAATAAAGCACAGGACTTGGAAAGACATTTCTCCAAATAAAACATACACATGGCCAATAAACATATGAAAACATGATCAATATCATTAGCCATGAGAGAAATGCAAAACAAAACCACAATGAAGGCCTGACATGGTGGCTCACGTCTGTAATGCCAGCACTTGGGGAGGATGGAGCAGGTGGATCACTGGAGCCCAGCAGTTAGAAGCCAGCCTGAACAACAAAGGGAGACCTCCTTTCAAAAACAAAAAGCTGTAAGGAGATACCACTGCAAACCCACTGGGATGGCTATAATTAAAAAGAATAAAAACTGTTGGTGATGATGTGGAGAAACTAGAACCCTCAAATACAATATACAGATGGGTAGGAATGTAAAGTACTGCAGCCAGTATGGAAGTTTGACAGCTCCTCAAATGGTTAAAAATAGTTTATGAAATGATCCAGCAATTCCACTCCCAGGAATGTACCTAAGAGAAATAAAACTTTTGTATGTTCACACAAAAACTCATATATGAATGGTTCATGGTAGCATTATTCATAATAGCCAGAAGTGGAAACAACCCAAATGTCCATCAACTGATAAATGGATAAACAAAATCAATGGATGTTCATACAATGGAATAGTATTTGGCCATAAAAAGGAATGAAGTCCCAACACAGGCTACAACATGGATGAACCTTGAAAATACTATGCTAAGTGAAAGAAGCCACTCACAAAAGATCACATATTATATATGATTCCATTTGTTCAAAATGTCCAGAATAGGCAAATCCAGAGACAGAAAGTAGATGAGTAGTTTACAGGGTCTCGGGGTGGGGGATATAAAGAGTGACTGGTAATGGAGGGTTTCTTTTTGGGATGATGAAAATGTTCTGGAATTAGACATGGGAGTCATAATGGCTGCATAACTTTGTGACTATTCCAGAATCTACTTAATTATACATGTATGCTTTAAAAGGGTAAATTTTATGTTTTGTCAATTATATCTCAAAATAAAAACCAAAAACCTAACTGGGATCTTGCAATATAGTCTATTTACATCTGGTCTTTTCTCACTGAGAATATTTTGCTGTGTCAAACTCAGAAAAAGATAAGAATTTTTTTT
>NW_012147941.1:873024-883808 GCF_000956105.1 Propithecus coquereli
AAAAAAAAAAAAAATCTTTCCAGTAAAGTTACTAATTCAAAGCGTATAAACTAACTTTATAGAAACATTGTGATGGTTAAAATTTTAGGTGTCAACTTGGCTAGGCTAATGGTGCCCAGTTGTTTGGTCAAACACCAGTCTAGATGTTGCTGTGAAGATATTCTGTAGGTGTAACGAACACCTGCAATCAGTTGATTTTAAGTAATGATTATCCTCTATAACGTGGGTGGGGCCTCATCTAATTACTTGAAGGTCCTAAGAGCAAAAAACAAGTTTCTCAGAGAAGGAATTTTGCCTCAAGACTAACAGAGAAATCCTGCCCTAGTTTTCCATCTCCCAGCCTTACCCTACAAATGCCAGACTCATGACTACAACACCAACCACTGTCTGCGTTTTCAGGCTGTGCACCTGGCACACAGATGTTAGCCTTGCCAGACCCCACAATTGTGGGAGCCAATTCCTTAAAATAAATCTCTTTATACATAAACATATCCTATCTGTTCTGTTTCTCTGGAGAACCCTGACTGATACAAATGATATGTTTAAACTTTTTTCATCTTGTATAAATTATTTCCAGCATTCTCGCTTACTCTTTATTTTTTGAGACAGAGTCTCGCTCTGTCGCCTGGGCTAGAGTACCATGGCGTCAGCCTAGTTCACAGCAACCTCAAACTCCTGGGCTCAAGTGATCCTCTTGCCTCAGCCTCCTGAGTAGCTGGGACTACAGGCGCGTGCCACTATACCTGGCTAATTTTTTTTTATTTTTAATAGAGACAGGGGTCTTGCTTTTGCTTAGGCTGGTCTCAAACTCCTGACCTCAAGCAATCCTCCTGCCTCGGCCTCCCAGAGTGCTAGGATTACAGGCATGAGCCATGCACCTGGCCTCACTCTTAAGAGTCTGTTTTCCCTTTTGAAACCAGTCAGTGCTGAATCTTTCCATATAAGTACTGGGCCTGTACCTACAATCAGAGGGATCTTTGTCATTTTAATCTAAATTATAAGATTTAAGCTCTTAGCATCTACAAAGGCTCCAGATGGAAACTGTAAGAAAGCAACTGTAACCATGACCTACACTCAGTGTAGGTGACAGCTGATGGGAAGAGACTAGTGAACGGCTTAGTCAAGGTCAGGTGTCTGTGTGTGCTAAAGTCTGTGGGTATACATATAATAAAGCCCCCTTCCGGCCGGGCGCGGTGGCTCACGCCTGTAATCCTAGCTTTCTGGGAGGCCGAGGCGGGCGGATTGTTTGAGCTCAGGAGTTCGAAACCAGCCTGAGCAAGAGTGAGACCCCGTCTCTACTGAAAATAGAAAGAAAGTAATTGGACAACTAAAAATACATAGAAAAAATTAGCCGGGCATGGTGGTGCATGCCTGTAGTCCCAGCTACTCGGGAGGCTGAGGCAGAAGGATCGCTTGAGCCCAAGAGTTTGAGGTTGCTGTGAGCTAGGCTGACGCCACAGCACTCTAGCCCGAGCAACACAGTGAGACTCTGTTTCAAAAAAAAAAAAAAAAAGGTTTTATCATGACATAAAGTGTAACTACAATGTTTGTACCCTCACAAAACCCTGGAATAAAAAAAAAAAAAAAAAAAAAAAGTTTTATCATATACAACTATTATGTACTCATAATAATTAAAAATAAAAAAATTAAAAAGACAAAAAAGTTTCATTTTCTTTAGTTAGAAATCAATGTCTGCTTTTATAAAACAACTGTTTGAGTTTTATTTCCTGAAAACTTAACATCTATTCAGAAACATGTTGAAAAAATTATTTTTAATTGTTTTTCATAGTTTTTTAAAACCTTAGAAAATCTTTTAAGAACCATTAGTATCTTGTTCGAAAAAACATTTGAGGTTTTAGCAATTCCTTCAGTTGTATTTTCCTTTTTCTTCGGTTAAATTCAATAAAAATTACAATAAATATTTTGGCTATTACTACAATGAAGGATTGGGCTGATTTTCAGTTTCTTCATTATACTTTACTGTATTTTCCAAATAAAATGAATTTTACAAACCATCAAATAAATACAAGGTAACAGTATTATTGTTAGAGACCCACTTCCTGGGATAGAATGCCACATGTCTAGGGAATGATGGGCTTCCTCCCCTGTAGCTGCTTGTCCTGGCCTATCTGGGATCTGCATCCATAACTCTGAGTGACACACGTCACATCTTACTGTAATTATGTAGGCATCCGGCTCTCTCACTAGAATGTAAGTTCTTCCAGCACAGAATTTACCTTGCTGTCTCTCGGTATCTAGCTGAAGGCACACGGCCAGCCACAAGACAGTCACTTGACAATGGTGGACAGAGGAATGAATGAATGAACTCTTTCTTACCTTCCAATGCATCATCTCCGACTTCTTCATATGTCTGTCAAGAGACCAGAGAGGTGGGTGAAGAGCATGGTGAAATGGTGGCCCATGACCACGAAGGCTTTTTTTTAACAAGAGGAACTAGATTACTTTAGCTTTCCCCATTTTTGCCAAAGCCCAAGTCCCAGTCCTAACCAATCCCATCCTGGAGAATGACCCATTTCTAGAGGAGAAACTTAACCCAAGAGGGCCAGACTTGCCAAATCACTGTTACCTGCATGGTGCTCTGAGTATAGCCATACTGGGGGTAACTGTAGCTGTAGCTGCCTGTGTTCTGGTCATAGCCCCACTGGGCATAGTAGTTCTGATACTGCTGGTAATACTGGTTGTAGCTGTAACTGTACATCTGACTATATTCCACTGGCTTTACCCGGCTCCTTAAATATATAAACAAAAATAAACAAATATAAGTAACATTTCCATAATATTGGCTAAGTGGCCAGAGGCTGTTTTAAGTGCTTTATGCAGATTAACTAATTTAATCCACACAGTATCCCTTTGCAATAAGTATACCATTGTTCTTATTTTACAGATGAGGAAACTGAGGTATAGAGAGAGGTTAAGTAATTTGTCCAAAGTGACACAGCTAATAGGAGATTCAAAGCCAGGCTGTCTGGCTCTAGAGCCCATGCTTTTAAGACAAGAGGTTTTAATGCTTAGGTTTGTCTCTCTTATCAAACTTTGTCAGGACTGACAAAAGAATCTCCTGCAGCGTTTAAAAAAAAATGATTGTGGGCCGGGCATGGTGGCTCACACCTATAATCCTAGCACTTTGGGAGGCCGAGGCGGGTGGATTGCTCAAGGTCAGGAGTGCGAGACCAGCCTGAGCAAGAGCGAGACCCCATCTCTACTAAAAAAGAGAAAGAAATGATCTGGACAACTAAAAAAAAAAAAAATATATATATATATATAAAAATTAGCCGGGCATGGTGGCGCATGCCTGTAGTCCCAGCTACTTGGGAGGCTGAGGCAGGAGGATGGCTTGAGCCCAGGAGTCTGAGGTTGCTGAGAGCTAGGCTGATGCCACGGCACTCTAGCCCAGGCAACAGAGCAAGACTCTGCCTCAAAAAAAAAAAAAATGATTGTGCAACTATACAGCTTCACTTTTGTAATTAAAAATGAACAAATAAAATCCACCATATGTAAATTGACTCACATGTAGTGTGTATATATACAACATATACATGATGAAAATATACATATACACACACATGATATATATACATGCATATGAGGAATGCATATGGACAAGCCTAAACGGGAGCTGAGAAATTAAGGTCATTTTAGGGTGATGAAATTATGAGAAAATTTCTTTCCTTTAAAATATTTAAAAATTTTTTTTTTTTGAGATAAGGTCTCATTCTATCACTCAAGTTAAAGTGCAGTGTGTCATCATAGCTCTCTGCAGCCTCCAACTCCTGAGCTCAAGCCATCCTCCTCTCTCAGCATCCCAAACAGCTAGGACTACAGGTGTGTGCCGCCATGCCTGGCTAATTTTTTTTTTTTAATGTTTAAATTTTTTGTAGAGATGGGGTCTCTCTATGTTGACCAGGCTGGTCTTTAAAGTTTTTACATGATAGAATAACAAATAACATTTTGGGGGGAAATCAGGATGATCTTCCATGTATTAAACACAGTTAAACCACAAAGAACCTCAAAATATTTGTTGTTTTAAAAAAAAAAATGGCCATTTGGAAGTTCTACCCTAACAGTTCAGCTACTCTTGTTGTTTTGGTGTAGAGTTTCTCAGTCTTGCCATGGCAGGGGGAGCTGTCCTGTGAATTGTAGGCTGTGTAGCTGCATCTTTGGCTGGTCCCCACTAGATGCCATTAGCACATCCTCCATTGTGATAACCAAAAATATCTTCAGAGGTTGCCAATGTCCCCTTGGGGGCAAAATCACCCCAGTTAAGAATCATTAACTTGGCTAAAGGATGAAAGGTTCTGTTCAGAGAAAAGTGGTCTTGCATCTGCAGGAGAAACCTGCTTGGAGTTGTAAGGTAAGAATGGTCTTCTAGCTGGCATGACAGCTATAATAGTGATGTATATAATATTCTGTAGGATGTCTGCAATATTAATTCTTACCCATTCCCATAGCAAGGGACATTCACAGGCAGTTTGTAGGTCTTGTTAATATAAATAAGGCTAAAACTGGAAGTAATTTTTTTCCTTTTCCTTAATTCTTATTAATTCTGTAGTAAGTTCCCAACAGTGGCACTACTGGGCAAAGAGCAAGAACATCAGGTATATATAGCCACACAGCTTTTCCAGTGTTGCTACCGGCAACCTCTGAATATATCTGCCTCCCCCATTCACAGCTCCATGCCCAACTATAAGATTCTGGAGGGGCGGGTTATGCCAGTCCATCTCCAACACCCAGGACACAGCCTGGCAAACAGCAGCCATTCAGCTACTTGTGGCTTGAACTGAACCTCCCTCGCAGTCTCCCACCCAGTATGGGGATGCCCTGGTTCTCAGCAAACAGATGAGGGGTGTCCAGATGGGGGTGCAGGGAGGGGAGTCCAGATCCCCTCTACCTTCCCTACAGGACTCACGCTTTAGGGATTGCCACACTCAGCCGCACGGGTTTAGACCCCAGTCCCACTGCTCCCTGGCACTCCGTCAGTGCTCGCTTCTGTTCCAACTCGTCTGTGAATTTCACAAAACCGTAACCCCTGCGGGGGGGAAAAAAACCCAACACATTATTTAGATCACAAATGTGATGAAAATCTAAGAATAGAGGCATGAAGAAGAGGGAAGGGCAGGAAGATGGGCAGGAATACAGAAAGAAGGGGCTGAGAAGGGCAAGAGAGCCATCAAACTAAGGCAAGGGACAACAGTCCCATTGGTGGAGGTGAGCACAGAGCGGTGTCAGGATTCACACACAGGACGATCCTGAGATCTGCAGGAATTCCCACGTTCAGTTCCCCATTTTCCTTGACACCATCACCCGTGGGGCTCCTTCCCAAACAGGAGCTTCCTTCTCAATCTACTGGAAAGTAACTATTATTCTCATCATTATGGTAGTAGCAGTAGCAGTAAAAGTTGAAGAAACTAATTCAGTAAATACTTACAGAGTCTGCCCTAATGTTTTCCTGAGCTCATAGTCTAACTGGGAGAAAAATTAATGACAGCTGAAGTTAACAAGCACTTATTTCCTAGGAGCTGTGCTGACCACTTCCCCAGGGTTATCTCATCAAACTGTTCAACAATTCCGTGAAGGTAGTATCCACATTTTACTGAGGAGGTAACCGAAGTTCAGAGAGGTTTAATAACCTACTGAAAGTCGGAACAGAAGCAGGATTCAAAGCCACGTCTGTCAGACTCCCAAAGCCTCAGCTTCTAAATACTATGCTGACCAAGAATGAGCCTTTCTTAAGGTTTTTCCATTTTTGAAGTGGGAAACTTCTAACTACACTGAAAGGCTCAGTAACAGTAACAAATAAAATAGCAAACGCCTATAAATAATTTCCTATGTGACTTATTTATATGATATCCTTGAATCCTTACATCAACCCTATGAGCAGATACTATTAATCAGCCCCATTTTGCAGATGGGGCTGCATAGGGTCAGAGAGGCTCAGTAACTCGTATACTGCATTACTCCTACCAGCACTGGAGCTGGGATTCACACTCGAGAGCCTGTGCTCTCAACTGCCATGCTACATGGCCTCTCTAAAACATCTCCACCTGGGAGAGGGAAAGTACGGGCATCAATAACAGGTAAGGCCTTACTTAGACACGCCTGTCTGGTCCAAAACCACCTTGCCTCCCCGACAGGAGGGGTAGACTTTCACGAAGAATTCATACAGCATGCCATCGTCCACGTCTGGGGTCAGGTCCCCCACAAAGAGGGAGTACTCAGGGCTGAGAGGGGAGAACAAGATTCAGAGACAAAGACCAAAACCTCTGCTCTCGGGTGGTCTGAAGGTAGTGAGTTATCTCACTTGATTGTTCACAGTTAGGTAGAGATTGAACTCCTTGTTCTACCACTTTCCCCACTTCTCATTACTGCACTTGACTAGTCTAAAAAAAATAAACTAAAATAAATTGAAAAAAAAAAAACCCTCTGCTCTGAAGAGCTTTTTGGCATATTCCAGGCAAACCTCTCCTGGGCCTCTTAAGGAACAACACACCTGATGGGTCTAGTTAACCAGGCCCTACTTTGTTCCACTATAGAAATCTTGGAAAAAGAGTTATGGAGGCAATCTCTGCCCCAAATCCCTCACCCACTACACAAAGCCTGTCTGGCTTTAAGTATTACAAGTGCGTATGGGAGGATGGGGTCAGAGGTGCAACTCCGAGGCACTCAAAAGATAAAACATTCTGCATTTATTGCATATTTTTAATACAAAAATGTTAAAAGACTGAGAATAAGAACTAGTTATCTCCTAAGGATGTAAAGCCTAGCTAAAACGAACCCCCTAAACTTTGAGAACAGGGGTCAGCAAACTTTTTCTATAAAGGCCAAGTAGTAAATATTTTAGGCCTTGTAGGGTACCTATGGTCTCTGTCATGCTTGCTTTCTTTGCCTGTTTTTATAATCCTTTAAGAACGTTAAAACCACTTCCAGTTTGTAGGTGATACAAATCAGGCCAAAGTTTGACAACTCCTGCTCTAGGAGATCAATTCTATTCAAAAAATAAATCAACAAGCGATACTCTTATTTCAAGTACAATACATATTCCTTGTATAAAATCAGAATACATAAAAGCACAAAGAAAATAAAATTATCAATAACCCAACCATGTGAACGCAATCACTATGAATGCTTTAGTATATACTTTTGTCTTTTTTCCAAGGCTTTTCTTCTAAGTTTACAAATATTGGATACAATTTCATCATGTTTTGTTACTAGCATTTTTTGACTTTTAACATATTGCCAACATCTGGACATGTCAATGTTTTGCAATTTGTTAATGGATACACAAAGACTTGTTAATAAATACATAGCAAATTAATGAACATATTATAATTTAAACCACTTCACTATTACTAGGTTATTTGGGTTTTCCCCAGCTTTGCCCATTATACATAATACTTCGATGAACATGTTTGAGGCTAATCTTTGCACACATTCATTCATGCATAAATCCTAAAACTAGAATTATAGGCTCAAGGGGTCCAAATGTTTTCAAAGCTTTTGATACAAATTTTTATTAAGGGACAGGCTCTCGTTCTGTTGCCCAAGTGATCATAGCTCACTGTAGCCTCAAACTCCTGGGCTTGAGCCATTCTCCTGCCTCAGCCTCCCAGTTAGCTGGGACTATAGGCATGTACCAACAAGCCTGGCTATTTTTAAAAAATTTGTTGGCTGGTCACAGTGGCTCACGCCTGTAATCCTAGCACTCTGGGAGGACAAGGTGGGAGGACCGCCTGAGCAAGAGTGAGACACACACCACCTGCCCCGCCCTGTCTCTACTAAAAACTGGAAAAATTAGCCGGGTGTCATGGGTATCATGGTACGTGCCTGTAGTCCTAGCTACTCAGGAGGCTGAAGCAAGAGGATTGCTTGAGCCTAGGAGTTTGAGGTTGCTGTGAGCTACAATGACGCCACTGCATTCTACCTGCGGCAACAGAGCGAGACTATCTCAAAAAAAAAAACAAAACAAAAACTTTTTGTAGAGATGGGGTCTCTGTGTTGCCCAGGCTGGTCTCCATCTCCAGGCCTCAAGAGATCCCATTGCCTTGGCCTCCCAAAGTGCTGGGTTTACAAGCCTGAGCCACCATGCCTGGCCTGATACATTGTTTTAAAGCTTTCAAACAGCAACCTGAAACTGCCAACCAATTTATTTTGCTACAACAGGTCAATTCTTACAGAATAAAACCTCCATACTGTGGGGAGTAACAAGTTGGAAGGCTGGGGGAGGGGCCACGTATAGAAAAGACACGGCCTTGACAGAAGGCACACCAGGAAGATCTTCCTTGAGGGGGGCAAAGTGCGGCCAAACTCAGCTGCCATTCCTCCTTTTTCTTTTGTTTCTTGGAGACAGTCTCACTTTGTCACCCAGGCTAGAGTGCGATCCTGTTATCACAGCTTACTGCAGCCTCAAACTCCTGGGTTCAAGTGATCCTCCTGCCTCAGCATTAGCAAGTAGTTGGGACTACAGGCATGCACCACCATGCCTGCCTAATTTTTTTTCTATTTTTTGTAGAGATGGGGCTTTGCTCTTGCTCAAGTTGGTCTCAAACCTCCTGCCTCGGCCTTCCAAAGTGCTAGGATTCCAGGCATGAGCCACTGTGCCCGGCCCCATTTCTCCTTTTTGGCAGTGACTGGCACAGTGACACATCGTGTCTATGGCTAGACATTACTCTGTGCTTACCTGTTATCTGGTTGTTTCCCATAAGTAGCATAGTTCAGTTTAAAACGTTTTGCCTGGAAATTTAAAAACAAACAAACTAAAACAGAGAAAGGTGTTTCAAGAGTCAAACAATATTTGAAAAAAACTGAAATAAATTACCTTGGCCAAAACATCTCCCCCTCTCTAAGCCTCAGCTTTCTCTCCTGTATAAAATGAGGGGGTTGCACGGATGACCGCTAAGGGCACTGCCAGCTCCATGGTTCTATGAGCCCAGGTGTGCCAGCTGGTGCAGCTGTAAGCTAAGTAACTGTGGGAAGAGCAGAATGTAACTCTCTTGAAACGTGTCCTTGCTGCTGCCAGCCTGTTCTAGTTTCTCAATCAGGCAAGAGGTCTACAGTTTCAAGTCTTCCGTTATGGGAGGCAGAGTGGGAAGGGCATGGATTCTGAAGGCAACCAATCTTCAGTCTGAATCCTGGCTCTGCCACTTACTACCTGTGTTGCCTTGGGCAAGTTATTTTATTTCCCCGAGCTTCAGTTTCATGGGCTGTCAAAGATAACAATGCCCACTGTACAGGGCGGTTATAGGATTAAATAAAATGATACAAGTATACAGTAGGGATTCAATAGATGATAGTAATCAATGACAATAAAAATGGCAACATCATCAGTATCTAAATGTCCTTACAGGTGTGGCTCCTGGAAGGGGTTTCCCATTAATTTTATGCAAACACTTCTCAGCTGTGGCCAAATCTGCAAATTCTACAAAGCAGTAGCCAGCTGGGATTCTGGAAAGAAAGCAGAGAAAGAGAATGGTTAAAGATACCCAGATGAGGCCCCGGCACGGTGGCTCATAGCACTCTGGGAGGCTGAAATGGGAGGATCGCTTGAAGTCAGGAGTTCGAGACCCTCCCCACCCCCACGCCACCAACCTGGTCTCTACTAAAAATAGAAAAAAAAATTAGCCAGGCAACTAAAAATAGAAAAAATTAGCCGGGCATGGTGGCACGTGCCTGTAGTCCCAGCTACTTGGGAGGCTGAGGCAGGAGAATCATTTGAGCCTAGGAGTTTGAGGTTGCTGTGAGCTAGGCTGACGCCACAGCACTCTAGCCCGGGGGACAGAGCTAGACTCTGTCTGAAAAAAAAAAAGATAACCAGATGAGTCTTGGCCTGAAGGGAGGGAGAAACGGTTTTCTAATCAAGAGCCCACACTGGCTTTTGCTCCCTTCCATACTTAACAAGCCTCAATATAAGGATTGCCAATCTGGGCCAGTCCCAGACTCACTTAGTAAACATTTTATTTATGCACTGTATCGTGTGTAGTCTTGCAAAAGTTATTTTATGCAATCCAGACAAGTCTTTAGATCTAACATCCAGTTGACAGGAAGTATTAGGAATAGACTAATAAAACACCTACTGCAAGGAAACAAACCAACCCAGAATGTAGGACGTTATGTAAGACAACTAGTCCTACCCACTTAAAACATACACGTTAACGGGAAGAGAAAGAGGTGGGCTTTTGTACGTTAAAAGAGACTTAAAACTAAATGCAATGCAGGATTCCAGATTGGATCTTGATTCATTATGAAACAACAAAACTATCAAAGGTATTCTTAGGACCATTATAAAAACTTAAATGGAGACTGGCTATTATATGGTATTAGGGAATCATTGTTAATTTTGTTAGTGTAATATGAACATTGTGGTTATGTAAGAGAATGTCCAGTTTTTAGCAATATTTATATGCAGAGATTTTGGCAGTGAAGTAGCCAATGCTTGTAACTTACTTTCATATGATTCAGCAAAAAGAAATCATCTATCTAGCAAATATACCTAGGAAGAATATTTCTTATATTTATATAAATACAGATGGACTTTTTTATTTTTTAAAATCTCTTTCTTTTTTTTTTTTTTTTTTCCTTTTTTACCAGTCTGAACTTCTTGTATGAGTGTTGGAAGACTTTTGTTTTTTGAAAGACAAGGTCTGCCTCTGTCACCCAGGATGGAGTACAGTGGCATGATCACAGCTCACTACAACCTCCAACTCCTGGGCTCAAGTGATTCTCTTGCCTCAGCCTCCTGAGTAGCTAGGACTACAGGCACAGGCCGCCAT
>NW_012147941.1:884258-885589 GCF_000956105.1 Propithecus coquereli
CATATATTTATGTAAATATAGATATATAGGTAGATAGACAAGGAAAATATGACAGTATATTAACAAATGTTGAAATTAGGTGGTGGGTAGGAGTGTTCATTATACTATTTTTAGTTTTGTTTGAAAATTTTCATTATTTTTTTGGTGTCCTCTACTCAACAGGGGTTGACCCAATCCTTCTCCAGAACAAATCGAGCCAGGGCAACAGAGTGAGATTCTGTCTCAAAAAAAAAAAAAAAAAAAAAAAGGTTTTTTGCTAACCTATCACAGGCCAGGGTGATACAGAGTTGAAGAACATGGATTCTGTCCTCAAGAAACTAACAGTCTGGTAGGACAGTCAATGTAAACCCCCGACTGTACCTAACAGGGGGGTGTCTGGGACATTCCCAATATTCTAATTTTGAAAGTGTCTCACTAGGAGACATAAGTAGGAGGATATGGCCATACCCTTTGGCATCCCTTCCTACTATGAGATTTATACTGAAAATGTCAATTTTTCTTAACACCACCCTATACAGCTAGTACCAGTGAAATAATCTAAACTTTTCTGGAAATACTCCTTTATATATTCAGTTTGAATAACACACAGCCATGAGGGGATGGGAGGGCAGAGTATCTGAGCCCAGGGATAGCAGAATAGCATCTACGAGCTCCATAAATGTTTGCTGATACTAATAAGAATGATGGGCCAAATCTGTGACTTCTGTCTTGTGTATGCTAGAATTTTAAGGTCCACGGATATAAAGACCACCACCAGTAAGAGCTGACTATTAGTGAGCACTATGGACCAGGTGCTGTGCTAGCCACTTCACACATACCATCTCATGTAATCATCACAAACACTATGAGGTAAATGAAACTGTTACTCCCATTTTATAGATGAGGAGACTGAGACTTAGCGGGATTATGCAATATACCTTAAATCACACAGCTGGTGTCAAAAGTTGGACCTGAATTTATGATAGTGTGACTATATTTTTTTCCCCAATGTTTTATTATGAAAAATTTCCAACATAAAAATCTAAAGAGTTGCTGTCACATGCCCACCACCTACAATTAACATTTTACTACATTAATTTTATCACATAACTATCTATCCATCTCTCTACCCATCTATCATCCTTTTTTTCTTTTCTTTTTAATTTTGGTAGATTTAGGGGGTACAAGTGTTTTTGTTACATGGATGAAATGTATAATGCTGAAGTCAGGGCTTTTACTGTACCCATCACCAGAACAGTGTACATTGTGCCCATTAGGTAATTTTTTATCTCTCACCCCCTTCTCTACCCCCTCATCCTTATTTTCTGATGCATTTCAAAGTAAGATGCAGA
>NW_012147941.1:887625-891086 GCF_000956105.1 Propithecus coquereli
CCTAGCACTCTGGGAGGCCGAGGCGGGTGGATCGCTCAAGGTCAGGAGTTTGAGACCAGCCTGAGCAAGAGCAAGACCCCGTCTCTACTAAAAAATAGAAAGAAATTAGCTGGACAACTAAAAATATATATATAGAAAAAATTAGCCGGGCATGGTGGCACATACCTGTAGTCCCAGCTACTTGGGAGGCTGAGGCAGTAGAATCGCTTGAGCCCGGGAGTTTGAGGTTGCTGTGAGCTAGGCTGACGCCACGGCACTCTAGACCGGGCAACACAGTAAGACTCTGTCTCAAAAAAAAAAAAAAAAGAGAGAGAGAGAACTGAGAAGAGAGACATACCCAGTGAGGCGGTTTCGGATAATTTTGACGCTCATCACGGTCTCCCCCATGGTGGCAAAGGCTCTGGAGATGAAGTTCTCATCCATGTAGGGTTCCAGCTGATTAAAAACAAGAGAACGGCTCAGGCCAGAGACCAGGTTCCCCATCCTGGGTTCCAGAGCCCCTGCCCCTCAGTAGAGGTTTCCCTTTGCAGAGTGGTCTGAACTCCCGAGTCCTTCTCTTCAAACTTGCTCCCCTTTAGGGAGCCTCCCCCTTGGAACTGGGAACCCCATCCCTCCAGTCCTAGAACCACAGCGCCCCTCAATCCTCGGGATGCCTCTCACTTCCCCCAAACACCTCCCTTTCCCTTCCATGAACTCAGGTGGAGCCCCAGGACCCCTCCCCTGCAGACGCCGCCTCTTCCCTTAGATGCTGGGACTCGCTTCTGTGTCACCAAAAAGAACCGCTCTCCCCGTTCACGTCCACCCTTTTGGGATCCAAAGTCCCCCTTCCTCCCTCGCAACACCGAGATGCCTCCTCCCGCTCAGACCCGGGGCGGCCGCCTCACTCACGTCGCCCATCCATAGGCTGGCCGCCATGCCCGCGCACCCAGGTGGGGTTTTGCGGGCCTCAGAGGCCCGCGCGGGAGCCAGTCCGACCGCCACGGAGCATGCGCGTCCGATGCCTCCTGCGCACGCTCCGAAACTCAGCTGCGAGGGTCGGGCCCGGATATTCCGCTCCGGGTTTTTGAGGCGACCCGGCAGGGCGCGGGGCTTCCGGCCGTGGGGGGCGGGGCTCAGGCGGAGTCTCGGGGTGGGCTGCTGATTGACCGGCGCTCTCGGGTTTATTTCTGATTTTATGTACTTAAAAAACAAACAATACGAATATATACACAAGCTTACAAAATTCGTACATGCTTGCAAAATATTGCAAACATAAGCACTTAAAAAAAGCGAAAGGCCCCCTTAGGGAGCCTGGACAACCCAGTTCCACTACCTCTGTGATCCTGGGTAAGCCACTGTTCCGTTCCATCCATCCCCCTCACTCCGCATTTCTCAGTCCACAAAACATGAGACTTTTGTTGGGGCTGGAATGGAATTCTTCCCTTATTCCTGTATATGGCCCCGGCGCGGGAGGAGGGGAGGGTTAAAAGGAGTTCTCAATTGTAACCTTGTCATCTTAACAACCAATCCCCAAGTCCTGTGACTCTACTTGCTTGAATCTCACTATCCTACTCCAAACCACGAAGAGTGCTAACCTGTCCCAAACAGCGAGCTGCCCATAGAAGGCCATCATAAAAAGCTTGGATGGCTAGATCATCCTGAGTTTAATTTTGAGGTGCTCCTAGTCTGGGAGTGTCCCGGCCTCAGCCTCACTTGTGTGCTCAGAATGGGAAGCTTCTGCACGTGGTGATTGGTTCCTCTTTCTGACAGTGAAGCTCACCCCAAATGCTTGAGGGCCTCTTTCTGAGGGTCCCTCTGGGTTTAGTGGGCCCCTGAAGTCCTTCCTTACCAGTCTAAACATCCTAAATTTAGGATGTTGTGCTCCCAAGCCAAGAACTCGTCAGTCTGAAAACCTGGGGTCCAATCCCGAGTTGCCAGATTTCCAGCTTTATTTATCCTATCACTGCAATAGTGTAGAGGTTAGGTGCTTTGGCTATAGACTCAAACAAATGGAGCATAATCCCAGCCCCACCTCTTGCTAATTATTTTGACACGTCATTTAACCTCTGAGCCTAACCATGGATAATCACAGTGCTTGCCTCACAGGGTGGTGAGGAAAAAATGAGAAGATGGGAAAGCATCTTGGCCCCATGCCTGGCCTTCAGTAAGTTCTCAAACGTGGCAGTTCTAACTGGCAGCTGTTCTGTACTATTCGCCTGTCACTGTGCTGTGCTCTTTGCTTATTATTTTAAAAATTTATTATACATGTGGAAGATTTTTAAATGTTTAATTTAGAATGTAAGCTTCATGAGACAGGAATCTTTGTCCACTTTGTTTTCTAATCAAATTCCTACGATGACATCTGGGATATAGTAGGTGCTGAAAACATACTTGTGAATTTATGGCAAATAATAGCAGGCCCTTACCCCATCTGTCTCTGCCCCCTACTCCCTCTCCCTCGAGGTGACTATTTCCAAATCTTTTCCTAAGAATCTGTGTATTTCTAATTAACATACTTATACAACTTTCTCTTCATTTAGTTTCAGATACTTTACCAACCGTCCTCCTATACACACTTCTCTCTCCATCTCCTGATTGTAATTTTTGTTAAAGCATGATTGAACATTCTCATTATTATGACTCTGTAAATATTACTTATAGCTGAGCCATATGTTGTACTATGATTACATTTGCTTTGGTGTAACCAATCCAGGTTGGAGGAGAATGGAGGAAAAGATAAAATTGAAAGTACTTAGTATGTTGGAATACACAAAGAGAGATTTAAACTTGATATAGATATTGGCACTGCATTCCTGGTACTTATACAAATAAAACTAAGCGTATGAAAAGGCAATTATTAACTACAGGAAATTAAAAAAATTAAGATAATCATAACAGCAAAGAATTGTAGAGCATCTACTATGTACCTGGCAATGTTCTAATACACCTAAGGCATCTAGAGAGTGCTTTATGTTAACTCTTTGGTGTAAAATGAGAAAAAGAAACTGAGGTTCTGGGTGCAGGTAGAGACTGATATAGAGTCCAGGCTAGTCTGTGTGCTTTGTGGCTTGTTTGTGTTGCCCTGGCTAGAGTGCCGTGGCATCATTCTAGCTCACTGCAACCTCAAATTCCTAGGCTCAAGGAACCCTCCTGCCTCAGCCTCCTGAGTAGCTGGGACTACAGGCACACACCACAACGCCCGGTTAATTTTTCTATTTTAGTAGAGACAGTGAGACCACTCTTGCTCAAGCTAGTCTCGAACTCCTGGCCTCAAGCGATCCTCCTGCCTTGGCCTCCCAGAGTGCTAGGATTATAGGTGTGAACCACCTCTCCTGCACTGTTAGTAGATTCTTTTTTTTTTTTTTTTTGAGACAGAGTCTCACTGTTACCCTGGCTAGAGTGAGTGCCGTGGCATTAGCCTAACTCACAGCAACCTCAAACTCCTGGGCTCAAGCGATCCTCCTGCCTCAGCCTCCCAAGTA
>NW_012147941.1:891270-916096 GCF_000956105.1 Propithecus coquereli
GTCTGGCTCTGTCTCCCAGGCTAGAGTGCAATAGTGCAATCATAGCTCACTGTAACTTTGAACTCCTGGGCTCAAATGATCCTTCTGCCCCAGCTTCCCAAGTAGATGGGACTATAGGTGCACACCATCATGCCCAGCTAATTTTTAGTAGAGACACGGTCTTGTTGTGTTGCTCAGGCTGGTCTTGAACTCCTGACCTCAAACAATTCTCCCACCTTGGCCTCCCAAAGTGTTAGGATTACAGGCGTGAGCCACCACACCCAGCCTTGGTTTTTAATTTACATTTATTTACTTAACAATATTCTTGTAAGCCACTTCAAAGCCTTTGCCAAATGAGGCAGGATGTAAATATGTCTGTAGGTACCACCATAAGTAACAGCTAGAGTTCAGTAACCATGAGTAAGAAAAGATACTTCCAAATCTTATTTCAATAAAGATTAAAATGTGAGAGTCTACGCCAGTGTTTTAAAAAGTAGAAAGTATTACAGAATGAATTTTCATAGCAATAGCTGAATATCTGGGGTTTTCTGTCTGCAAGAGCAGGAAGAGAAATATTTAGGTGGACATGACCTACCAGTCAGAAAATCTGTCACTGAGTAATGGGGTTGTAAATACACAAAGTACCTGTTCACCAAAGAGCCACAGAGTGGGCCACACTTCAGATCTCTCACCTCTATTTTTATTTATTTATTTATTTTTGCCCCACAGATCATTCATAAGGAATCTCATCTTTATTTTTAAACCATTTGATGTTTTAGCAAGCCACATGTAGTAAAGTACCTGGCAAACAGGAACTCAAAAAACACTATCAAACTGATAAGAGAATCTTCTCATTTCTAACCATACCTGAAGAAAAACTATGACTCCAAAGAAAAAGAAGAAACTAGAGGTAACAGAGCACCACTATCCAAAAATATTCTGCATTTTTTTTTTTTAAATTTATTTATTGTCTCATTCCTTCAGTAGAATGAAGTAAACTCCACAAGCAGGGACTATGTCTGGCTTATTTCAGCCAGGAACCTTGAACATAACATATAGTAGTGTCTCTATAAATAATTTTTTAAATTAATGGCTTATGAGTCAGGAGCACTCATGAGCTTTGAGGACAGACTTGAATTTGAGTCCTGGCTTGTTATTTAATAGATGTGTAACTTTAAGAGTTACTAAGCTTCTCTAATAATAGTACTTAGCTCAGAGCTTTTGTGATTTTAAAAAGATAACGAATGTAAAGTGCTTATTACCTAGCAGATAACAATCTGATTATATTTACCAAGCATATACCATGTATGTCAGACATTGTTCTAATGCTGAATATGAATTAACTCATTTAATCCTCGCCATAACTCTAGGAGGCAGATGCTATTATTATTTCTATTTTTACAGTCAATGTGAATGAGACAGAGTGGTTAAGTAACTTACCCAAGCTCTCACTGCAGAAATAGCTTTCAAACCCACTCTGCCTCCACTCCTGTCCTTAAGCAAGATGCTACACTTCCGCTCATTAAGCCCTCAAAATGTTAGCTTTTACAACATTATAATTACAATTATTAGGAGGTGGTGAGAAGCCCTTACTCTGCCATGTTTACATTCTCCTGAATGACAGCAGTGGAAAGATCTATTAAGAGAGAACTGAGGCTGGGCGCGGTGGCTCACGCCTGTAATCCTAGCACTCTGGGAGGCCGAGGCGGGTGGATCGCTCAAGGTCAGGAGTTTGAGACCAGCCTGAGCAAGAGCAAGACCCCGTCTCTACTAAAAAATAGAAAGAAATTAGCTGGACAACTAAAAATATATATATAGAAAAAATTAGCCGGGCATGGTGGCACATACCTGTAGTCCCAGCTACTTGGGAGGCTGAGGCAGTAGAATCGCTTGAGCCCGGGAGTTTGAGGTTGCTGTGAGCTAGGCTGACGCCACGGCACTCTAGACCGGGCAACACAGTAAGACTCTGTCTCAAAAAAAAAAAAAAAAGAGAGAGAGAGAGAACTGAGAAGAGAGACATACCCAGTGAGGCGGTTTCGGATAATTTTGACGCTCATCACGGTCTCCCCCATGGTGGCAAAGGCTCTGGAGATGAAGTTCTCATCCATGTAGGGTTCCAGCTGATTAAAAACAAGAGAACGGCTCAGGCCAGAGACCAGGTTCCCCATCCTGGGTTCCAGAGCCCCTGCCCCTCAGTAGAGGTTTCCCTTTGCAGAGTGGTCTGAACTCCCGAGTCCTTCTCTTCAAACTTGCTCCCCTTTAGGGAGCCTCCCCCTTGGAACTGGGAACCCCATCCCTCCAGTCCTAGAACCACAGCGCCCCTCAATCCTCGGGATGCCTCTCACTTCCCCCAAACACCTCCCTTTCCCTTCCATGAACTCAGGTGGAGCCCCAGGACCCCTCCCCTGCAGACGCCGCCTCTTCCCTTAGATGCTGGGACTCGCTTCTGTGTCACCAAAAAGAACCGCTCTCCCCGTTCACGTCCACCCTTTTGGGATCCAAAGTCCCCCTTCCTCCCTCGCAACACCGAGATGCCTCCTCCCGCTCAGACCCGGGGCGGCCGCCTCACTCACGTCGCCCATCCATAGGCTGGCCGCCATGCCCGCGCACCCAGGTGGGGTTTTGCGGGCCTCAGAGGCCCGCGCGGGAGCCAGTCCGACCGCCACGGAGCATGCGCGTCCGATGCCTCCTGCGCACGCTCCGAAACTCAGCGGCGAGGGTCGGGCCCGGATATTCCGCTCCGGGTTTTTGAGGCGACCCGGCAGGGCGCGGGGCTTCCGGCCGTGGGGGGCGGGGCTCAGGCGGAGTCTCGGGGTGGGCTGCTGATTGACCGGCGCTCTCGGGTTTATTTCTGATTTTATGTACTTAAAAAACAAACAATACGAATATATACACAAGCTTACAAAATTCGTACATGCTTGCAAAATATTGCAAACATAAGCACTTAAAAAAAGCGAAAGGCCCCCTTAGGGAGCCTGGACAACCCAGTTCCACTACCTCTGTGATCCTGGGCAAGCCACTGTTCCGTTCCATCCATCCCCTCACTCCGCATTTCTCAGTCCACAAAACATGAGACTTTTGTTGGGGCTGGAATGGAATTCTTCCCTTATTCCTGTATATGGCCCCGGGGCGGGAGGAGGGGAGGGTTAAAAGGAGTTCTCAATTGTAACCTTGTCATCTTAACAACCAATCCCCAAGTCCTGTGACTCTACTTGCTTGAATCTCACTATCCTACTCCAAACCACGAAGAGTGCTAACCTGTCCCAAACAGCGAGCTGCCCATAGAAGGCCATCATAAAAAGCTTGGATGGCTAGATCATCCTGAGTTTAATTTTGAGGTGCTCCTAGTCTGGGAGTGTCCCGGCCTCAGCCTCACTTGTGTGCTCAGAATGGGAAGCTTCTGCACGTGGTGATTGGTTCCTCTTTCTGACAGTGAAGCTCACCCCAAATGCTTGAGGGCCTCTTTCTGAGGGTCCCTCTGGGTTTAGTGGGCCCCTGAAGTCCTTCCTTACCAGTCTAAACATCCTAAATTTAGGATGTTGTGCTCCCAAGCCAAGAACTCGTCAGTCTGAAAACCTGGGGTCCAATCCCGAGTTGCCAGATTTCCAGCTTTATTTATCCTATCACTGCAATAGTGTAGAGGTTAGGTGCTTTGGCTATAGACTCAAACAAATGGAGCATAATCCCAGCCCCACCTCTTGCTAATTATTTTGACACGTCATTTAACCTCTGAGCCTAACCATGGATAATCACAGTGCTTGCCTCACAGGGTGGTGAGGAAAAAATGAGAAGATGGGAAAGCATCTTGGCCCCATGCCTGGCCTTCAGTAAGTTCTCAAACGTGGCAGTTCTAACTGGCAGCTGTTCTGTACTATTCGCCTGTCACTGTGCTGTGCTCTTTGCTTATTATTTTAAAAATTTATTATACATGTGGAAGATTTTTAAATGTTTAATTTAGAATGTAAGCTTCATGAGACAGGAATCTTTGTCCACTTTGTTTTCTAATCAAATTCCTACGATGACATCTGGGATATAGTAGGTGCTGAAAACATACTTGTGAATTTATGGCAAATAATAGCAGGCCCTTACCCCATCTGTCTCTGCCCCCTACTCCCTCTCCCTCGAGGTGACTATTTCCAAATCTTTTCCTAAGAATCTGTGTATTTCTAATTAACATACTTATACAACTTTCTCTTCATTTAGTTTCAGATACTTTACCAACCGTCCTCCTATACACACTTCTCTCTCCATCTCCTGATTGTAATTTTTGTTAAAGCATGATTGAACATTCTCATTATTATGACTCTGTAAATATTACTTATAGCTGAGCCATATGTTGTACTATGATTACATTTGCTTTGGTGTAACCAATCCAGGTTGGAGGAGAATGGAGGAAAAGATAAAATTGAAAGTACTTAGTATGTTGGAATACACAAAGAGAGATTTAAACTTGATATAGATATTGGCACTGCATTCCTGGTACTTATACAAATAAAACTAAGCGTATGAAAAGGCAATTATTAACTACAGGAAATTAAAAAAATTAAGATAATCATAACAGCAAAGAATTGTAGAGCATCTACTATGTACCTGGCAATGTTCTAATACACCTAAGGCATCTAGAGAGTGCTTTATGTTAACTCTTTGGTGTAAAATGAGAAAAAGAAACTGAGGTTCTGGGTGCAGGTAGAGACTGATATAGAGTCCAGGCTAGTCTGTGTGCTTTGTGGCTTGTTTGTGTTGCCCTGGCTAGAGTGCCGTGGCATCATTCTAGCTCACTGCAACCTCAAATTCCTAGGCTCAAGGAACCCTCCTGCCTCAGCCTCCTGAGTAGCTGGGACTACAGGCACACACCACAACGCCCGGTTAATTTTTCTATTTTAGTAGAGACAGTGAGACCACTCTTGCTCAAGCTAGTCTCGAACTCCTGGCCTCAAGCGATCCTCCTGCCTTGGCCTCCCAGAGTGCTAGGATTATAGGTGTGAACCACCTCTCCTGCACTGTTAGTAGATTCTTTTTTTTTTTTTTTTTGAGACAGAGTCTCACTGTTACCCTGGCTAGAGTGAGTGCCGTGGCATTAGCCTAACTCACAGCAACCTCAAACTCCTGGGCTCAAGCGATCCTCCTGCCTCAGCCTCCCAAGTAGCTGGGACTACAGGCATGCGCCACCATGCCCGGCTAATTTTTTCTATGTATTTTTAGTTGTCCAGATAATTTCTTTCTATTTTTTTTTAGTAGAGATGGGGTCTGGCTCTTGCTCAGGCTGGTTTTGAACTCCTGAGCTCAAACGATCCACCAGCCTCGGCCTCCCAGAGTGCTAGGATTACAGGCGTGAGCCACTGAGCCCGGCCCTGTCAGTAGATTTTTAAAGGACGGGTGGGAATTAGGCCAATTGGAAGGGGGTGTGTGTGAAGAGCTTTTCAGAGGGAACTGTTAAGTACAAAGGCATGAAAAGGAGAAACATAATGGCAGGAGAACTGTAATTCCCTGAGCTCAAGCAATCCTCCCGCCTCAGCCTCCCAAACTGCTAAGATTATAGGCATGAGCCACTCGCTCACGGCTTCTTGACCTCCAACAAGTCACTTCAACATTCAGGAACTTTTCCTGAGGGAGAGTAATTCCTACTTTGCAGGGCTGATGTGAGGATTAAACAAGCTATATTGCATGTAAAGTGCTCAATACAATGCCTAGGCCATTTGAAGTCCCAATTACAGGAGCTATTACTAAGAATGGGGTATTTCCAACCTGCTATATTTGCCAAAAGGTTAAACTCCAGTAAATATAATCTAAATGGTCTTTTTGGAGGGTGGGGTTTGAGTAGCACACAGAAGTGCTTTTCACAAAGAAAATATTAAAACATAGTGCCTGCATATAGAAATAAAACTCATCAGAAATCAGGCAGGTGGGAGCGGGGAGGAGGGGATGAATAAATTCACACCTAACTGGTACAATGCACACTATCTGGGTGATGGGCACACTTACAACTTTGACTCAAACTGTACAAAAGCAATTTATGTAACCAAAACATTTGTACCCCTGTAATACTCTAAAAGAAAAAAAAGTATAGTGCCTGCATCAAAACAGTTCAAAGGAAAAAAAAACACAGAATACATTTAAAAATTTTTCACATCATGTTCATTTTTCCAAGAGTTACTGACCTCCAAGAAGCAGCCTCCTGGTGCCAATTAAACTTTCCTGTTACACATATACAGACTCTTAGTATCTGCACTGCCCATTCTAACTTTCTGCAATGATGGAAATGTTTTTTTATTTGCATGGTCCCATCCCATTGGCACTAGCCGCATGTGACTACTGAGTACTTGAAATGTGGCTTGTACAACTGAGAAAGTTTATTTCAAATTAAAAAAAAAAATTCATTTAACTGTAAATAGCCACATGTAGCTTGTGACCCCCATAGTGGACACATCAGCTTTGTAGGATCCGGTTGCTCAAATGCTTGTGAAAATCTACAGTAATATACATAAGTTGTCTGAAAAGTTACTGTGCAATTAATCATATTTAAATAAATATATCAGCTGCAGAAAACAATACAAGCAGCTCAGTAAGCATTTCTCGAGATGTACTGTATTCAAAAATTTTGGTTTGGGATTAGGATAGCAGTCCCCAACCTTTTTGGCACCAGGGACCGGTTTCATAGAAGACAATTATTCCATGGGGCTGTGGGGGTCCCCCCGGGGGTGTGGAGGGGCGGAGCTCAGGTGGTGATGCCCGCGATGAGGAGCAGCCACAAACACAGATGAAGCTTCACTCGCTCCCATGCGGCTCACCTCCTGCTTCCTGATGTGTGCACCCCTTCCTAAGTTTCATGGAAGACAATTTTTCCAAAGGGGGAGAGGGGCAGGGGAGGGAGGGGGCGTGACAGAGCTCTGCAGCCCAGGGGTTGGGGATCGCAGCTTAGGATATTAAAAGATCCACCCTATTTCTCCCGTAATATGCAGCATTAAAAAAAAAATCCAGTGATTCCCAAAACATAAGTACCCAAATGAAACTCAATCTTTTTTCCTTTTTTGATGGATTTGAAGAGCCCTTGGAATAGCTGCCTTGGCAGCTGGTGGGCATATACCAGCACCTCAGGACATCTTGACATCACTTAAGGTATAGCCTTGACACCAGGTTCATAGGTTTATTCTGCCCTTCCCAACAGTGCCCGGCACATAGCAGGTGCTCCCTTAAAAAAGCAGGGAGTATGTAGAAAACAAGTGGCCTGTTTTATAAAACTCTAAATTTATTCAAAGTTTTAAAAGATTTCACTCTCCCCTCCAAAATATTTTACAATTTAAAAAAATCAAAACTATTTTCTATTTTCTCAACCACTGTACAAGTTGCTGTTTCCTTCTTGGGACCAGTCTCTTCTCCTCCAACCCTCTTCCCCTTCCCGCTCAATATTGCTGTAAGTTTGCTTATAAAACCCTCCACCCTCTCTAACCCCACACCCTGCCCTGCCCTGTCCTACCCTGCCCTGCCCATGTGGCTTCTCTTTGAGGTTTCAGGCCCTTAGCTGCAGGTGAAGCCAAACTGATGGGCAGATACGGGCACCGCCTGAGGGGCAGGTGTATGCTTTGTGCTTCTGGGAGAACTGCTAGTTGGTTTTCTTCTTGGTCAAGTGGAGGATCATTCTGTTTTGTTCCATGGACACCTGATCAGAGCCAAACACCTGGCTTGGGGTTGCCCTGGCCGTGCAGTCCTGCCTTTTCCCCAGATTCCCTCAGGCATGGGTCCATGACAGCTGGTCTGATGACTGTACCATTTGTCTGCCAGTGGATTGTTGGGGACAGGAAAGGGGCACATGACTAGAGTGGAGCTTGATGGAGCCCCAACTTCTCAGAGTGTGGGCACCAAACTCCCAAGCAAGGAAGTTTTGGTTTCCTGGTAGGCAAAGCCAGGGCCAGTCAGGACCATGGAAGGTAGGGAAATGGGAGCAAAGGTCAAACCACATAGCTCCCTGGTGAGCAATATTCCTTCTGAGAAACCTCCCATCCATCCCCCCATCATCCTGCAGGTCCCAGGATGATTCCAAAAAGGAGGAAGAAAAAGAGGAAAAGGATTCTGTTCTGCTGATGGGAAAAAGGCAGATGACACAGTGTTCAGGGCTGGGGAGAGCCTGCTGGAATCTTCCGTATTCTGTGAGGGAGGCTGTGGGGGGCCAGGCCCTCAGAGGCTTCATCAGCTCTGGTCCTTGTCCTTGACTAGTAAGACTGTGTGCTGGCCCCCGCTGGAGACAGATAAGACAACACGGTTCTCCAGCTGTTTGCCCGTCATCTCCACAGGGCTCCAGGCGTCCTCATCCTGCCCTGTGCCCAGCTGGTAGTTGGTGCCCATGCCCCAGGCAAAAACACGACCTGCAAGGGAGAGAAATGGGGACAGCTGTCTTCAGGACACCTAGCCCCACCTTTCTGTAGCCTGAGAAACCTGGGACATGGGGGTGAATTTTGGCCTTGGCCAATAGCAGCCTGACAAGGTCCCAGCCTCTTAGAGAGTTTAAGGAAGTTGGGAGATGCCAAGGAGATGATGGATAAAAGAGAACTTTGTAAACCAGAGACCACATTCCTTACACATTGCCAAAGGCTTCTCCCTGCTCCTAGGCAGGGCATTCAAGGCCCCCCATGACTGGCCGCTCCCCCGAGCCCTATGCCACCCTGTTCTCAGGACCAGCCCCCTCTGAGACTGCTCTAGATCTTCCTCTGCTTGGGGTGCCATCCTTTGCTTTTCACAAAGGACTAACCCTTTGAGGTGCAGCGCAAGCTCCACTTCCTCAAGAAGTCTTTCCAGATAATCTCAGATCAACCACCTCTGCCAGCCCCAGACTTCTAAAGAATCTCCACAGTGGCCCCCCTGACCCACTCAGGCTTTGGAAGCCCCTTATTCACATCCTCCTCTGCTGTGCTTGCCAGGACCCTGACTACTGAGCCTTGTTTTTCCTGATAAGATTCTAAGTGCAACACCCTGGAAAGCTGGCGCACACGAGCTGGTACGGAAAGGGGTGGCCACGATGGAGAGTGCGGAGAAGCCTGGGTTAGGAACCCGGACACCTCGCTGCAGGTCCCACTGCCTCCCTGCGCCCCAGTGATATCTCCCTCTTTGCTGTTTCTCTCCTCTGCAGGACAAATCACTGTTATTAAAATACTTTGTTTACTCATTTTATGTTTATCAAAGCCAGAGCTTGTGAGAATCAGGAGCAAAGTGCCGTCACGAACACCACTCTGCATCTCAGCTCCACCTGATGGTGGACATTACAGCCTGCTGGGGAGTTTGGTAAGAATCACGACCCCCAGGTGCCCACCAGACCGAGTGTGGGCAGCCCCACTCACCATCTTTGGTCACAGCATACCCCACAGAGGCCCCACAAGCCACTGAGGAGACGGCGGGCAGCCTGGAGATGAGGGTGGGTATGCTCTTCTCCTCAGCACCCTCCCCAAGGCCCAGCCGCCCATACTCAGCCCGGCCCAGGCTGTACGCTTTTCCTGTGGGAGGAGGGAGAGAGATGAGCAGTAGCAGAGGGCGTGTTCCAGGCAAAATGGGCGGTAGGCCAGGTGAGTCCCCACGTCCAAGGCAGCTTGTCCCCACGCCCAGGGCCATCAGAGGAAGGTCTGCAGTGTCTCTTCCCAGTTCTAGGGGAGGCCTAGGAGAACCTCCACATAGGGCCCCTTTGAACTCACACTTGGAAGAGCACCAGGACTCTGAGGGGATGGGGTGACCCTCATGGACTCATGTTTGGCACAGCCCATGGAATGGGCCCAAGTTCCAAGAACCAGGGTCTCAGGAATCTGGCTAGGCCTGGGCCCAGGGAACACTCCACCCCCAACCTAGAGAAGAACTTGGAGGCCCTACCTTCTGAATCCATGCAGACTGTATGGTGCTGGCCACCAGAGAAGCCCACCCAGGACTTGGTGGAATTCTTGAAGGATGTTAGGTTCTGGGGTACAAAGCAAGATTCTGTGCCTTGAGTTCCTGGGAGAAAGGCCAGAACAGAGCTGTCAGGGTTGACAGTGTTCTGGGAGCTGCCCTTCTCAAGCTCCTCACAATGAGGCCACCCCCATCAGGAGATGGATATTCTCCCTTTACAGATGACAAAACTGTGGCTCTGAGGGGTTAGATGACCCTTCAAAGGGTGCACAATGAATGACTGGTGGAGCCAGGACTGGAACCCAGATCACTGAGTCATGCCTGATGCCAAGCTTGGGACTTACCAAGCTGATGGTAGTTGGAGAGGCCAAAGCCATATACGTGGCCCTCACGGGAGATGGCGAAGGTGAAATAGGCACCGCAGAAGGCATCCTGGAATTTCACATGGCCCCGGCTTCCCCTGGATTTCAGCATCACACACTTAGGGACCAGGAGTCGTTCTGTAGGCAGAAGAGGAAGCCATGGTTAGTGACAGACAGACACTCATGGCCTCTCTTCTCTCTGCCCCTGAGTCTATTTCCCTTCCATTACAAAAGCCCCTGGAGGGAGGCTAAGCAGGGACTCTTATCCCTATTGCATAGAAGAGGAAACTGAGGCCAATAGATGTAAGTGTCTTGCTCAGAGTCCCACAGCCATTACAGGTAACATTTACATGGAACCTACCACGTGCCATTCTTCTAATTAATCCATTTAACTTCACAACAACCTAATGAAGTAGGTTTGAAGGTAGGTAGGTTTAGGGATGAAGAAACTATGTTCAGGGTCCCCTAGCCAGTAGGTGGCAGAACCAGGATTCAAACCCCAAGGTCGTCTGTCTCAAAAGTCTGAGCTGTTAACCAACACTGCGGGTCCATCTGATGCAAGCTGGAACACAGATAATCCCTCCTGCCTTTGGCCTTTGGGGGGGGGGGTGTGGCTTGCCATATGCCCTGCTGGAGGTACCAAAGTCACCTACCAAGGCCCTGCCGGCCACCACGGTTGGCAAATAACTCAGGCACGCGGCCCAGCTGGCCCTGCTCCCCGCAGCCCAAGGTGTAGAGGTCGCCGTCAACTGTCAGCATCACCAAGTGGTCATTTCCTGAGGGTGAAAGCAAGGCAGGGATGCAGGGCTTGTCTATGAAGCCCAAGGCTGGGCCAGCCTCAGAACAGGGTTCTTGGTCTCCTGCCCACAGCAAGTACCCCCAGACTCACCTGAGGCTACCTTCACCACAGGAGCGTCCAGCTGCACCTGTACAGGCACCATGCTCTTCTTCATGGGTTCCAACAGCCCGATTACACCGTTATTGTCCTGCAAGGGAGGGACGGAGCACTTACCGGCCAGTCCTGGCTGCCCCGTACCAGTCAAATCCAGGTTTGCAGGCAGCCACAGAGCTGTCCGGTGAAGGGCAGTGGTACTAGATGGGTATGGAGAGGCACACAGGAGCCAGGCTACATTCTGAAACATTTATGAATGAAATCCTGTGTGGTCTGGGATTTGCATTAAAATAACCAAGGAGTGGGGTAGTGGATCGGAGTGGAAATAAACAAGTCTGGCCACATGCTGATAACTGTTGAAGCTGTGTGGCAAGTAGATGGGGGTTCGATATATTATTCTGAATACTTTTATATGAGTTTAAAATTCTCCATAAAAATTTTAAAAAATAGCCCTGATGAGGAAACACCCCATCAGATTCCTTTATTTTTGACATTTCAAAATAAATTAAATGCCAAAGTTCCAAAACAATTTTAATGCTTAATCTGTTTTTTAAACTGCACTCCCCTGCCTTGGAAACTCTGAGATCTCTGAGGTACGACAATCCCTGCCTCCCTGCCCGCCCAACGCTCTGGGAAGGGTGGAAAAGGGCTGGGAAGGTGAGGGGGACGCTGAAGACAGGGAGATGGGTGAGGACAGCAGGCTTCCTGGATCAGCCTCAACCCAGGAGCATCCTTGACCTATTTCTTGCCCAGGAAATACACTTCATAACGTCACAGTCAAGGAAGCAGCCAGTGACCTGGGTCGGGCCTCGGCTCTACCTGTGGCCTTTCATCTCCCCAACAGTAAGTACAGTGGGGGTATGGAGGTGATTATCTTTGGGGCCCCACCAGTTAACTCCACCTACCAGGCCCATGCAGTCTTCCAGACCCAGCCTTACCCGGAAGGAGCCCCAGAGGAAGACACGGCCGTCCTCGGTGAGGGCCGCTGTGTGACTGTCTCCTGCTGACACCTGTACCACCTTCTCTTGCAGTTCCACTTTCCCAGGGACCATCTCCGAGCCCTCCACTGACGTGTCCCTTCCCAGGGCACCCTCATCATTGCAGCCGAAGGAGTAGACCTGTGCCCAGGATGCCCCCATTAGTGTAAGGTCTGGCCTCTCAGTCTATTTTTTTTTTGAGACAGAGTCTGGCTCTGTTGCCTGGGCTAGAGTGCCGTGGTGTCAGCCTAGCTCACAGCAACCTCAAACTCCTGGGCTCAAGCAATCCTTCTGCCTCAGACTCCCAAGTAGCTGGGACTACAGGCATGGGCCACCATGTCAGGCTAATGTTTTTTTTCTATATATATTTTTAGTTGTTCAGATAGTTTCTTTCTATTTTTAGTAGAGACGGGGTCTCAGTCTTGCTCAGGCTGGTGTCGGACTCCTGACCTTGAGTGATCCTCCCACCTCAGCCTCCCAGAGTGCTAGGATTACAGGCGTGAGCCAACGCGCCTGGCCTCAGTCCATTCATGTTTAGGCCACTCCCTGCTTGGCCAGCCAGCTCCATCTCCACAGCAAAATATGTGTGGCTCAAAGGTCCTGCCCCAAGCCCCCCGACCCCAGGCCTTGTCCAATCCTGTGCCAACCTCCACAACCTACCTGGCCACTTTTGCTTAGACACACGGTGTGCATGCCCCCAGCCTCGGCCTGAACAACATCCTCCGGAATGGACACCAGGGCTGGCTTCTTCCTCTCCATCACATTCTCACCTAACCCCAGCTGGCCCACGTCGCCCTGGCCCAGTGTCAGCACCAAGCCTGGTTCTGTGCTGTGGGACCTGTGTGAGACTGAGGGGTGAAGAAGACAGCTCTGAGTGTGTGGGATGACAGCAGAAAGGAGAGGTCAGTTCATGGGCTCTGGGATCATACAGACCTGGGTTCAAGCCCCTGCTCTGCCACAGACCACTGGTGTGACCCCTTCCAAGCCTAAGTTTCCTCATCTGTGAAATGGGGATAACAAAAGTTCCCATCTCATAGGGTTTTTGTGAAGATTAAAAACTGAACACAGTAATGTGAGAGGGAGGAAATGGGAACAAGGAGACATTCGATACCATGAAATGAATCTCGGTGGGGAGGGTAAGGGGACAGTGAGGACACAGGGTAGTTTTCCTAATTAGCTATAAGTTATTAGTAAGGAGCCATGGTGCCAGCAGTCAGATAATAATGTCTACCCTTTACTGACTGCTTACTCTCCTACTTCTAAATTGCTTTGCGGTCCCTCAAATTATGCTACAGACTTTCGTTATTTAGGATCTCATTTTATATGGAAGAACAGAGCCTCCCAGAAGTTCAGTAACCTTCTCAGGGTCATAAAGCTAATTAGCTGATTCTGCCCTGAAACCAAGGGAGACCATCTGGGTCAGAGCACAGTCCTCAATCTCCATCCTAGCCCTTCTCTACCCCCAGGCTGTCATTTTCAACTCCTGGACATATTCACAGAGGAAAACCATCCCCTTCCGCCCCTCTCCTACGATAGACCAGCAGCTGAAGAGGAAAGGGCAGGAGTGAGAGCGGACAGAGCCACCTGAAGACAGGTAGGCACCAACCAGTGGGCCGCATTGCTTCTGCTGGCCAATGGAGGCCACCTATGGCCCTGGACAGCCAATGGTGTCCAGCCCCTCCCCCGGGGGTGTGGCCACAGCTGCCAGGGCCGCTTTGGCTGCGCAGAGGATGCGCTGGGCAGGGAGCCACCTGGTCGAGTTTTCTGGTCAGGAGGGCTCGGCCCGCAGGCACCTTGGCAGGAGCGGGCGCCAGGAACGCGGCGGGAGGTAGCAGCCCTCGCGCCTGCAAAAGACAGACACTGTCTGAGCTTGGGTCCACACTCCCTCCTCCCAGACTGGGGTGGCTCTTCTCTCCTCCCTGTCCTCTCCTCCAGGGTCCCAGGAGAGAGGAAGCCACAGCCACCTCCCTCAAATGCCGCCAGGCCATTATCCCATTTAATCCTCATAACAGCTCACAGAGGTTGGTGCTGCTCTCTCCTCCATTTTATGAAGTGGATAATCCACATTCAGAGAGGTTAAGTGACTCAACCATGGTTACACAGCTAGGAAGTGGCAGAGCCAGGACTTGAACCCACTTCTGGAAGTCAGTGGTCCTAATCATAATGTATTACTGCCCGAGGCAAAGCCTTAGGACTTAATTTTTTGCCAGTACTGCCTTTTAGACGAGTCTCTGCCCCTTTCTGATTCCCCAAGGGTGGGATTCAATGAGCTATAGGAAACCCTTCAGTTAGGTGGCATCCCTGGTCATCCAAGCCCCTCAGCTTCAAGTGTCAGGGAGGAAGGATCCCAGTCCCAGATTCTCAGGGCTCCAAAAGGCTGCCAGCACCCACCTAGAAAGAGGAGAAGGTCAACTTACCCTTCACCTTCTTGCTTTTGGGAATGGCATCTTCTGGGGGTGACCTTTTCTTAGCTATGCGCTTGGGTGGCATCTTTGTGTCCTGAAAAACCCAGTCAAATACTACATGTCAGAAATGGCAAACATTTTCCTAATTGGCAATATTTATCAAAAAAACCTAAAAAAAAGCAGAGGAATTGCCAGCAATTCAACTTCCCAAAATTTATCCCAAGAACAGAATAATGCATGCACCCATAGATTAAGTTCTGCAAATATTCTCTACTGTATTCTTCATAACATTATAAAAAATAAGAAAAACAGAGCAACCATGTGCTCAATAGTAGTGGATTAGCTAGATAATAATATGTGGTATATTCGTGATAATGAAGCCATTATAAGTGATGCTTTCAGAGATGAATTTATCAGTCACCATTGCCAAGTTAAACAAGCAGATTGAAAAACAGCCCATCATCTCATTTTTGAAAAAAAGAAAAAAGTATTACACACATAAAAATATGTGTAGAAAAATGAGTGGAAGAAAATATATGCAATATTAACCATGGTAACCTCTAGAAAATGGGATTATGGATAATTTTTGCTTTTTTCTGTATACCTTCCTATATTATTAATATCTAAGATGTTTAACAAGGAGCATTAACATGTGTTTTCAAATTCTTTAGTCTGTTTTAAAAAAATTAAAACACTGAAGAACAACATTAAGTGAAACATCCCTCATAACTCTCTCCAACCCTGAGATAACCACCGTAACTTTGGTGACACATTACTGTTATGATCAGAGGGGGGAAAGCTGTTTTCATTAAATGAAACCAAACCAGACCATTTATCCCTTTTGATCCAGAAGTGCCACTCCTGGGAGGAGCCTGTCTTTCCTAAACAGTCCAACAAGAGAAAAGAACTATATATACATTCACATTAACATACAAACACCAGGTGTTAACAAAATGGGGAAAGGAAATCACCTATGGGTGACAAGGAAGGTTGCACCTAGGAAGATCCAGGGCAGCTTCAGCCCTGGGTCCCTCTCCTCCTTTAACTGCCGCTGCCTCCCCAGGAATTTCGTGTCTCTTCCAGGCTGCTGGGAACAGAGACATTTCCCCCAGCTCTCTCAATTCCAATCCAGCCCAAACCTGTGTCCAAAGTCTTCTTTTCCTCCACATATGCAGCCCTGGAAACAAATCTTTATGAGCCCTACTCTTTAAGGTCATGAAAGACAGTCAAGCTGCCTAAGCCTGGGGCTTCCAAATTCTAGTCTGTGAACCCTCTGGAATGCACCTACGCTTTGCAGCTATCCACATGCAGAAGTGGTCTAGCCTGTGGTGGTCGAGAGCACAGCCTCTGGAGCCAGAATCTGAACTTCTTTCTAGCTGACCTTGGGCAGTTATTTAATCTCTTTATTATTCAGTTTCCTCCTCAGTAAAATGGGGATAATGGTACTTATACCTTTGTATCATGTGTAGGATTAAGTGAGCTAATAATGTGAAAATTCTTACATGGTAAGTGCTCGATAAATCAATACTGGTGTTAGTAGTGTCTAGGGCCTGCCCTAGGCAATACTCAGGCACAGCCCTGAGAAGCAGTGATCTAATCTAAGCCACCTCTTCTCCGTCTATTAGATGAGGGACAAAGACTCTGCTACCTAAGGATACAAATGGAAGGAGAACTCCAAGAGCCCTTCTCAGTCCTGGCTGTGGGCCATACCAGCACCCCTCCCTCATTCCTTCCTTCCCCTAAGAGCCTCAGCCTCTCCAGCTCTCCCCTCCACGGTACATAAACACAAGACCAGGCACTTTTCTGCTGGTTACCCTGGGGCAGGACAACAAAGTACTAAAGATGGGAAAGTAACCAAGGGCCTAGAATCCTGCCAAGCCTGTGAAGGCTGAGCTTCTGCAAGTTGGGACTGGCCGGGTTCTGACTCTGATGACGTGGCAGTTCTGAACTTTGTCCAACTTTTACCCTCCCAGGGGTGGGACTCCTCCCCTTCAACCTGCCTCTTTGAGACCCTCTCCTCACACTAAAAATGTATGTACTTTGGGATAAGAAAGAACTGGGTTTGCCTTCCAGAGCTGTGGCTCACCCCTGCCCTTGTCACCTTGGCTGGCCAGCAGCCTTAACCTCTCTGAGCTGCATCTTCATCTGTAGAAGAGGATGCAATGACTACTTTTCAGGCCTGTCATCAAGACTGAATGAAATGTTTGTGAAGGACTTCCCAGTGCCAAGCACACAGCAAGTACTCAGTATATGGCAGTATTTATTCATTCGCCCCACAAATATTTACTGAGTGTTTACTACCACTGCTTGGCTTTGGGCCAGGAGGTAGAGCAACGAAAAAGGAGACTAATCCTCCCTCTACTCTCATGGAGCTTACATTCTAGTAAGAAAGAAAAAAGCCAAGGCAGAGGGAAAGGAGCCTGGGGCAGTGGAGAGAGCGTGGGGACCTGGCACTTAGCACTGTTACTGCTGCATGCGGTTTAGCTTATCAAAAAAAAAAAAAAAGAAATAAAAAAGCCAAAATTATTACAGATGGCATCATGTGATGTGACAATAGAATAACTTCGGTTTGCACAACAATGTGAATATACTTAATGCCATAAAACTGTACACTTACAAATGTTTAAAATGGTAAATTTTTGTTATATATTTTATCACGATAAAAACAAAAAGAGAATAACTTGGGATAGGGGAGGAGAGTGGTCAGGGAGGTAGCATTCAAGTTAACACCTGAAATATGAGAAGGGAAGACCAGGAGAAAAGCGTCCCAGCCAACAGTGCAGTGTGTTTGGGAGCCCGGGGAGGCCAGTGGGGTTGGGGCTGCGGTGGTCAAATGGGACAAAGCAGGCAGGGGCTGGATCAGCCAAGCCTCGTAGGGAAAATACTGAAAAGTTTTAGGTGGAAGAATGTCTTCATGAGATTTGCATTTATTTATTTTTTTGAGACAAGTCTCACTCTGTTGCCTGGGCTGGAGTGCAGTGGTGTCATCACAGCTCACTGCAACCTCAAACTCCTGGGCTCAAGCGATCCTTCCTCCTCCACCTCCCAAAGTGCTGGGATTACAGGTATAAGCCACTGAGCACTGCAGAGATTTGCATTTTAAAAAGATTGTTCTGGCTACTGTAAAGAAAATGGAAAGGATTGGAAGGATCACTAAGAGTGGAAACAGGCAGACTTTTTAGGAGGCTACTGCAGGCATCAAGTGAGACATGGTAGTGACTTGACTTGCTCTGAGGCAACAGAGAACAGTATATGAAATAGATCTACTTAGGAGACAGACTAGATTTGCCGGTGGATTAGATGTGGGGGGTGAGGGAGGGGGGAAAATCAGGAATAACTTGTTCATCCTAAAAAAATCCAGAGGATCCTTGGCTGGCCTGCCCAGGATCCCCCTGTGAGCTTGGCCAAACACAAGGACGCCCAGGCTTGGGCTTAAATAACTAGGTGGATGGTAGACTTCTGTTTAGTGAGAAGGAGAACACTGTGGAACTAACAGGACAGGAGAGGCCTGGAGCCTCATTTTACCAGGTGTTTTCATTAAGTCTGAAGTGCTTGGGAGCCATCCAGAAGGGATGTTAGATGGGCAAAGTTAGATGGGCCAGGGGCATGGGCTGTAACAGATATCCTCTTGTTTTAGGTAGATGGCTGTGCTCCCAGGCAAATATCCCATCAGCTCCTCACAAGGATCTGTAGCAGTTAGCTGGGCCCAGGAGGGAGTGTACTGCATGGAAAAGTACTCAAACAAGAAGTCAAGTGAAAAGCCAGGAAACAGAATTATGTCAGCACGTTTGGTGCTGATGCTGGAATGACCTGTGAGCAGAGCCTGGAATGTCCTCAGACAACAAGGGCTATGTGAGGTGGCTGGTACCATGGGCACTAACAAAAAAAATCTGTCATTGTACACTGGAGCTGACCCAGTCAACATCCCCTTAGCCACCTGTTGGCTAATGTCCTCGGGCATCTCACTGCAAGCTGGCAACAACACTCCCATTCTACAGATGAGAAAACTGAGGTGAAGTATCTTGTCCAAGATTGGAAGAGGAAGCTAAGATCTGAACCAAGTTGGTCAGACTCCAGAGCTGGTGCCCTTGAGTGTTACAAGAAATTGCTTCTACCTACTTCCTCCCCTAGGAAAGATAGTATTTTGTCTCTGGTCTTCCTGCTCCCCACCCCATCTCATTCTCTAAGTCATTCATGAACTTTCCAAACCTCAAACTTGAAATAAGCTGCTTGCCTGCTCAGACTCCTTCGTGGTTCCTTCTGCCCAGTTGATAAAGCCCACATTTCTCAGCCTGGTACCAGAGGCCTCCAGGGTTTGGTACTGACAGAATGTCTGGCCTCATTCCTCATCTGTCCCATCCACCCTTCTCTTCCCACAATCTCCTTGTCAGTTGCACCAGGCCAGACTGCTAACTGTCCTCTCTCTCCACACCCTTTGCATCTCTTTACCTTGAATGCCCTTCCCATCCCTTATCCCACTGGAACAGCTTCTACTCCCGTCTCAGTCTCGAAGTCACCTCCTCTGGTAAACCTTCTCTGAACCCTCCTCCCATCCTAAACTAATCATTCTCTCCCAGAGAAACTGGGACAGGCTTTTGGATCATGACTTTAATTTACATGCCTAACAACCATGCCACTCTACTTCCTGAAATATGAGCCCCCTTGGGGGCACTGGCCACTCATTGTGTCTTCCATATGCAAAAACCTTTTACTTCTCTTGACAAGCTAAAGAAGGGGGAGCTATCACTCCTATTTCAAAGTTAAGGAAACTGAGGCTCAGAGAGGTAACTTTATTTGCCTAAGTTCACACAGTAAGTAAAAGGAGAGCCAGAAAAAGAACCCAGGTGTATTGATTTAAAAAAAAAAAAATGAACGGGTCAGGTAAAGGCAGACCATGATCCAGTCAGGGGCTACTTCAGCCTGAGCAGCCCCCGCCCCACCCCAAGATCCCCATGAGCTCAGCCAAGTACAAGGAGCAGAGAACAGAAGCCAGCTGAGAGAGGATGGTGAGACCAGAGAGGAAACACTGAGGCAGCTAGGGCCATGGTGACAGATCCACTGAAAAACGTGGGAAATGTGGGGAAGGACACTGGGTACACCCCCTGCTGCAGTGGAGAGAGCACTGGCTCAGCCCCACAGACATAAGTTCTCTTTTGCCCCAGATTCTTCACCCCTTCAGGGCCCTGCACTGGGCCGGGGACGGGAGGGGAGGCCACCTTTAAAAGGTGGAGCCCTGTGCCCATGACCTGCCTATCCTGTCTGCACAATTTAGTCCTTTGTACAGACTCCCTAACTGCCCAGGTGTGTTTCTTGTCCAGTCCTGAGTATCTGGGCTGGGAATAAGGAGTCCTCTTTTGTCCTTGTGTTCTAGCCCCTGCGCGACCTCAACACGGCTTCCATGTTCAAAGAGCTTACAATCTGGGAGAAGAGTGAGACACAGTCACAAATAAAAGTCAGATACTGTGTCAACTTCCACTAACAGGCGCCCATGGTGTGTCAGCCTCTTCTAAAATGCTCATACCTGCCCTCCCTGGGTAGCGTGATCACCCCAGGTTTACAGATGAGAAGAGGCTCAGGGAAGGTGCCCCAGGCCATACAGAGGTGGGATGAAATCCCAGGTTTCCTGACCACACCCAGCAGGGTCAGAGCAGCCTCACCCCACCTCAGTTTCATTATTTGTTGAATGAAGGGCGTGGACATACCAGACTAGACAGTCCACCAGGAGCTCGGTGCTCCTGCTATGACCCCCTGTGACCTCACCACAGCTTCATTTCTGCAAAGGGAGATAGGCACAGCAGCTGTCCCCTCCCTTCCCCAAGCCAGTGGCAGAACTTGCCAGCCAGACTCAGAGGCTGAAGAATGTCTTTGTGTAGAAGGTCCCCAGGAGGGAAGGGAGAAGACACGTGTCAACAAACATTTGCTGAACTGCTGTTATGCCAGGCACAGAGCTAGCATATTTCGCACCAGGAGTTCCTCACCCGGATCCCCCTGTATACAAGCTGTGCCTGGGCCTGTGCATTCATTTCCCCCGAAAAAGGGGCGACGGCTACACCAGATGTTAGACCTTCCACACATGCTTCTTACTTTCATTTTACAGATAAGGAAACTAATCTCAGAGGGATTGGGTGGGTCGCTCAAAGGCACCCGACTAGAAATTGCAAAGATGAACAGAACAGGATTCCTGCTCTTGGGATGTCTTCGAAACAGTAGCTTCGTGAACTCCCAATTCATCTCTTCAAGCTCCACTCTGATGCCCCTCTTGGGTGAAACCTTCCCTCCCGCCACCGCCCCCCACTCTACCCAGTGTTCCTTGGCCTTGCACACCAGCCCCTGCTGTATCTTGTTACTGTCCTCCTCCAGTCACTAAAACACCTGTGGTATCCCTGACCGTAACACTCACCTATACCTTCCATGCCTTTGCTTGTGCTGTGCCCTCTGCCTGGATCGCCATAACCGCACCACCCCCAGGCTGCCTGAATAACTGGTCCTTCAAAACCCCGTTCAAGACACACTCCACTTCTGCTAGGGCACACAAGTCACACGTGGTCAGAGTTCAATTAATATCTGATCAATGAATGATTTGCCAGCAGCATCGCCCCAGGCTCCAAGTGCATACTTTGGTGATCACACTGGACCATAATAGTGGGCCACACGAGGTCTCCCCAAGGAGTCCCGGAGCGCCATAAAGGCCACATCGGGCCCGCCGTTCTCACCACTGTCCCCTAGTCCTGCAAGAGCGGCACGGAATAGACGGCCAGCAAATAATTTGTTGAAAAACTGAGCTGATGCGGAGTTCATGGGACACCGCACCAAGTGGTCAAAAGTCGTCATCTGGGTGCCTGTTGACGCTGAGGTTTCTTTCCCTGCAGCGGACCCTCGCCACCCACCCTCGAGCTCCCAAAGCAGACCCTCTCCCGCATAGGGTTCCCTCCCTGCTCTGCAGACCGCTTTCTTCAAACGAATGCTGGACAAAACCACCTTCCCTGCTGCAGAAACGCAGTCCCCGCCCGGGCGGCCGCCCCAGCCCGCGAGCCGCACAGGTCTGCGCGCCAGGGCTGGCGAGGTCACCGCGGCCGCGCTCACCCCGCCCGCCGCGCTAGGGCCGTTTGAATCTCCCGCCTGCGCGGGCGCCGAGGGGCGGGCGTAAGAGGCGCGGCGGCAGAGGGGCCGCGCTGCCCTAGCTCCGGCGAGGCGGGGCCGGGCCCGCAGCACCGGCACCCCGCGAGGCCGGGGGCTCGCCCGTCCGCACCGCGCCTTCTTGCCGCCCGCTTCACGTGGGGCCGGCGCCGCGCGACACAGGCAAGAGCCGACAACGACCTAGGCCCGCCGCGGACCAGCCAGTGCTCCGGCTGTGGCCGCCCCGCGCGCCGCCTTCCGCCCAGACCCTCTGTGGGTCACAGGCGCGACCTACCTCGGTGCAGGACAGCCACCAGGAACTCCAGCGCTCGCCGGCCGGGCCGCGAACTGCCCCAGAGCATGCGCTCTGCAGGCCTCCGGCCCCGACCCCGGGCGAGAAAGGAAAACAAAGAGCCCAGCGGCCCCTGGCGGCCACCCAGGGAAGTGCAAGTGACATGCTCCCTGGCTAGGGAGCTCTTGGCCAAGCTCTCTCCTCTGTCCTGGCTGCAGTGGTTGTGTATTTTGGAAACCCCAAATTGGGACAAATGGACGGACAACCAGAAAGATTACTTGAATCTCGTTTTGTTTAGGAAAATATGGTGCGGTAGGGTCTGTACAGAGAAAAAATATACTGATCTTCCCTGCCCTCAAAAGAGGATCTCCATGGAGAAGGATGAGAAATCAGATTATCAGCAACCAAGCAGTGCTATGACAAGGGTACACGTAGGGGCATCTAACTCAGCTTGGGACTTAAGAATGGCTTTCCAAGTTAATGGCAGGGAGCCATGAGAAGTGGCCCTTGCGATGACAGGGAGCCATGAGAACCCAGGGCAGTCGTGGGAAACTGCCAAGTAGACTGGAGCTGGGGTACCCGTGGGCGTGACAGGGTCTTGTGTGTCTAAGGAGTCCAGCCTCTATCCTGAGGCAACTGAAGGGAACTATGGAAGGGATTTGAGCACAGGGATGACAGGATCAGATTTTTTAGAACAAAATAGAGAATGGACTTGGGGGAAATGGGAGGCAAGGACGGGGGCAGTAAGAAGAGTGAGACTGGGCTTGGGAGCTGGAGATGGAAAATAGGCACCAAGCAAAATACACTTTCTTGTTACCACACCCTTCCTTCAGGATGGACACAAACAGGTGTTCTCTGAGGTGACCTCTCAGGCCATTTAATTATGTCTGGGGATCTCCCAGGGCAGGGCAGCACCATCTGCAGAAGGTATTTTCTCCGTTCTGTGTTGATTCTGACTCTGAAAGTCATCGTATGGCACTGGAACTACCTGAACTCCAGAGGGACACTTTTGATGAATGTTTCACCAGCTGAATTTCTTCCACTGTGCAGAACCCACCCCAGAGGATTCCCCTGTCCTCAGGGTCTCTTACCTCTCCAAGTTTACTTCTGCCTCCATCCTGTACTCCTCTTTTGGATGATATGCTGTGAAATTTCTCCAAGTTGTTATCCTGGGATCTTTAATCTCCCTGCTGTCTTCCTCCAAGATCTTACTCATCCATGTGGCTTAATGTAATTATAAAAAGTGATTATTATTATTGCCTATTTTGTAAAACCCTCTATTTTAACTACATAAACACATTCATGTCCAGGAGGTCATCTGTTCCTCACAAAAACCTCATGACAGTTGGGAAATAAGAACAATGAGTTTAAGCAAGTTTTCTGGGGTCATCACACAAGTGGTGCAAGGAGACCTGAACTCTTGTTCAGGGCTAGGCCATCACCTTTAAACTGACAGGTCAGTCCATCTGGGGTGGTTCTGAGCTGCACCCCAAGTTGCAGTCCTACATCTCTACCCAGGAGACCCAACACCTTAAACTCAAGAGTCCAAAATAAAACTCAGTACTTTTCTAGGGCTCTAGACTCCCTTCCTCTACTGTATCATTCCAGCCAAGGTTAGGGTTCTCTGAGAAGTACAGGTTCAAACTTTGACTTCTTTTCTGATTCTTTTCTCTCTTCTCCTTTTCATATTTCTATTTCTGGCCCTCTTGTCTAAAGCACAACCCTCCTGGCCTCTGCTCCTGCCTCTCATTTCTTCCCTTCCACTTCATCCCACCTGGATCCCCAGCCTAAATTTGACTTTCTGTGAGAAAGCCCTGCTTAGAGATCTTTAAAAACTCAGCCCAATTCAAAAAATATTTCTTTAGTGCCATGCTTGGACCACTGGGCTGCAAACGCCCTAAGCTATTGATTTCCCATTTCTCCTTTAGCCTCTGTGCTGTATTCTGAAGGTGTCCACGCTTATGCCCACCTTTTCACCTTTACCTGGCCTTTTCTCCCTTCCAGGGTGCCTTCCTTCCCACCTAGCTGAATTCTTGTTGTAATTTAAGGCCCAGTTCAGTCTCTACCTTCTTGAAGCCTTCATTGGCCCTACTTACCTTTTTGTTCTCTTAACCCAAATATTGATTTGAATTTTTTTGTGCCCTATCATTGTTTTATTTATTGAATGTGAACTCTAAAAAAGAGAACATTCAATTAAACCTGACCCAGAACTGACCCAGATGATAAAATTAGAGTGAAGGACATTAAAACAATCATCATAGGTGTATTCTGTATGTTCAAAAAGTAGAGACATGTAAGACATAAAAGTCCTGAAGTGACTTTTCCACATGAAAACTACAATATCAAAGATGATATTGTAGGGATGGGATTAACTATACATTGGATATTGCAGAGGAAATGATTAGTAAACTTGAAGACCTAGCAACAGAAACTATCCAAAATGAAGCACAGAGAGAAAAAAATAATTTTAAAAAATGAAAGGAGCATCAGTGAACAACTTTATATGGCTCAATACACAGATAACTGGAGTCCCTAAAAACCAGGAAGATCTAGAGACTGAAAAGATATTTGAAGAAATAATGGCTAAAAAATGTCCAAACTGTAAATCTACAGATCTGTGACAAATTTATGTGTCAGCTTGGCTAGGCTAGGGTGCCCAGATGTATGGTCAAATACCACTTTAGATGTTGCTATGAAGGTATTTTTTTTTTTTTTTTTGAAACAGAGTCTTACTGTGTTGTCCCAGCTAGAGTGCCGTGGCATCAGCGTAGCTCACAGCAACCTCAGACTCCTGGGCTCAAGCGATCCTCCTGCCTCAGCCTCCCGAGTAGCAGGGACTACAGGCATGCGCCACAATGCCCAGCTAATTTTTTCTATATATTTTTAGTTGTCTGGCTAATTTTTTTCTATTTTTAGTAGAGATGGGGTCTCGCTCTTGC
>NW_012147941.1:918396-921233 GCF_000956105.1 Propithecus coquereli
CAATCATAGCTCACCATAACTTTGAACTCCCGGGCTCAACCAATCCTCCTGCCGAGGCCTCCTAAGTAGCTAGGACTACAGGCACATGCCACCACACTCGGCTAATTTTTTAGTTTTTTAGAGATGAGGTCTCCCTATGTTGCCCAGACTGGTCTTGAATTCCTGGCCTCAAGTGATCATCCTGCCTCAGCCTCCCCAAGTGCTGGGCTTACAGGTATGAGCCACCACACCCAGGGGTTTAAGCCAGATGAAAATATTGTTGATATTTTTTGAGGTTTGATATGTAGGCTGAATACTGGTTCTGTAGTCAATTGCCTTGGCACAGAAACATGCTTTACCACCTCCTGGTAGTATAACTTGGGCAAGTTTCTCAAGTCTTCCAACCCGTTCCCTCATCTGCAAATAGGCCCAAAGAGAGTACCTACTTTACAAAGGTGCATGAAAGATTAGATGACATAATGTATATATAATCTTATCACAGTGCCTGGCTCAAAGTTAATAGTATATCACAGTGTGGCTTTGTAGTTCAAGTTCTGGTTCTGCTACTTAGGTGGTGTTGGGCAAGCTACTAATTCCTCAATCTCCCCTCTTTCTCTTCTAAAAAGAAAGGGTGTTTCTGAGTGAGACTAAGCCTGGTTTAATAGACAAATGAATAGTGGTAGACTTTTTTCATTCAACAAAATGTACTGGATACTACACCCCTGTTCTTTGAGAAAAGTCACATAAAGAATGTTATTTCACAAGTTCACGGGCCAGGTGTGGTGGCTCACGCCTATAATCCTAGCACTCTGGGAGGCCGAGGCGGGAGGATTGCTCGAGCTCAGGAGGTCAAGACCAGCCTGAGCAAGAGTGAGACCCCGTCTCTACTAAAAATAGAAAGAAATTAGCTGGACAACTAAAAATATATAGAAAAAATTAGCCGGGCATGGTGGCACATGCCTGTAGTCCCAGACACTCAGGAGGCTGAGGCAGAAGGATCCCTTGAGCCCAGGAATTTGAGGTTGCTGTGAGCTGGGCTAACGCCACATAACTCTAGCCCGGGCAACAGAATGAGACTGTCTCAAAAAAGAAAACAAGTTCATGGTACTCATGTGCTAGAGATTATAAGCTTTTTTACAAATATTAACTCATTTAATCATTACAATTCCATGAGGTAGGTGCCTTTATCATCCCCATTCTATGGATGAAGAAATTAAGGCAGAGAGGTTAAGTGAGTCACCCAAGTTCTCATGGACAGCAAGCGGTGGTATCAGCAATCAACTCAGGGCGGTCTTAACTCCTAAGCTTGGCAACAACCAGTCTGTCTGCCTATATGCAGAAAAAGGCCAGAAGGGCCTGTTTGGAAAAAGTTTGAAGGCAGGCAAGCTGCAAGCACTTTAGCAGAGAACAGGACCTACAACACCTGCTGACAGCATTCTTTAGCTACTTAACTTGGAGGTCACAAGAGAAATCTATGTATTTCTGTCCAGCATTGCTGTTACCCAATCCCACCCTGAGAATATGAATTGAAAACTAATTCCACTGGTTGTGGGGGAAAAGCTACCATTTATCTTACTGAATGAACATTTACACTCCAAAGATGGTACCTGTTAATATACAAGATCAGCGAAAACAGGAAACGGGGCTGGTCCTGGGTAATAGACCTTGCCTTTCATCTGGCTTCTTCCTGAGCTGGGATTTGATGCCTGTGAGTGTGCAGAGGTTCCAGTTCTACTTGTTGACTCAGGCAATTTAGCTTTCTGTTCCCATTTTTCCATCAGAGAGTGGGTTAGATTAATAACCACCTCACAGAACTAAAATATGTTAAGCCTTTAGGACAGTGCTGGGCACGGCCAGGCATTGCTACCGGTTTAGGAAGACATCTTAAATGTTACTTAGCTTTAAAATCAAGCCGTTTATGTCCAGAATCATGGCTACAACTACCAACCTTGTTTAACCTGCTCCCACCCTCACACATATCCTCCTGCTCTGAACACCTCCACAGGGAAGCCTCAAGTGCCATCAAAGCCCAACTTTACCCATAACCTTCATCCTGCCCCCCTCAGTGACTTCTAAATGGCCTCAAGGCTGTTCCACAAGCCCCCACCTAACATTACCTTCCAGATGGTTTCCCACTAGTCCCCATCCTTCAGGACCTTAGTTTCCTACATTGGCAGCCAGTGCCAGGTGTTTGACACGGGTTCCATTGTGACTCAACTGTCACATCATGAGGCTGGCTAATTCTGGCAACTCTTAGGCTCAACTGCATTACTCAGAGGTAGTGCCGGACTAACCAGCATACTAGCTGTGGAATTTATACCAAACCTACTCTCCTTCATCGTGGCGAACTGAGATTGGTATGCATAGCCAACTAATTCTGTGTTCAACCCAGGCCATGTCCAGCAAGAACACCCTTAAATGCACTGCAGGCACCCACCTTAATCAGTATCTACCCTCCTTAGGGGGGGCGGGGGGGTAAGGGCAACATACATAACCTAAACATCTGTACCTCCATAATATGCTGAAATAAAAAAAAAATATCTACCCTCCAATCTATTAAAGGAAATCATAGCCAGGTTCCTATTGAGCTTAGCACCTAACAGGTATTTTCCCAAGTAACAAACAATTGCCATCTTAAGCTTATCACACGGACCAAGAATCACGGCAGTTAGTATTGAACCAATCAGGCTGCATGTAGTTTTCATAAGTGGTACAACTCAAAGTAGCTGCCACAGCATTTATTTCCATATATAAATGAACCACACAGTCATCTTTATTTTTAATCCATATAAACATTAGTTTAATGTACTTTAGACAGGTTGTTAGACAAATCACAAATAATTACATTAAGCAAAAAT
>NW_012147941.1:924223-927290 GCF_000956105.1 Propithecus coquereli
ATGCCTGTAGTGCCAGCTACTCGGGAGACTGAGGAAGAAGGATTGATTGAGCCCAGGAGTTTGAGGTTGCTGTGAGCTAGGCTGACGCCACGGCACTCTAGCCTGGGCAACACAGTGAGAGTCTGTCTCAAAAAAAAAAAAAAAAAAAATAGATATGTAGGTGGATAGAAAGTTTACTTCTGTACAATCACTGCACATAGTCCGTAGGATATGCCGTTAAATAAACTAGGAAGAAAACCCTCTTTGGAATAGTAAGTCTGCAAAGTAGAAAAAGACATCTAGAGAAATGCTGAGTTTCACAAAGAATTGATTCTGCCCTGTCACTAGCGAAGGAAACATTTGCTAAATGAGTAGGGAAATAGGATGGAAGTGCTCCTAGACGAATTGGCTAAAATTAAAAACCTCCTATGCAAAATAGTGTGAATGTATTTAAAGCCACTGAATTATACACTTAAAAACTGGTTAAAATGGTAAATTTTATGTTATGTATATTGTACCACACACACAAACCCTCCTAATTTAAAGGAGGCAAGTAAAGAATGCTTAAGATACATATTACACATGAAATGTTGTAAATGTGATAGAATTTTGGGTATGGTGTTAGGTGAATATTGCATAAATTGACAGCTATCACAGCTGGACTATACTGAGTAGAAATATTGGAGCTTGTGCATAGCTGAACACTGGAGGTTCCTGAAAAGTGAAAAGCCCAGGAGAGCGTGGAAGCTCTGAGTTTCTTCCTCCAAAACTTGCCCTCATCTCTTCATCTGTATCCTCTGTAATAGCCTTTATAATAAACTGGTAAACATATAATTCTTCATTTTATTTATTTGTTTGACAGAGTCTCGCACTGTTGCCTGGGCTAGAATGCAGTGGCGTCAGCCTAGCTCACAGCAACCTCGAACTGCTGGGCTCAAGAGATCCTCCTGCCTCAGCCTCCTGAGTAGCTGGGACTACAGGCATGCACCACCAGGCCCGGCTAATTTATTCTATTTTTACTAGTCCAGCTAATTTCTTTCTATTTTAAGTAGAGACGGGGTCTTGCTCTTGCTGAAGCTGGTCTCAAACTCCTGTCCTCAAGCGATCCTCCCACATTGTCCTTCCAGAGTGCTAGGATTACAGGCGTGAGCCATCACGCCCAGCACTGTTTCCTCATTTTCAATGAGCACTTGGCTTAGGTGCTTCTTAAATTAGGTAGTCTTCTTAAAGAAAAAGAAAAAGGTCAGCATCAACCCAATATGACTAAAAAGAAATATTCCATAATGACAGGTTGTATTGCTACTTTACAAAGCATTAGAAAACTGAACTTGGGGGCCAGGCACGCTGTGGCTCACGCCTGCAATCCCAGCACTTTGGGACGCCCAGGTGGGAAGATTGCTTGAGACCAGCCTGGGCAACACAATGAGACCTCCTCTCTATAAAAAATGTTTTAAAATTGGCTGGGTGTGGTGGCAGGCACCTGCAGCCCTAGCTACTCAGGAGAAGAGGCGAGAGGATCCTTTGAGCCCAGGGGTTCTAGCTTATGGTGAGCTATGATTGGGTGACTGCACTCCAGCCTGGGCGACAGAGCGAGACCCTATCTCTAAAAAATAATTTAATTTAATTTAAAAACTGTATTTGGGGGATTAAATCACTCTGGACATCATCCAGTTGAAAAGCAATTGTTAACTTCCACCAGAAAAGGTATACTGCTGAGGCTGGAGTACAAGAAATATGTGATTCAAATTATTCAAATGAAAAGAAAAAATGCCCATTGGAAGCAGCTCATGGTACATGACACATGCAAAATTCTAAATAAGAATGTTGTGTGTGCTGAATTAAAATATTTGGCTAGTCTGTTTATGAAAGTATGAGTACAGAGTAAGAATTCCATATATATAATAAACTCTTTTGAAAGTTTCTAGAATTTTTTGCTAGTATTCTAAAGGAAAAATCTTAAAGAAAAATGAGTTTTATGAAACCTCTCGACTCACTTAAAACATGAACAGCCTACTTTTGTTAAAATACTCTTACTTGGTGTGTACATCTGTTGTTTATTCTTTCATTAAGCTGTAAATTCTTTGAAAACAAAACATTTAGGGTGCCCCTCCTATATTTTAGATTTTGTGCTGGGTGCTCTATATGCATTATTTTCTATCACAGCAATTCTAAGACATTGGTATGATTATGCAAATTTTAAGACACGAAACAGTGCAGTGGTTCTCAAAGTGTGGTCAGCACACCCCAGGATCCGTGAAACTTTTTTGAGGGGTTCGTGAGGTCAAAACTATTTCGTAATAATGCTTAGACTTTATTTGCCTTTTTTGCCCTGTTGACATCTGCACTGGTGGTGTAAAAAGCATCAGTGGGTAAAACTGCTGATGCCTTAGCACAATTCAAGGGCCTGTCACCAAACTCTATTTGTCATTGTATTCTTCATACAGGCATGCTTGTTGTTGTTTTATAAAATCAGTTTAACAAAAAGAAATCACCTTCATGTAACAGTGTCCTTGATGAGGAAGTAAAAATCATTAGTTTTATTCTCAACCTCTGAGCATTTATCTCATTAATATTCTTTGTGACAAAGTAGGAAGTACACATAAATCACTTTTGCTGCGTACAAAAATACATTGGTTGTCTCTAGGGAAAGCACTTCTGTGATTAAGTTGTGAGCTGAAATAGCCACTTTCTTTTTTTTTTTTTTGAGATAGAGTCTTGCTCTGTCTCCCAGGCTAGAGCACAGTGGGGTCTTCACAGCTCACTGCAACCTCAAACTCCTGGGCTCGAGTGATCCTCCCCCCTTGGCCTCGCAAAGTGCTAGGATTACAGGTATGAGCCACTGCACCCGACCCCACATTTTTTCATGGAATAACATTTTATTTGAAAGAATGGCTGACACTTTTTCCAACTACATATATGTGAGAGATTTAAACCAAAGTCTTGAACTATATACTTTTACAAAAACAACATATAGCAACAGATTGCATGTAGAAGCAGCTAAAAGAATTGAACTGTCTTCTATTAAAGTAGACATTAAAGAGATTTGCAAAAAATGTAAAACAATGCCACTCTTCTCACTAATTATTTT
>NW_012147941.1:927340-928892 GCF_000956105.1 Propithecus coquereli
CAATATTGCTAGATACCACTCCTCAACACACTTTCAAAGCCTATATTCTGTTTCTCGGACTACACATGTAGAATAAATTTATTTGGGTTTCTGGGGTCCACTAGGGTTAGTATCCCTGCCTTTTACCGACATTGTTACTGAGTTGATTAATAAGAACCAATTTTCACAGAACATGAGCATACACTTAAGAAATTACGTCACTGTAACTACAAAAATGTACCAAAGTTTATACTTGCATATATCAAACAAGAGTTTTGAGCTCAGAAGAATAAAATGTCTTAGAGGCAGATCTCGACTAACGAGAACAAGGGCCACCTCACTCCCATTTCTATTACAGAAATTGTTCACAAGCACTGATAAGCCAAAAACAATTCAGAGATTTACTTACCCCAAAGAGTTATTTGGAGTCGTTAACGAATTCTGCAAAACAAGATATTAACCTATCAGTAAGTGAAAAAAACTGAAGACGAATTAAGACCAAGACTGGGTGCTCTAGAAAACTGTCTCCTGCATGGTTTGTCTCCCCAGTCATTGTCCACAGGACTCTGGGAAGTCGTAGGAATATGCAGGCGCAGACACAAAGCCCAGCTTTATCTCCAACGTTGTGGAAAGGGACTGTACATCATGGGGCGGAGCCCTATGCTCCCCTACACCACCCGGACAGAGCCCGGGGAGAGTGACCTCCCGGGTGTATCCACGTTGTAGACTCCAATTTTACAAATAACTTTGCATCTAATTGACAAGGTTTCCCAGGATATCCACGCTACCGCAGTCCTCAATATCCAAACCCCCCAAAAAAATTCGGCTTCAAAACGGATCATCTGTTAATGGACTATGCTGGCTGGTAAAGTTAAAAAAAAAAAAAAAAGATCATCTGTCACGTATCGGCAATTTTAATTTCAGACATCCCAAACTAAACTAGAAATCTCAGTACTCTGCGCAAGGTATAGCAAAAGCACAATCGAAATCGAGCATGTGAGGTCGTTAAATTACCCCTCCATCACAAAAGAAAGACAAGAGACAGCAGAACTTGGAGCCATTTGCCTCGAAGTTATAAAAATTCTCAAACACGAATGGCGATTGAGGATAACACGCCCACTACGATAAACAGCGCAACAAGCGATAGTGGCGGACGGAAGAAGTGGTGCTGCACCTTCAGCGTCCGGCCAAGTCGGGTGGCAGCCGCGCAGGCCCGGGTCTCCACGGCCCGCATCCACCCAAACCCGCTCGCGCATAAGTGCAGTGGGCTCGGACGCCCCCGAAGGCAAACTTCCTCAACAGCACGAACCTCGTGGGAAAGCCTGGTTGCCAAATCGAGGTACTCGGCTGAGGACCCAGACGGGCAAAATCACTTACCAGGCCGCCTGCTCCACGCTTGCGAGTCGCCCTCCAAAAGACAGAGCGACCTCAAAGCATTCTTATTTATACTTTATGAAGTACCCGGAAGTCAAGGAATGCCTAGTACGCCTGCGCCGGAACATGCGCAGTTAGAGAATCGGAAACATACCAAGAAGAGGAAGCCTGGGATTATGCTGCTGGTTGAGCTCCACCC
>NW_012147941.1:935822-938678 GCF_000956105.1 Propithecus coquereli
ATTATATATATATATATTTTAAAGAGACAGGGTCTCACTTTGTCACCCAAGTTGAAGTGCAGTGGCCTGATTGTAGCTCACTGCAGCCTCCAACTCTTGGGCTCAAGGAATGGATCCTCCTGACTCAGCCTCCTGAGTAGCTAGGACTACAGGTATGTGCCATCGCACCTAGCTGATTTTTAAAATTTTTTTATAGAGACAGGGTCTTGCTGTGTTGCCCAGGCTGGTCTTGAACTCCTAGCCTCAAGCAATACGGGAAGTATTTCTGAGGTAGGATTTGAAGTCCCAATGAACTTCATGTTTAAGAGAGGAACTCAAGGATGATACCACAGTGTCAGGCTTGGAAGGCTGAACGTATAGTGGTAATTGGGAAAACAGGCTGTGGAGGTAGAGAGTAAGGTCTACATTTGAGGTGCATATAGGTTACCTGGGTGCATATGTGTCCAAAGGACAATTAGATAAATGGGATTAGAGTTCCAGCAAGAAATCTGAGTTGGTGAAAACAGATTTACAAGTTGTCAGAATAAGGGTGGTGATGGAAATCACCTTGGGAGAACAGGGAAGGTGATGAGAAGACCTAAAAACCCAGCATTTATTTATTTATTTTTCCACCTAGGTTTGTGTAAGTACAAAAACTCAACATTTAAACAGTGGTCAGGGGAAGAAGCCAGCAGGACGAAGAAAACATGCTCAGAGAAGTAGAACGAGAAGACTGTGATGTCTCAGAAGCCAAGAAAGAAGAGTTTTGAGGACTAGGACATTGCCCAAAGCAACAAATGCCAGAGTGGTCAAGTACATTAACTGAAAATAGGACTTTGGCTGTGGCGGTTAACGAAGTCACTAGTGACCGCAGGGAAAGTCATTTTAGTTGGGATTTCTTTTAAAAATATGGAACGCTTCACGAATTTGTGTGTCATCCTTGCACAGGGGCCATGCTAATTTTCTTGGTATGGTTCCAATTTTAGTATATGTGCTGCTGAAGTCAGCACCAAATTTAGTTTAGATTTTAATGAGTTGAGTGAATATGGTTTTAGATAGGGAAAACAGTCTGTATGGACCAGAGGTCATAAACCGATGCCAAGAAACCTGTTCAGGTAACATCTCCATCACTTCTTTTTCCTCCGTCTGTCAATCACTTGGCTCAGCTGCCTGGCACAGGAATCTAAAGTTATTTAAAGTTGGATAGATTATGTGAAGGGAGTATAGAAAAATCAGGTGATAGGGCAATAGACTGAAGCAAAAACTGAGTCAAGAGATGACTCTTGTTTCTTTTTAGGGCGGGTAGGAAGGAGGTAAGCATTAAATAGGTTTTTGTGTGTGTGTCTTTGGTGCCAAATGGAGGGAAATTAAAGGTGTTTGTTCCTGTCAGATGACCTCTGTGCTCTACACAGGAGGCAAAATTCTTGAGGGAAGAATTATCAATATTCACACGAAAAGACGGATGGAGCAAAAGGTCCAGGTTGCTGGTGATTCCTGGTTTTCCCTTTCTGCCTCCTAGTCCTGGATTTTTTTTTTTTTTTTTTTAATTCCCAGACCAGAGAGAACTAGGGCTGGAATTAAATAGAAACTTGAGAAATGGTTTAGGCTGTGTTTTGGCTTCAGGGCTAGGCTTTTGTTGTACACTCTCATCTTTTATAAGTATACCTCCTATCTCATTCCCTGCACATTCAATATCTCTTGGACCTGCCTTTTTAAAAAACTTTTTTGAGACAGAGTCTTGCTTTGTTGCTCAGGCTGGAGTGCAGTGGCCTCATCATAGGAACTCCTGGGCTCAAGCAATCCTCCCACCTCAGCCCCTGGAGTAGCTGGGATTACAGGCACGTGCCACCATACCCAGCTAATTTTTAAATTTTTTGTAGACATGGGGTCTTGCTATGTTGCTCAGGGTGATCCTGAACTCCTGGCCTGAAGGGATCTTCCTGTCTCAGCCTCCCAAAGTGCTAGGATTACAGGTGTGAGCCACCATGCCTGGCCCAGGACCTGCCCTTTCTGATAGTGGTTTTCCAAACTTCCCTCTCCTATCTAAATCCACAAAGACTCAAAATTTGTCCGTTTCAGCAAACACTGGGCAGTGTGTACCTCCAAAACAGCCTCCTGGAGACACTTTAACCTCACAAGGGCAATAGCAATTTGAGGCTTCTTTGGAGGGCTAGTAGAAGGGAAATCTGGGAGTAGGTAGAATCCAATGACACGAGCGGTTCTGACTCATGGTTTCTTTTAACTCTTGGTAAAGGGTGATGCACTGAAAAAGGCCAGTCTCTACAGTGACAAATAAAAAGTGAGTCATTGCTGAGGCCACCTGGATTGAAACTGGGCTGCTTGCCAGAAAAGAGGACATGAAGTACTGCTGTCCTTTTGTGATGTCAGCCTGAGGTCCATTTATATGTGGTCCATATTGAACAAATCCTGGGATGCAAGTGCTTGTCCTTGAATATATTCAAAGAGTGATTATATAATTTGCTTTGACCTTGGGGAAGCAACTTTACCTCTGTTTCTTCACTGGTAAAATGGGTATACTATCACTTGCCTAACAGGCTAGGGGCAGACTAAATAGGATAAAGCTCCTAGCACAAGACCTGGCACGTCTGGGGTTCACAGTTGGTTCTCCTGCCTGCAGCCTATTCTTTTTCCATGTTTGGGCACAGACAGAAACAACCATGAATGACCCTCACCTCTGGCTACATTTAATGTCCTATTATTTCCCCCTCCTCATCTACTTCTCACTTATGGTCATTAGCAATATTTTAGGTTTTTTTTTTTTTTGAGACAGAGTCTCACTCTCTTGCCCGGGCTAGAGTGACGTGGTGTCAGCCTAGCTCACAGCAACCTCAAACTCCTGGGCTCAAGCAATCCTCC
>NW_012147941.1:938728-939594 GCF_000956105.1 Propithecus coquereli
TACAGTAAGTATCGATAGATATCACCCATAGAAACAAAAATTCTTTGGAGTTCTAAATAATTTTTAAGATTGTAAAGGGGTGACAAACCCAAAATATTTAAGAACTGGTAGTTTTAGAGGAAGGAAGACAAATAATTCTGCTACTTCTCTGGCCACATTACCAGTATTCAATTTCAATCGCTCATTCTACATTTACTTATTGGGCATTACTTATCACCTGCTAGGCATTGTGCTAGACACTGGCGATTCTGAAATGGAACGCTTTTTCTCTCCTTGACAACTCACAGTGGGGGAAATAGACATGACAATAAATTATACCACTACATGATGAGTACCTGTATGACATGAGTAACGTATTCAGAGAACAGAGAGGACATAGCAACTGAACGGTCTGCTAAAGGCTGAGTTTCTCTGGGGAGCTAAAATTTGAGCTAAAACTTACAGGAAAAGTAAAGGGGTGGGGTGTGGATGTTGACAGTATTCTAGGCTGAGGAATTAGCGGGTACAAAGGTAGGCCTGTGGTGTCTCAGGGAGAATGAGAAGTCAGCCTTACCAGGAACATTAAAGGAAGAACCGTCCAGACTTTCTATGAGACTGGAAAGTAGGCGAGAGCTGAGTTACAAAATATATCTTGTAGTCCAGGCCAAGGCGTTTAAAGTTTATCCTGCAGGTATTTGGGAGCCAATAAGTTTTGAAGTAAAAGTATTGGAGGATAGATGGGAGAGACAGGTGAGGAGGATATTATAAAGTCCCATTAAATTCGGCCAGGCGTGGTGGCTCACGCCTGTAATGCTAGCACTCTGGGAGGCCAAGGCGGGAGGATTGTTTGAGCTCAGGAGTTTGAGACCAGCCTGAGCAAGAGCAAG
>NW_012147941.1:942824-951733 GCF_000956105.1 Propithecus coquereli
TTGGCGTCCCAGAATGCTAGGATTACAGGCGTGAGCCACCGCGCCCAGCCTAGGTATCATTTTTAAGCTGGCTTTGATCTTTTGGAATAGAGTAGAACATAAAAAAATACCTCACACCAGAATAGTATAGTTTGGAATTTTAAAATTCTAAAATACTTTAATAATTAATATTGATGGGAAGACTGATATACAATGCAATTATTTATTTTACAAGGAGATTCTGTACATCAGGGAAACATCTTGAAGTACAATACACCAGACTTTTATTTCTGCTCTACATGATTGTGAGTTTCCATGTAAGTTGGTACTTACATAGAAAGGGAACACAGAATTCATTTTTATATATACAATACAAACAAACACCTGAACAGACTTGACCCCCAAAGTGTCTTGTTTCAAAAGAACACTGAATGAGATGAAAGATTAACCAGATCCCTTGGTGGCACGTGGAAGGCAGACCAGTAGCTCAGGAAATCAAATCCTGTCTCAGGCTTGGCACATTCAGGGTAAGAAAGGCAGTGAAAGAAGGGTTTGAAAATGTCACCTCAGGCCACAGAGAATGCTGGCATAAGCAGTCTCCAAACCGACAAGACAGAATGGTTAGAAGTTGTCAAGTTAGCAATTTAAGTGTGGCTACCTTATATCCAGACCTCTAACAGAGGAATCATCAGTAGAATCATCACTTATCTCCCCTCAGTTATCCCAAGTGTTAATGAACTTCAAGGAGATGTGGATCTAGTTATTATTTCCATAGCCATAAACATTTGACAGTAACGGAGAAATCCCAACCCCCCCTTTTCCCTCAACAGAGAGAAGACACTGCCTTTTAAGGTCACTTTGGATTTTTTGTTGTGATCTGATATTCCGCTTCTTCAGTAAGTCTTATGTGGATGTGAAAGGAGAAAAACCTACTGAAAGATTATATAACAGAAAAAATGAAGGGACCTACAGAATAAATCAGAAGAGATCCATGAAATAGCCACAATTTCTTGAACATTAAAGTGAAGGCAAAAAGCTACATTCATCAGTTAAATAAAAACTATTTTTTTCTTCTACTTATAGTGTGGATGGGAATTAGAGGGAAATGGTGAGGCTGTATGGTTTTCAATAAAAATTCAAACAAAGCAACGAAATCTTCTGTTTTAGGAAATCATATTAATGTATATTACAAACACAGAAAGGGAGGGTGCTGAGCCAATGCCCAGGCACCAAATACGCTGGCTACAGTGTGGGACAGGAGGGTGATGAGGTGGAAGCCGCCAGAGGGGGTGAGCAGGAGGATGGGTGCAGGAGTGAAGAGGGATGGGGGGGCAAACGGCACAGAGAAGAAGAGGGGGCAGTGGACCACGATCGTGCCACCTTCTTGCTTCTCCAAAGACCTTTCCCTATCTAGCGCCCCACATCCCTTAGGATCTTGCTGTGATTCTGGCTGGAAGCGTGGGGACAGACAGCTCACAAATGCTCCCACAGAGCTGCTACAACTCTGCTTTACGGAGAGTACATTTATTGGTCAAGATGATTTAGAATATCATTTGGTACAATAAAAGGACAATAGCCTACAAACTTTAAGCCATGAGTCAGTTTTCTGCCAAGTTGGCATTAATATTAAGGCCTTTTCTTATTTTTGCATATAGAAAATATATATGCTTTCTCATTTAACCAACATGGATTCTGGTTGTAGCTCAGATTGCTTAACAGACAGGAAAAACAGAAGTTCCCATTCCTTTAAGATCACTTTTTAATAATCAGGATGGCATGAAAGAAATGAGGAACGTGTCAGATCCTGAGCTTCCTCTCGGGCTAGAGTGCCTGAGACTATATTGCTGTGTCACAAGAGGTACAGTGCAATGCTTTCATCTGACATGCCAGTGTGGTAGGAAGGCTTTTCCTGGAGGTGGGGACCCCTTTAACAGAAGGTTGGGAGCCTCCAGGTTTTTCCTCCCACGAATTGGATTTAATGGCTGGAATTTAGCACCTGCATAAGTAGGTCTCACACCCAGGGCAGGGCAGGTAAGGCTGATGGTGCAGACTGTGCCTCAGCACAGGGAGTCATCTTGGGGAGAGGGTGTGGCGCAGCTAATGAAATCTGGAACCTGCAACTGGCCTAGAACTTTGGTGGCTGGTGAGGGAAAAATCCCTCGAGTATGCTGCGTTATCAAAAGGTTCAAAAGCACTAACAAATGTTCAGTTTTGCCCCAGGGGCAGCACGTGAGAATCCGTTCCAGTGAAATGCTACATTCATAGAAGTGCTGTTCACCCCAGAACTAGATCCCAGAGGATGCAATTCTGGCTGTGCTGGGAAGTGCTAAAGTTCACTCCATATGTCACTCTGGAGACTGCAGTGGCAAAGCAGCCCTGTTTGGGGGGTCGTTTTAGTTCATCTTTCAAATTTTGGCATCAAGGACGATGGTAGCTAAAAGAGATGATCAAAAAGAGACAAGTTACCAGATAAAGTACATTGCTTTGCTATTATCGTATCAGTAGTAATGAAATGTTACATTCTGATTAGAACTGCCTCTCGTCTGGCTCTAATTCTACCTGGCCTTTCTGTTGCATATTCCTCAGCCCCTTCCTTCTTTCTTGAAACTCTCTTCTCTTGGCTTCTGTAACACTATCTTTTCCCTAGTTTCGTTTCTTCTTCAATTGCTCTTCCTCAGTATACTGTCCTGGTTCATTTTTCTCTGTCCACTCTTTGCTTTTTATTCTTTTTTTAAAAATTTTTTTCTTTTTTGATAGAGTCTCACTCTGTTGCCTGGGCTACAGTGCAGTTGCATCATCATAGCTCACTGCAACCTCAAACTCCTGGGCTCCAGTGATCCTCCTGCCTCAGCCTCCCAAGTAGCTGGGACTACAGATGCATGCCACCACGGCTGGCTATTTTTTCTATTTTTTGTAGACAGGGTCTCGCCATGTTGCTCAGGCTGGTCTTCAACTCCTGCCCTTAAGGGTTCCTCCCGCCTCAGCCTCCCAGAGTGCTAGGATTACAGGTGTGAGGCACAGTCCCCAGCCTGTCCACCATTTAAATAAAAAACAGTTTCCCCCCTAAGGGTCTACTGTCTTCTCTCATTTGTATCTTTAGACCTTGTTTTCTTTCTGGACCCTACACTGAATATCTAATTGTCTTCTAGGCGTCTCCATCCCAATGTGTCACAGGCCCGTCAAACTCAACATAGATAATTTTTTTCTAGCTTTTTATTGTCTGCCTTCCTCTTTTAGAATAAAAGCTCATTGAGAATAGAAACTTTTTTCTGGTTTCCTGCTGTATCCCAGGGACCTAGCACTTATCTATCTTATAGTAAGTGCTCAGTAAACATCTGTTGAATAAACTGTTCACCTGAACTCCTTATCACCTTCACAGATCTCAAAAAATACAAGGTAGAAATTTAAGAGTCATTTTGATTACTCCTTTATTTCATCTCTGGAATCCAACAAATTGCCAAATCCTATTGATTCTATATTTGAAATGTCTTTCAAATCTATCTCCTTTGCATTCTCACTATTACGTCCCTGGTCTGAGCTACCACTATGCTCACCATCACTACTTTTTTTTTCTTTTAGGCTACTCAAGTGAAGCAGTGGGAGTGGAGAAGGAACAAAGGAATCTGTGACTGGTTGTGATCAATTAGCTGTAAATATCACTGCACTCAGACCAGCCCACTATGACTATTCCAGTCACTTCCTGAATGATTTCTTTGCTGCTAGTCTCCTTCCATAGCACCTTCCACAGTTCCAACAGAGCTTGTTTTTGTTTCATTTATTTATTTAAAGCCAGTCAAATTTAGCAGTGGGGGGTTGAATACCAACTTTAGTGACACTAATGTTAAAAGTTCTGATAACCCACTACCATCAGACCAGTTGCTGTTCAAAGAATTTGCCCTCTCCACTCCTATCAGGTTCAGCACAAAAAAATTCTGTAATCAAAATAACCATTTGCCTATATAATGATGAAAAAACACTTAACATTATATTTTCCATCTCTGCTTGTTTCTTCTTTTTATAGCAAGCTCTGTAATTGTCATTATGTGTTCTTTCATTTAGTGTCTTTTCATAAATGTTCTGAGAGAGTCATATACAGATACTTTAACTGATTGCATTTGTGGCTAGCTGATTCTTTAGATATTGTAGGTTCTTATTCTTTTTTTTTTTTTTTTTTTTGAGACAGAGTCTCACTGTCTGCCCGGGCTAGAGTGCCGTGGCATCAGCCTAGCTCACAGCAACCTCAAACTCCTGGGCTCAAGCAATCTTTCTGCCTCAGCCGCCCGAGTAGCTGGGACTACAGGCATGCGCCACCATGCCCGGCTAATTTTTTCTATATATTTTTAGTTGTCCAATTCATTTCTTTCTATTTTTAGTAGAGACGGGGTCTCGCTCTTGCTCAGGCTGGTTTCGAACTCCTGAGCTCAAACAATCCGCCCGCCTTGGCCTCCCAGAGAGCTAGGATTACAGGCGTGAGCCACCGCACCCGGCCTGTAGGTTCTTATTCTTAATCACAACAGTAATTCCAAATCAAAACACTTCTTAGCTTGTTTCATGAAGACAGCTAATTAAAATGAAGTTTATTTACTAAGATCAACTGTGCTAAACAGAACTGAAACCAGAGAGGGCAAGGTCTTGTCTAACTTAGCATAATCTCCTTATTCATACCCGGGAGAGTGAAGTGCAAGGAAGAGAGCACCCCAAAGCTTTGAAGTCATTCATTCCTTTTTCCAAATCCTGATTCTGTAATTTACTAGGAAGTCAAGCAAGTTAACGCTTCTGAGCCTCCATTTCCTCAAATGATAAAATAGGGACATTAACACATCTTGTAGGTTTACTGCAAGGATTAAATAAGATAATATACATAAAATGCCACATTCAAATGAGGCATTTACTATTGTCTGTTACTTCTCATCCCTTTCTCTGAATGTAGTCTTCTTGTCCTCAACACTGTGTGTTCTCCTTTTTATTGATGTCGTTATAGCCCTTCATATCTGAAAACTCCAGTTTTTTTGGGGGAGGAAGCTCTACTTAGCTCACAGTACTGGGTCTTTCGGATCTTACCGTGTAAAATGTTTGCTCTCTTCATGAACCTCCATCTCTGAGCTTTTAAATTCATTTAATTCTTTTCTTATGGCAGCCTGTGGAGTAGAAACAAAACGTTTCAGCTTCTTTTGGCTGCTGTGCTATAGCAGTGTGACTTCCCACCTATTCTCTATTGTGCTCTGAGCACAATACACATCACCTTCCTGGACACCATTCGTCCCATAATAAACCTAAAATCTTGAGTTTAATCAAAATATGTGCAAAACCTGAAAGAGATATTGTAGCTTTAATAGTTTTCACAGCATGCAAAAATGCTTTTCTCATTATAAAAGTGAAATATGGGTAATTACTAAAATATACAACCCACAGTCCCTCCAACCAAACGTAACGACTGTTAAAAATGATTTCCTTCCAGTTTTTTTACTGTGTTATATAGCAGGGATTTTGTTTTCTTCAGTGTTGGAAGTGGAGTCATTAGTATAAACTTTTGGTTTCTACATCTTGGCATTTTGTATTCTCATTTGAAATCTAACATTATATTAAAATTAGAAGCTTTGTTTGTAGTTCTCCCTTCTAGTTAGTATCTTGCATCCTTCAAATAAAAGAGAAGTAGAGAGAAAGAGAGTGCCTGAACAAGAGAGCGATTTCCAGGTACCTTGTCAGCAGGGGTCAGTTTGGTCCAAGGTTTGTCAGCTCGCCGATCATAATCTTGAGCATCCGTTACCTCGACATATTCATTAAACCTCAGAATCTTCCTGGCAAGTAGTTCAGCCACAGTTGGCCTTTGACTGAGCTGAAAGAAATGGAGTCTCTTAGTTCACTAAGCCAGGAATTAGGTGTCAATCATTCATTCAAATTGCTTCTAACCCAGTATCTCAACCTTCATTGCACATTGGACTCACCTGAGGAGCTTTAAGCACTATTGATTCCTGGGTCCCATCCCCCAAAGATTCTGGGCAGTAAGACTTTTTTTTAAAGCCTTTCACTGCACAGCTAAGATTGAAAAGCACTGCTGTAATCTAGTGCTTCTCAAACTTTAATATGCATCCAAATCATTTGGGATCTGCTTATGGTGTAGATTCTGATTAAGCAGGTCTCAGGTGGAGCCTGAGATTAGGCATCTCTTACAAACTCCCAGGTGATGCCAATGTTGCCTGGTCCATGGCCCACATTTTGGGTAGCAAGGCAATTGTAAATTTTATTTCAACATGAATAATGCCCAAGATAGCAGATTCTGTAACACATTATGCTTTAAAGTTGCACAATAATGTAATGTAACCCTGCTCAATCTGGCATTAAATCTAGCCATGGCTTCTAATTATCAAGGATAATCCCTCTGTTTCTGGGGAGGGAAGGAATGGGCAAAATCAAGAAAAGAGTATGTAGATCCTTTGCTCTCCTGGGGAATTCTTATAAGTTTTAATAAATATCTGGAGAACTCAGACCAAATCAGAATCTACAGGAGGTAATCACAAACTTATGGTGGGAAGGACAGGAGAAAAGGATTAATCCCTGGGCTTAAAGGTTAACACAGGTCTAGTTAAGAAAAGATTCTTTCCTAATCGATCTGGGACCAATGAGAAAATCATGGTTTTTCATACTTTTCAGGTTTTACTACTCAGGGTTATTTAAATTCCTTCCCTGCTTAGAAAACAACCAGTTTGTTTTTCAAAATTGAATGCTACACACTCCTCCGGTTACTGTCTCTACACATCAGTGAGTTTTAGTGTCTATATCAAAATCATAGGACTACCAAATAAAAGGTCAAAATTTATTTTGTCAAACATTTATTGAACATCTTGGGCTAGGCCTGTGTGAGATATTAAAAATGAAGAGAAAAAAACCCTCTTTATAATGTTATTTTCTATATTTGCATCATGTATATTTTCATAGCAACCTATGGCACTTAGAGTCAAATTCATTTATTTTCAATCAAACAGGTCATTGAAATATAACATAGTCAACTGAACCCAAGGGCAGCAATACCTTTCTAGTGAGGCGACGTTTAATCTCCCGTTTTTCTGCCTGACGATCAGCTTCATTTTTAGCTATATTTGACAGTCAGAAACAAAGAATATTACTTCAAAATGGCTGCACGTGTGTTTTCAATTTGTATATCAAACTTTTAGTAATTACACCAGATATTTCTTACAGGTCCAAATCAGAATAAAATTTGGGAATGGCTAATCAAGACAATTTTCTTGTCAACTGGTACAGTCAAATACTTAAGGCTGGGCATAATGGCTCATGCCTGTAATCCTAGCACTTTGAGAGGCTGAGGCGGGAGGATCGCTTGAGGCCAGGAATTGAAGACCAGCCTGAATAACATGCCGAGACCTTGTCTACAAAAAATAAAAAAATTAGCCAGCCATAGTGGCGTGCGCCTGTAGTCCCAGCTACTTGGGAAGCCAAAGCTGGAGGACTGCTTGAGCCCAGGAGTTTGAGGTTGCAGTGAGCTATGATGATGCCACTGCACTCTAGCCTAGGCTACAGAGTAAGACCCTGTCTCAGAAACAAAAACAAAAACTTAAGAACAAGGATTAGCAAGCTATGGTACCAAATCTGGCCAGTTGCCTTTATTTTTACTGCCCATGAGGTAAGAATGGTCTTCACATTTTTAAATGTTTTTATAAGTACCTACAAAATAGTTGTTCATTTGCTTTTTGGCCTGTAAAGCCAAAAATATTTACTACGTGTCCTTTAAGAAAAAGCTTGCAGATTCTTGCTCAAGAGTATCTGCTAAGAATGGACAATAGAGATGACATCAATTTTCATGTGTTATGTCTATACAGGCTCCCACACTTTAAAATTCCCTAAGTGATTAAATTATGAATATCCAAATAGTGCTGAGAGAACAGGGAATGGGTTGGTCAGACTGAGCATGCCCACAAATAACCCCAGGAAAGCCTAAACCTCTTCAGTAAGGCTTTTAAGGCCAAATGTCACTCTATGCTCTGGAAAATCAAATCAGTACTGGATTAGAATGCTATTTCAGGAAGTTAATTATATACCTAGACAGCAAATTAAATACATCATCCTATTTTGTGACTCTAGAGGCAAGAAAGTCTTAAGGGATTAAAGTGGGAGGAAAACTGCTTCATTTGGCACTTGCTTTGGGCTTCAGTCCTCAGATCCCACTAGGAACAGGAAGGTCTCCACCACATGCACAGCCACCACCTTAGCTCCCTGAAGACAGAGATCTATGTTGGGCACATCTCCCACATACTGTCAAATCCTCCCAAATGCCCAAGGCAGTCCCAGGATACTGTCAGAACATTAAAACAAAATTTTCTGGGGTATCACAGTACACGAAACAATACCATAATGACATCTTCCCAAGGGAAGCTTGGTGGAGTTCTTTTCCTTTAGGGGAAAAAATATGAATAATCCTTTCCTGGCTGGAACACTCTCTCCTTGGTCATTGTAACAAATGCTTCTTTCCTCTTTTGTATATATTATAGGCAGAAACATACCAAAAAAACTATACAACTTTATTTCCATAGCCAGACTCACGTTGTAATATATTTCGTTGTTCCAGTTCTTCTGGTGTTGGTCTTTGACTCAGTCGCCTAAAAAGGAGATAAACAGGGGTATCGTCTATGTTAGACCTCTCAATTTTGTTTATAAAGATTTTTTTGGCCATAGTTTATATTAGCCCCTATACAATAAGAAATCAATAATTTTCCAAACTGATATATTGCATTTGTCTGCTTGCTTATAAAACAATTTCACATTGAAAATGCTAACACAGATACCACATTGTAAAAAGGAACTCTATGTGCAAACAGGAGGCCAGGATTTAAGTTCTAGCTCTGACATCAATAAAAGATACCACCATAAAAGACCCTGAGTGTTCTCATCTGTAAAATGAAGATTTGGACTGAACT
>NW_012147941.1:961633-962785 GCF_000956105.1 Propithecus coquereli
AGAAAGAACGGAGGATTATTTTAGTTTTCCCCACATAGTGATTAAAGCTATGCTAATGTGTCTTCCAAGAGTCTGGAAAAAAGACTGTTCCCAGGTTTTGGGATTATGTATGGTGGTAGACAAGAAGGATGAGTTCCCTGCTCTCACGGAGCTGGGGGATGAGACGGGATGGCATGGGGAAGACAATAAACAAGTAAATGACAACAGCCAAAAGTGTATAACCAGAATCTCATCATGAGCAAACAATCATAAAATTCTAATTTAGGGATATTCTACAAAATAAGTGGCTTGTGTTCTTAAAAAAATGATAATGTCATAATAGAAAATAAACAAAAAAAAGCTAAGGAACTATTTCAGATTAAAGGAGACCAAAGAGGCATGACAAGTACATACAATATGAAATCCTAGATTGGATACCAGACCGAGGAAGAAACTGCTATTAAAGACATTACTGGAGATAGCAGAGTAGCACAGTGCAAGTGTGCTGGGCCCATAAAGACATTACTGGGATAACTGATGAAATTGAATGTGGATGCTGTACTAGAAAAAAATATTGTAGTGGTGTTAAATTTCTTGAATTTGATAAGTATGCTGTGGGTATGTAAGAGAGAATGCCCGTGTTCATAAAAGATGACATGCTTAAGTACTTAGAAGTAAAGAATCACAATGTTTGCAATTTATTCTCAAATAGTTCAGTGAGAATAAAAAGTATATATGTGTGTACAGAGACAGCGAGTACACAATAATCATTAAAGCAAACATGGACATTTCAACACTCTTCTAAGTGAAGGGCAGATATTCTCATAACTTTTCTGTAAGTTTAAACTGTTTTTTTAAAATAAAATGAATGAATGAACAAACGAATGAGTACACACACACACACACACACAAACACACACAAAATCTCTGTACCGTAACACATTGACTGCCCCACTAGAAAAAAAAAAGTTTTCCCTGGGGCCACAGTGTTTTATTAAAACAAAATGATCCTTTCTAATTTTTTTTTTTGTTTGTTTTGTTTTTTTTTGAGACAGAGTCTTGCTCTGTTGCCTGGGCTAGCGTGCTGTGGCGTCAGCCTAGCTCACAGCAACCTCAAACTCCTGGGCTCAAGCAATCCTTCTGCCTCAGCCTCCCGAGTAGCTGGGATTACAG
>NW_012147941.1:963175-964107 GCF_000956105.1 Propithecus coquereli
TTTTTTATTGCTTTCTGTGCATGAGTTAAATGTAACACAATCCATGTTTTTAGAATTAAATTGTCAATATTAATCGTAACAATAAGAACATCAACAAGTTAAGATTTTCACGAACCAACTGCAGGGTTTTGCTTCACCAGGCTCTGGGCTCAAAACTAGCGTGAGTTAAATACAACTCACAGGGCAGTTATGTAAAGGGCCAGACCCCCAACCTCCCTTAAGATGACCTTTCGGTTTCACACCCTGATGCACATCTAACAAACTGATTTCTAGATTGGTGACCTGTGAGTTAAGGACACTGTCTGAGCAAGGAAAGGCCTCTATTTCTCTTTCCTCTAGTCTCCCTTAATTTCAACAGTAGTCAGACCACAGAGGTCATACAGGCTGACCATATGTTTAAGAAGGCACAGAGACTGGTTTCAGGATCCAAAACATGTCTATTGGAAGACAAAGGGCCAAACTTGTCCCTGTGTGCAGCATACACAGTAAAGGCCAGGTGTCTGAGGTAGGAGAGAAGAATATATTTTCATTAATGGACATCTTCGATTAATTATTTTGTAGGAAATTATGCCAGGACTTCGAACTCCTTTTCCTCTCCCTGCTGGGAAAAACATCTGTGCTGGGCAAACACCTGGCCTCGTATGGGTATTACATATGCAGGAAGCTAGCCTACATTCAGTTTCTCTATACTTCTGGTTCCAGCTGACTTGAAAAATATAATAATATTTTGAAAAGAGGCAGTTACAAGAAATGTGTGAAATAGATACTATAATGAAAAATATGGGTGTGATTATTAACTGGGTTGGTATCTCATGGTTGAGTACCCAGATAAAAAAGTGACTTGCGGGCTGGGCGCGGTGGCTCACGCCTGTAATCCTAGCTCTCTGGGAGGCCGAGGCGGGCGGATTGTTTGAGCTCAGAAGTTCGAGACC
>NW_012147941.1:974476-976721 GCF_000956105.1 Propithecus coquereli
CATTTTATTTTTTTGAGACAGGGTCTTGCTCTGTTGCCCAGGCTAGAGTGCGGTGACATCATCATAGCTCACTGCAACCTTAAATTTCTGGGCTCAAGTGATCCTCCTGCCTCACCCTCCCAAGCAGCTGGGACTATATGTCTAAAACACCATACTCAGATAATTTTTCTATTGTTTTTTTGTAGAGATGGGTCTCGCTATGTTGCCTAGGCTGATCTTGAACTCCTAGCCTCCAGTAATCCTCCTGCCTGGGCCTCTAAAAGCGCAGGGATTACAGGCATGAGCCACCATGCCCAGCCTATGATAACTTTTTATAACTTAATATTGGTGTACATAAAGTTAATATGAATAGAGACAGGGCTGGGTGCGGTGGCTCATGCCTGTAATCCCCAGCACTTTGAGAGGTTGAGATTGCTTGAGGCCAGGAGTTTGAGACCATCCTGGGCAACATAGTGAGACTCTGTCTCTACAAAAATAAAAAATAAATAAAATCAGTGGGGCATGGTGGTCCACACCTATAGTCCCAGCTACTTGGGAGGCTGAGGCAGGAGGATCACCTGAGACCAGGAGTTTGAGGTTGCAGTGAGCTATGATGACACCACTGCACTCTACCATGGGTGACAGAGCGAGACACTGTCTCAAACAAATAAATAAATACATGAAATAAAAAATATTAATATGAATAGAGACAGAAAAAAAGCTGATAAAAAGTTCTTTTGTATGATAATACTCCATTTAAAATTTGAACATTAAGGTAGCATAAAAAATAAACACAATTGGGCACTATTATCATATCCTGATAAATAATGATATCTAGATATCTTAGCTCTATATTATAAAACTATTAATAACGAGATCTTGAATTTTTATAGCAAATGCAAAGGCCTTTAAAGAAATCAAAGTGTTTTTCTATTCTTAATGTTAATATTCTCGCTATTATGTTTACCATTTTTCATTAGGAAAAACCGAAGTCACAGAACTTAGGTGACTTGCCCAAGATCCTATTACAAACTGGCATGGACTCAACTGGCATCCCAGTCTCTGACTATTTGGCTCCATTCTTTGGATCCCACTGCCTGTGATTTTCATCAGTGTGCACACCTCTTATGGTCCCTTTGCACCTCACCCTTCCATGTCCACTTCCCACTACATGATGGGCTCCTTGATGGCAGGGTAACCCTTGCCTCCATCAGCATATCCACAGGGCTGTGCACAGTGCTTGGCACACAGTGGACTCTCTATATGTTCAAGGGATGAGAAGCCCTTAAGCTGTATCATGACAGTATATACCCCTATTGATTCCCCAAAGCCCACCATGACTCAGCAAAGGTGTTGATTCAGCGAAGTCCCTTTGGAGGGCTCCAAATGACCTGTAAGAAGTGGATCATCACATCACATAGGAAATAACCTTGCAAAATAATCAAAGAGTAGTTCTCTTGATTACCAACCTCTAACCTTCTATGTAAACCCCTTATTTTGGTCCTAACCAGTGTTTTCAAATGGTCCCAACAAGCTTTCCCCAAATAAAATTGCACTTGTCTTAAATCCCATTCCACTGGAGACATTCAAAGTAAAAGGCCAGCTAATCTTACAATGTTTTAATGTTAATCATTGTAAGTAAATTTTTAAAAGGATATTCTAGGAAAACATTGCATACACACACAAAAAAATTTTTAAAATGTGAATTTTAGGATCAATGAAAGAGATATTTTTGGATAGACTGAATATTTGCTGCTTCTCTAAAAATATCAGTTACCCATTCCATCTACAACAAAACATACTTGACAAGACTATATTTGAGTACTTGCACTTTTGAATTAATAAAGTAAATTACTTCCAGTAATTTAAGGAAGGCATATATCTCAAGATGTCAAGGAAGTAAATTCTGGTACATATGCCCTGACAACAGCATCTGGCTGTAGTTCTGTGAGAAAGATGCCAGAGTTCCTGGGATGGGTTATAAATTCCCTTAACCTGTTCAGCTATTGATGGTTGTCCTGCCTCAGTGCCAATACTCCCTGTTATGCCTATTAGAAGATAGTCATTTTTTGCTGGGCATGGTGGCTCACGCCTGTAATCCTAGCACTTTGGGAGGCTGAGGCAGGGGGATTGTTTGAGCTCAGGAGTTGGAGACCAGCCTGAGAAAGAGCGAGACCCTGTCTCTACTAATAAAATAGAAGGAAATTAGCTGGACAACTAAAAATATACATATAAAAAATTAGCCGGGCATGGTGGCGCATGCCTG
>NW_012147941.1:977404-978417 GCF_000956105.1 Propithecus coquereli
TTTATATTAAGTAAACGATTTATGACCATAATCTTTTTCTGAAAGAATTGCATTTTAACACCAAAGAATTAGGAAGGTCACAATTTCAGAGTAAGAAATAGTCCCTGAATCAAATCTACTTAACTTTAATAAAAGCTCTGTGAACTGTCCTATTTTTCTCCTGCTGAGGACCCTTCATGGACTGATGTTCATTCCTCAGTCATAAGGCCTATTATTTTGGGCTACTCATCTCAGGTAGCAGTTTAGCCCATGATACTGTACACATATTATCATTTTATGTGTTGCCTTAACCTGAAAAGGATGGAGTACCACTGGTCTATGGCAGTAGCTCTCAATGTATGCTCCCTGGACTAGCAGCAACAGCATCACCTATTAGATATGCAAATATCTATTAGATTGGCTTTGAGAACCTATTAGAAATGCAAATTCTCAAGCCCATAACAGGCTTATTAAACTCAAGAGATAAGGCCCAGCAATCTGTGTTTTATTAATAAATATACAGAACACTACTCTTTTTTTTTCTTTTATTATTTATTTTTTCTTTATGTTTCTTTGTCCTTTTGCCCTGATCTGCTTCACATAGAACACTTACAAGTCTTCTAGGTGATCCTGATGAGAACACCAGTGTAGAGAACAGAGGTCTGGACCTGAGAGTTGAAAAGCCTATGTTCAGTTTCTATCTCTCACTAACTACAACCTCGAATGAGTCACAATATCATGTTCTAATTGCCCTATCTATATGATAGATAAAATCAGTTTCCTACAGCACAAGGCAGTTATGAAAATAAGTACGTGAGAGCTCAAGTTCCTCAGAGGTAAGTCAACATAACACTATGCATCCAAGGTGTTGATAATAATAATCTTCATCCTGTTTTTACCAAGCTACTCCAACCTGTCTACTCACAATATATTCTAAGCCTGTTTTTCAAGGTTCTAGTCACTCCACCCAACTTGGTAATATTATGTAATGAGCATACTTAACGAGATCTTGAATTTTTATAGCAAATGCAAAG
>NW_012147941.1:978467-981662 GCF_000956105.1 Propithecus coquereli
GGAGGTTCCTCAAAAAACTAAAAATAGAACCACCATATGACCCAGCAATCACAGCTGGGTATATATCAAAAAAAAGGAAATCAGCATATCAAAGAGATATCTATGCTCTCATGCAGCCCTATTTCCAATAGCCAAGATAAGGAATCAACCCAAATGTCTATCAATGGATGAATGGATAAAGAAAATGTGGTATATACGCACAATGGAATATTATCCTGCCATAAAAAAGAATGAAACCCTGTCATTTGCAGCAACATGGATGGAACTAGAGGATATTATGTTCAGTGTTATTTAAGCTAGGCGTGACAAATATTAATATTGTCTTTAATATTAATATTATCTTTCTTAAGCCAGAAAGACAAATACTGCATGTTCTCACTTGCATGTCGGAGCTAAAAAAATTGATCTCACAGAGGCAATGACTAGAATGGTAGTTACCAGAGGTTGGGAAGGATAGTGGAGAGGGGGAGATAGAGAGAGGTTGGTCAATGGGTACAAAAATACAGTTAAATAGAAGGAATAAGATCTAGTGTTAGTTAACAACAATTTATCGTATATTCAAAATAATCAGAAGAGTAGATTTGGAATGTTCCCAACACAAAGAAATGATAAATGTTTGAGGTGATGAATATCCTAATTATCCAGATTTGATGGTTACACATTGCATGCTTATATCAAAATGTACATGTATCCTATAAATATATACCACTATTATGTCTCCATAAAACTGAAAACTAAAAAAAAAATTTAAAAAACCCCAAACCTGAATGGCTCAATCTACCTGGGTCCCTCTTATGGCTTGTTTTAACAGAGGGATGACAGCAGTGTGAGACAAAGTAACAAACATAAGCAGCCGTGTTTGCTCAATTTTGCTTTCCAGCATAATTTCACAAAGCCCCTGGCTGTTAAGACGTGCAGCTCTCTGGAAAAATGCTTTGAAGACAAAATAGGAGAAAGGACAGAGCCATCTACATCTTTTGCATGAGTCACTATATTCCTTAAATGATAAACGACCCTAGTCCTTGCTTTTCTTGTACATAAGATAATGTCCAACAGGGTTAGTGATATGCTCTATAATCTATAACAAGATGTACTCTTACATCCAAACCTTGATGTGATTCTGCTTTAATCTAACTTCTAAGCAAGTCTGATGTGATTTTTCATGTACTGAACCCCTACCACCTATATATAAGCAGGGGCTGACACACTGTCCTGGAGCTGTCTAAAGGACTGCTCCTGGGCTATAGACCTTACTCTATGGTTCTCAGTAGGATTTCTAAAAAAACTCTAACTTTAATTCTTTAAAAGCTTGATTTTTTTTTTTTCCTTTAGTCAACAGCAGGAACAATGACTCCTTCACAGTGGTTTCCAACATCAATTAGCCAGATGACTCTATGGGAGAGGGTGCCTGTTTTCATTCACCTTACACTTGGTAAGACCGGCAAATAGGTTTATCTGTAAAAGAATTTTGTCTTTTGCCTTTCTCTCCCCTTCTTACTCTGATGGCTTTCGTCTTCGTCCTCTTCATCTCGGTACTGAATGGGCCCCTCTGAATCAGAGTCACTCTCCTTCTCTTCTTCCTCCTGCAGACATTGCGGTAGCTTAGGAATGACTGAGGTAGACACCACATCTTCACTGAATGCAGATGGGCAGATCTGCTCCTCTTCTTCATCGTCTGGACTAACAAATTAACATAATTATATTTTCTTTTAAGAAACAAAGAGGATAACTGATTTTTAAGACAAAGGGCTAAAATAACTATGGAAAAGTCTATGAATGAAATATTAATAACTTATAATTCTCTCCCTTAACTTTAACGATTTTGCTAAGAAAGTTTTTGGCAGCTATTAATCAAAGGGCTATGGGTTCAAGTCCCAGCTCCACCACTTACTAGGCACTGGTGCTTTCGAGAATTTGTCTAGTATCATTCTCACAAGCCTACAGAGTATATATCATTCCCATTTACAAATGAGATAACTAAAGAGCAGAAATGTTAAGTTAACTTATACTACTATAAGCTGAAAGTGCTTGTAGACTTAGAATTTGAATCCAGGGCTATTTTACTCCAGGTGAATGCTCTTAAGCACCATGTTATATACACTGCCTTCCTTATACCATATAAAGCTAGTGGTTTTAATTTTCATGTACTTAAGTTTGTAATGTTTGTGTCATCATGGAAATCTCCATTAAAAAAAAAAGGAAGAAGAATGAAATCAAGCAGGGTGAAAAAAGTCCAAATTCTAGGACTTACCCTTTTGACAAAGTACTCTTTGTATTTTAAATTTATTCACATTTTCCTTTTATAAGTAAGTTTTTCCAAGCAGGGCTTCCTACAGTAAAAAAGGAGAAACAAGAGGCAAGCTTTAAAGGTACTCACACTTTCAGCATTTCAATAGTGATGGGAAGTGACCTGGTCCGACCCAGGGTACTGCTGTCCTGAGAAAAGTTGTCGCTGTTCTCGAAGAGCAGGGAATGAGCTCTGTGAGAGCCCTCCAAGGAAGGAGTCATGGGAAGTGGGCTGGTCAGGGCCTGCTGGATTCGAATATGCAGTGGGAGTGGGGGCAGTCTAGAAGGTATATGGGGCTCCCCAAAGCTCTGGTCCAATATCCTTTTGGGGACTTCTTTTTTCTGATCTTCCTGCTGGGGAACTTCCTGGGGTAGATCTAAGGATGGTGGGAACTCAATTTCTGGCACAACTGGAAAAGTCTTAGTAGGGAACGGAGGGGAATGTGGAGGCTCTGGAGGTATATGACTAGGCAGTGGGGGGGACGGAGAGGGTGGTGGGATGATCGTCAGCGGTTCAGAGCCTACAGAGTACATGCTCTTCTCTCTTTGATCACTTGGTGTTTTTGTGGTGATGGCAGCAGCAGACTCCGAGGTGGGTACCAAGGTTGATGGAATGCCTCTCTTAGGTGGTAAGGGTGGGGATGGTTTTGATAACAATGTACCACTGTTTATTGCTTGGGACAGTTCAGCTGGAAAAGAGAGAGTAACACGTCAATTTAACATGGCTTTACAATGCCTTAAGGGACCAGCCCATGGCCTAGAATTAGAGCTGAGCTTAATTTTAATCTTTCAAGCAAATTATATAATTTCATGGCTCCTTACATATCTCATCCTGAAACAAAATTTATATTTATTCAAATAGAAGGTTTAATAAATATATAGAGGTATAGAAAGACTTCAGTGAGTATC
>NW_012147941.1:981712-983134 GCF_000956105.1 Propithecus coquereli
TATTTTTAGTTGTCCGATTAATTTCTTTCTATTTTTAGTAGAGACGGGGTCTCGCTCTTGCTCAGGCTGGTTTCGAATTCCTGAGCTCAAACAATCCGCCCGCCTAGGCCTACCAGAGAGCTAGGATTACAGGCGTGAACCACCACGCCCGGCCCCAATGTGTATTTTTAAAAATCAAATTTAAAAGAAAGATAAATGAATGGCCCACCACAAAGCAAACATCTAACACACATACCAGCACAATTAAATTAAATCAAGGTAATCTAAGCACAGGCCTACCGGATCAGTGTGTTCCCAATCTGGTGTCGTATTTCATTCCACTCCTCCTTGCTTTTATGAGGCCACGAATTCAAGTTCAATTCTGGTTCACTGGGTCTATGGTTCAACTTCATTGCCAGTGTGTCTTTCCTCTTCACTTTGTTGGCCAGAGCACCTTTGTACAACAGGAAGAAAAAAATGCATAAGCTTGAGGGCTGAGCCAAAGGCTCAACCTCACCTGGAGCTAAGCAAGAATCTGAATGAAAAATAACTCCCTATTTCCCACTTGGCCTCAAATGATCCAGCCAAATATTGAGGTGGGGGTAAAGTTGAAGGCACCTAAAAATCTTTTTTAGCCAGATGGACTCAGATGGACAAAAGATATCTTTTCTTTTCTAACAGTCCTCTACATTTTCCCCTTACTAAGAGTTGCTAGAGAAGAAAGAATCTAAACACAGGACAGCCCTCTAAATTAAAACATAAAGGCTTTCACACTAACACATCTCACAGTCTATTTGTTTTTTCTGTGTTTGTTTTGGTTTTTTTGAGACAGTCTCGCTCTGTTGCCTGGGCTAGAGTGCTGTGGCATCAGCCTAGCTCACAGCAACCTTAAACTCCTGGGCTCAAGCGATCCTCCTGCCTCAGCTTCCTGAGTAGCTGGGACTACAGGTGAGTGCCACCATGCCTGGCTAATTTTTTCTATTTTTAGTTGCCCAGCTAATTATTTTCTATTTTTAGGAGAGATGGTGTCTCGCTCTTGCTCAGGATGGTCTTGAACTCCTGACCTCAAGCAATCCTCCCTCCTTGGCCTCCCAGAGTGCTAAGATTACAGGCCTAGTTTATTTGTTTTTAAACCTGCTTTTCCACTTTTATAAATCAGAATTCTATTATTTGCAAAGATTTGTGGGCATGAACACGGTTTTCTTTTTCTCTGTTCTGTGACAGTAAGTTCATTAGACCAAAGGAAAGCATCATTTTTTTTTTGGAGACAGGGTCTCGCTCTGTTGCCTGGGCTAGAGTGCAGTGGCATCATGATAGCTCACTGAAACCTCAAATTTTCTGGCTCAAGTGATTCTCCTGCCTCAGCCTCCCGAGTAGCTAAGACTACAAGTGTGTGCCACCACATCCAGCTAATTTTTCTATTTTTTATAGAGATGGGGTCTT
>NW_012147941.1:984862-989024 GCF_000956105.1 Propithecus coquereli
TTAAGTAATAGCTTCTGCAGTTATCCATGAAGATATGATGTCAGACTCTGAATCACAAATTACACTGGCATCTACAAAATCATCTTTTATCTACTAAACTAGATTATGCTTATGGAAGGCATTGGTAGTTTTAAGTAGGTTTTTAAAAAAACAAAAAACAAATTTTCATTTGAAAAGTTTGCCTTGTCCCTTGAAAGCTGTGTCATTATTCTTATTTTTTCAGTAAGTGCCACAGATAACTCCGAGCAGGTCAAATCTGTTATGGTCTTTACATATCTAGTCCCCCAAATATACCTAGTGTTTTGGAAACACTGTTAGAAAAATAGATATAAATCCCCTCAAATCTAAACCTAATTTTAGTGATGTTTCCATTTATTGCCATCTTTCTCAGTTTCAAGACTTCTCTCTCATATATTTTTTCCCAACCCAAGACTTTTCTTTATACTGAGGATATTCAAAGGGACAAGATACGAAAAACTCTCACAGACCAAATCAATATTGTACCAGCTATCCAAAAAGCAACCATCCAAAACCGAACCAAACAAAAAATATCAGAAGTCTAAAGACTTACTTACCAATGACAGGGTTGCTATTTCTGTGAGCTGGTTTAGGGGGAGGGACAGGGGGCTGCTTGGCAGGGACTGTATGAGTGAGGCTCGGGGTAGCAGTAGTGTTAGTGCTGGCAGGAGCAGTAGGCAGAGTCCTGGGTGCTGGGGAAGGGGTCACAGAGGAATTAACAGTCTTTGCGAGGCTTGTGGCAGCAGTGGTGGCAGCAGGTGCTGTGGTGGTGGTAGTGAAGATGGACCTTGCCGTGCTGCCAGAGGAAGTGGTATCCTTTGCTTGCCCTTCACTTGCTTCATGAGAAGAGGACAAAGGTCTTTTGGGAGGAAGTAAAGGCTGTTTGGGTACATTCTCAGGAACAGACTCTGCTTCAGAATTAGGCTGGCTTCCGGTTGAACCTGTGTAATAACATATGTTATGTAAAAGGGAAGAAATAGTAACAAGAGAGACTGAAAAAGCTAATGCATCTATGGATTCATAGTTAACTTCATCAATTATTTAATTTACAGATTAGTCTACGGGCTAGAGTTCTCAATGTTTCTCAACCTTAACATACTTAAGAAATGTCGACTCTTAGCGGTAGATCAAAATAAGACAAGAAAAGTAAAACGATGAACAAGAAAAAAAAAAAAAGAAATGTCACTACAAGAAGCTCAGTAAGAGATGCTCATTATGGTAGTGATTTTTCACACAAGAGCCAGACTACGGGACGAGAGGCACATCCAAATTCCTTGGGTGGAAGAAGAGGAATGTGTAGCTTGGAAAAATCTTACAGCTGTCTGATATTTAACATCCTCTTCCTTCCTTAACAATCACAAATTTAGATATTCTGTGAATGCAAGAATGGGGTGGGGAGAATTCTACTTAAAGTCACTAGTTAAGGAATTGCTAAAGGAGAACATAATTCCCTCTCAATTTTACTTCTCCTTATTCTCTTGCAAACCCCTGAGGTAAATGAGAATGATTGGTTCATGGCTCTTAAACTAAAACATCCAGAATTTCTTACCTAGTCGCTTCTTTGGGTCTTCTTCTGGAATGGGTTGCCTAAGACTTGCTATTCTTACTGGCTCTTCCTCTACGTGGACTGGACTAGAAGATCTGGCACTCCCTATGGGGGTGGTATGGCCATTCTTTAACATGGTGTGGCTCGACTTTCCTGGATCCTCACCATCTGCAAGGTAAATGAGGAAAGTGCAAAGTGACGGAATTGGCATGATCTGATAGGGAAAAGAGCCGGTGATTTCCAACCTCTCTTATCCCCTTGCACCCCTCTTCCTGTTTTAGCTTATTATTGAGATCTAGATTATGTGGATCCTATAGTAGTAATGGAAGTAAGTAATTTCTTTCTGTAATACACATCTGATTGTCTATTATTTGCCAAGTACTTTGCTATATGAATAAGACAGACTTCTTATAGATAAGTAATTACAATGCTAAATGTCAGGAGCTACAATGGGTGAAGCGTTGTGGTAGGAATGAAGAAGAAACCATTCTCCTTGGGGTGGCAATGGGGCTGGAAAAGCTTCATAGAAAATATCTGAACTGGATCTTTTTTTTTTTTTTTTAACAGAGATAGGGTCTCAGGTCAGGCTCAGTGGCTTGTATCTATAATTCTAGCACTTTAGGAGGCTGAGGTGGGAGGATGCTTGAGGCCAGGAGTTCAAGACCAGTCTGAACAACATAGTGAGACCTTGTCTCTACAAAAAACAAAAAAAAACTAGCTGGGCATGGTGGCCCACACCTGTAGTCCCAGCTACTCAGAAGGTGAGGCAGGACGATCACTTCAACCCAGGAGTTTGAGGTTGCAGTGAGCTATGATGATGTCACTGCACTGTCTCCAGGGCAACAGAGCAAGACTCTGCCTCAAAAATAAATAAATAAATAAATAAATAAAAATAAAAAAATAAAGAGAGAGAGAGAAAGAGAGAGAGGGTTTCACTATGTTGCCCAGGTTGGCCTTGAACTCTTGGGCTCAAGATCCTTCCACCTTAGCCTCCCTAGTAGCTATGACTACAGGTACACACTATGGTGGCTGGCTTTAAGATGAATCTTTTTTCTTTTTTTACTCCCACTGATCAGTTTGATAAGATGAATACTGAAGGAGGAGTAGGAGCCTACCACAATGATGAAAGATAGTCTATTAAGGAAAAAGCCAGTCTATGAAGGACACCAAATACCACATAAAGGAGCCTGCACTGAATCCTATAAAACAAAACAAGATGCCAAAGAATTATAAGTAGTAGAGAGACATGATATGATCCATCTTTTAGAAGGTTAGCTCTGAGAGCTATGAGAATGGATTATAGATGGGCAGTGATTGGGACAGGATAATCAATAATAAGCTACAGTACTGTTAGACCGTAGGTGAAAAACAGCAGAGGGTGACCAAGGGCAGTAGGAGTGGAAGGCAAAGGGTATCCGCCAGTTGATGGACAGATTAAAGGTAAACATGATATACTTGTAACATAATGATTTCCTACACATGAAATTGTAGGGATGATCACTAGGCTGGAGGCTTTGGGATGACCTGTAATCACCACTCCCTGCTATGAAAATCGTAGGTGAGATTCCTTCATGGAGCAATCAGACAAAACTACTGCTGAGGTTTCCCAGACTTTTTTGGAAGAGAAAACTGAAAGGATTGATGTTAGAGACTAAAAACTCTGTCTCTAACAGAGTGTCATGGAGATTGGAACCAGTTGCTCTATAGATGATGTCATTTGCTTTCCATAATGAGACACTTCGGGTAATATCATTTTAGTATCTCAAGTTAGTCCATTGAGTTCTCATAGACGAGTCCCTCTCACCTTGACCCACCACCTCCTACTAGGAGATTAGACAGTGTCGTTCTTCATGAAGCCCCAATAAGAGGTGGAATTTGGGCTAAAAGTAATGAAGAGTCAAGGCAAAGGAAAAGGTACTTCTAGAGCTGAAGTAATTTTTCAACTACTTTTAATTTTTAAAAAGGAGAGGGGGCAAGATGACAACAACTACACAAAAGTAATAAGTTACTGCTCATGTTAACATAGCCCAGCTTTAACAAAACAGGATTTTCTGGACTATAAAGCAATGATTTTAAAGCCAACAAACCATATTGGTGAAAACCATATAGTGACAGTTTGTGAAAACCATATATTTGTGAAAACCACATAGTCAAAGTTTAAAACATTTTTGTTAATCAGTTTCTACTTAGTGCATACTAGTAAAATATATGCAAAAATGATCAGTTATCTCAAGTTACTTAATAGGAATATCTACTTTGAAGTATCATTTCTTATATTTAATGCAGAGTTTTTGCAATGCTAATAATGTAGCAGTATTATTGGGCTTTAACATCATTGACTGTTTCCCCCAAACTCAGAAAATCTATTAAATATGTTATAATATAGTCAAGTGAGAACAATAATCAAGGCAAAAGCCATCTTTGAGTATGAAAAGGACTTAAAGGTTCAAACACTGCTTTTGGCCTAAAGTGGAGATCTTATAGGCCAGGCCCAACGCTCTTTCCCCCTATGTTTTTTTTTTTTTGAGACAGAGTCTCACCCTGTTGCCTGGGCTAGAGTGAGTGCCGTGGCGTCAGCCTAGCTCACAGCAACCTCAA
>NW_012147941.1:989839-993601 GCF_000956105.1 Propithecus coquereli
AAAACCCATCCATATTCCCATATTGACCTCCAGAAATAATCAATGGTAATAACATTTTTTAATTAGTCCTTCAAAGCTTGTTTTCTTGATACCTTCCATCATAATTTCTTAGTCAAATTTTACTGATTTTTCTTTTTCAGAAAGAAAAAAAAAAAAGCTTGTTTTCTCGGGTTAGTTTTTATATAGTTGAGATAATAAATCTTCAATATCTATAATTTAATTTAGTGAACTGGCAATATATTCACATGGTTTAAAACCTAAAAAGTATACAGTAATACTCCATCTGTTTGGTTCCCCATCCTCCAAAAGGTACGGTATATTTTTAAAACCTGGCTTTCAGATTTTGTCCCATGCAATGTAATTCAAATGAAGAGAAATGAAATTCAACCAATATACTAGAGTTCTATATTTACAATAACCTGCTTCATAAAAGTCATACTTTGGAGAAAGACCTGACATTATTAAACTAGCAATGAGTGTTAAAATATCAAAACACGATCTTTGTGACAAATAATCAAAAGAGTAGGACAGTGTGATATAGGCATGGAGACAAGGTGGGTCAAAAAAGGGAAATTACCCATAGCACCGCAGCTGCCACAATGTGGAGGATGTAAAGGGACACAAGGATTGTTTGCCCCAAGGATCCTTCACCAACCGCTCAATTCTACAGTTAAAGATCCAGCCAGACACTTGGAAAAAAGGGTGAACGTTATTTTTAAAGCCCCCCCAACCCCCACCTCCTTAACAACAGCAATAATGAAAGAAAGAAAGAATATTCCAATCCCTGGTCAGACCCAATCAAAGACCAAATGCACAGACACAGGCATATGCTATCCGTTTGTAAACTCACCCTGCTCAGGGTCTTCCAACAGAACCCCTCTTTTAACCAGCTCTTCTCTTGGTTTTCGCATAGATATTTTTCGCTCTAAAACTAACATTAAATTGGAAAACAGCACTCAGAAATGTGGCAGTTGAAAGTTAACATTACTTTTAGCATTCTAAGTCTATAGTAAAAGAATAAAGTAGTTCAGATTTCTATTCCTAGGAAAGAGAAAAACAGGGAAACTAATTTCAAATTGAAAAATGTGAATTTCTTCCATAACCTGTGCTATTGGGAAAACATCATTCTAAAAAACTAGTCTTACATAACTGTAGCTTAATTGAAATCTCAATAATAAGATATTTACGGATGAACTTTGTGTTGATCGGAAGTGGGCAGAGTAGGGAAAAAGAAGCATCTTAGATTTATTTGCTACAGTTCAAGAACTCCATTTGCCACTCAATAGATTCTTTAATCCCATCAAAATACAAACCTGGAATTGGGACTATAGAATATAAGGTGTAGTGAATGATCACTTGGTTGTTTAATTCTAAAAGATTAAATTCTGTCTTCAAATAGACGGTTATGGAAGCTTGGGAAGAGAATGAAAAGTTAGATAATTCTAAAATAGAGAACTCTAACTTACAACACATATTTAAACCTTAGTAGCTCACCTTCTGAAGTCTCTTTGAATTTATCACTACTTTTTTTTTTCCTCCATTTCCAAGGCTTGAAGATCTTGCCAAAGCCAGAGAACTTGCTCTTTCTTTTGGTGGGAGGTGTTGTGTCTCCTGCTTCCACACTGTCCATGACCATGCCTGGGTCTGCAGTGGGCTGGTCTGCTTCTTCTGTTGCGTGGAGAGAAGAAGAGAGGGAAGAGAACAGCCAATTTATTATTTCAGCATAATCTCAAAAATGTCCCTTCCCCTCTCTTCCTGTGGTAGTTGGAAAGGGTCACAGCAATGATAAACAATCATGCAGACAGTTAGACTCCTTGACATTTACATGAACACCAAACATCAAAATCCATAACAGATAAATTACTTAGGAGGAAAAGGAACTAAACCAAGCTGACATCATTTTTGGACAAAATTTGGTGAAACAATCAGAGGTAGCTCAAAATCTTTTAAAGGCACACACATGAAATGTGGATGTCTTCTCAGTATGTATGAGATCTTGCCTCACTGAAGCAGAGAATTCCACCATTAGTCATTAGTGAGTGATTCATTATTCTCTGTTAAACATTGCCCTCTCCCTGCCCTTTTCAGGACATAAATAGTTCAGGGAGGGGTAACACATTAAGTGTTAACACCTTACTTGTATCTAATCTATCAGATAGTTTTCTCCCTTCACAAAAAGGACCCCAGGTAATTCTGGAGCACTGGAAGGTGCATGAGGTAGAGGGTGGGACATTAGAAAGAGGTAGCATTAAAATGGAGGGACATTTTTTGGAAACTAGAGGTGAGATTCCAGTCTGCCTATCACAGTATTGCTTTAGGGACAATCCTGATATTAAGGATTTGACATGAAACATAACTGACATGATACATGTGCAAGATTGAAATGAAAGGCCATGAGCCCCTCATAATGACCACACATGCAGGGTTTAGTTAGTTAGCTTTAATGGCAGAGAAAGGAGCAGCCAAGGCGGGGCCAAGAATAAAAAAAAAAAAAAAAAAAAGCAGGAAGGCAACAAAAAAAGCAGGAAGGCAACACAATACAGCTTTGCACTCCACCTACTGTCCCAGGGTTCTCTGGAGAAGTCTAGAGGGGAAGAAAAAAAAAGTCATGTGGAATAACCATCCTGGAATTAAAATGGAACCTCTACAGAAATACATCAAGGAACAGCATGCGATAAATTAATATGTTTATTGTAAACAATTTCGTATGTGAAGCAAATAACACTTTTGGAGGGGGGTAAAAAGGGTATAATATGTACAAAAAATCACTTTCCTCTTTTAACGCAGTAGATATTTTTTAGTAAAAGAAAATACACAATCCACAAGCATTAAATTTTTTTAGAAAACAATTTCCAAATTCAATCTTCTTTTAGTTGATAGATAGAAGTCTAGGGAAGTCCATAGATAAGGGTCAGATTTACATAGTCATAATTTAACTGCCGTGATGAATGCTGATGAATACTAGTTGCATGATTTACTTGAGGGCATCCGGGGTCTCAACTAATTTAATTCTTTACATGAAATGTACTAGAATCTGATTATAACACTTGACCATATATTTCAAAATTTAGTTGCCAGAGACATTAGAAGAACTTCTGACATAATAATCTGTCCTCAATGGTATCCTGGGATGGACTCCATGAGTGGCACTAGGGTGAACACATGGTATTTTTTTTTTTTTTTCTAGATAGGGTCTCACTGTTGCTCAGGCTGGAGTACAGTAATGTGATTACAGTTCACTGCAGCCTCTACCTCCTGAGCTAAAGTAATCCTCCTGCCTCAGCCTCCTGAGTCACTGCAACTACAGGCATGCGCCACTGTGCCTGACTAATTTTTAAAAAAAAATGTTTGTAGAGATGGAGTCTCACTATGTTGCCCAGGCTGGTCTTGAACTCCAAGCCTCAAGCAATCTTCCTGCCTCAGCCTCTCAAAGTGCTGGGAGTACAGGCATGAGCCACCATGCCCAGCATGCTTTTTAAGACTTAGTGCTTTAATTAAGACAGTATTCTCCTAATTATGGAATGTCAATAAGAACTGAAGACATTTCAGAGCATTCATAACATAATATTTAACATGTGCTAATGATAAGGCTTTCAAAGACCTAGGCAACCTCAGAAACGAAACTAAGTAACATTAACTAATTGTTCAATCTCAAAATAGCCTTACTTGGAAAGGCTAGGAGGGACTGAAATTTTAAATCTGCTAACCCACACACTGAGTGTTCCAAAAGACGCATGGGAAAAAGCCTGTTTGGTTATAAGT
>NW_012147941.1:993651-994563 GCF_000956105.1 Propithecus coquereli
GGGTCTTGCTATGTTGCCCAGGCTGGTTTTGAACTCCTGGGCTCAAGCAATCCTCCTGCCTCAACCTCCTAAACTGCTGGGATTACAGGCATGAGCCACTGTGCCTGGACTGACAATTATCTTTTAACTGGAGCATTTAGTCCATTTATATCTAATGTTTTCACTGGCATGTGCTAATGATAAGGCTTTCAAAGACCTAGGCAACCTCAGAAACGAAACTAAGTAACTAACTAATTGTTCAATCTCAAAATAGCCTTACTTGGAAAGGCTAGGAGGGACTGAAATTTTAAATCTGCTAACCCACACACTGAGTGTTCCAAAAGATGCATGGGAAAAAGCCTGTTTGGTTATAAGTAATAGGGAAAATATATCTAAATTTAAAAAAATATATAGACTAACACTATGAAGAAGAGGGTATTAGAGCTACTATTACTTTTACAAAGAAAAATGGGCAAAAAGCTCTAGAAACACGCTTAGTAACATATTCACAGAGAAGGTCCTATCTGTAAAGTCCTTAAATGAAATACAGTTGATCCTTGAACAACACAAGTCTGAACTGCTCAGGTCCACTTACATGCAGGTTTTTTTCCCAATCAAAAGCATACTGAAAATACAGTATTCTCTGGATATGAAATCCAAATATACGGAAGGCCAATGTTTCCAGGAACCAATTCCCCCGAGGACAACGAAGGACCACTAGCATAGACAATCTAGCTTGCTTCCACTATCTTCTAGGATACCTTTCTAAAGTAGAACTTACTTCACCCCTTTTATTAACAATAATTCTTCTTTATATTGAATAATATATTTCTATGTCACCTTCCTCTTATAGATTCAAAAGGACAACAAAATCATAATATCTTTTCAAACATATTTATGTCTGCCGGCACATGTAGTCAAAACAAGTTTTGT
>NW_012147941.1:995073-997652 GCF_000956105.1 Propithecus coquereli
AACAGAGCCAGACTCTGTCTCAAAAAAAAAAAAAAAAAAGTCACTGAATATAAAAAGCAGAGAGCAGCAGTTCTTTTCTTTGCTTCTCTATGCAAATGGGCTTAATTTTCATGTTTACAAAACTTTAGAAGTGGATATGCTTCTTGTCTCATGGGAGTTTAGCCACACCCGGCCCTGCCCCAGTTATTATCCCAAATTCATTCACTCATAGTCTTATATCCTCATGTTCTCCACTCTCTATTCTCTACCACAAACAGAACATTATTTCAGTGACTCCCAAATCTGTCTAAATACTTGGAATCAGCCTTTTAAAAATATAGAATCTCCAGAAGGTGGGACTTGGAATCTGTTTTTAAAAATCTCTCCAGATGATTCTTATGGTCAGTCATGTTTGTTAAACTCAATCCTAGATTATTATCTGGAAACCTCACGTGTATTAGAGGAGACAGAGGCAGACATTCTCCGGCTATAACCTGCTTCTTTGTTTGAGAAAAATAAACTAGAAAATTATGGCATTATTCCAGTGTTTCCTACTCAGCAAGGTATTTCCTACAGAGGAATTGTGAGGGTCTTCCCTGTGTTTCCTGGTCTCAAATATGGTTCAAATTTTTAAAAACAACAAAAAGTTTAGTTACTTCTTTCCAAATTTTTAACATATTTTGTTTCATGTGTACATGGAAAGAAGTGTATTGTGTAGTTGTTAGGTGCTGTGTTCTAAATATGCCAATTAGGTCAAGTTGGTTAATCATACACAAATCATTAACATCCCTTCTGGTTTGTTGTCTGATTGTTCTATCAGTTACTGAGAGAGGTATGTTAACATCTCTAATTATGAAAGTGAATGTCTTTCTCTTTTTAGTTCTATTAATTTTTGCTTTTTATACTTTGAAGCTATGTTATTAGGTATATATAAATTTAGAGTTATATCTTCCTGTTGAATGGACACTTATCATTATGAAATTCTCTGTTATTCTAGAAACACTTCTGCCTTGATTTTGTGTTTCTATGTAGATTGATAATTTTTTTTTTTTTTTTTAAGATATAGGATCTTACTCTGTTGCCGAGGCTGAAGTACAGCGGAGTAATCATAGCTCGCTGCAACTTCCAACTCTTGCACTCAAGCAATCCTCCCACCTCAATCTCCCAAGCAGCTAGGACTACAGATACAAGCCACCACTCCTGGCTGATTTATCTTTTGTTTTTGTAGAGACAGGGTCTTGCTATGTTGCCCAGGCTGGTTTTGAACTCCTGGGCTCAAGCAATCCTCCTGCCTCAACCTCCTAAACTGCTGGGATTACAGGCATGAGCCACTGTGCCTGGACTGACAATTATCTTTTAACTGGAGCATTTAGTCCATTTATATCTAATGTTTTCACTGGCATGGTTGAATTTAAGTCTACCATTTTACTATTTATTTTCTCTTTGTTTCATTTGTTCTGTACATTCTCGACATATGACGAACTACGTTAAGTTAGCACTTTTACTGCTTCTTGAACGATGCAAGAATCTTACAACATTTTAACACTATTGTCTGTGATGTTTTCATATATTTCACTTGTACATACGTATAACAGTAAACCACAGAAAATACTGATGTTTAACAAATGATATTCTTTCATTTTTCCTACATATATTTTTCAGGTACCCTTCATTTCTTCTTGCAATTCTGTGCTTCCATCTAGGATAATTTCATTTTCTCATTTTTGAAGAATATTTTCACTGGGTATGGTATTTTCAGTTGGGAGTTGGGGTTTTGGTTTAACTTTAGCACTTCATAAGTGCTAGTTCATTGTCCTCCCACCCCAACTACTTTTCTTTGTATGTTTCAGTTCAGCTGCTTGCTATTTGCCTACACAGCATGAGTGACAGAGCTGTGATTTAAATCCAAATCTCCCTGACTTCAAAGTCTGTGATCCTTTCCACCATGATATCGTCAGAACAAAGATTAAACTGAAATCTTACAAGTCTTTCCAACATCTGGTTTCATTCATTAACAAAGGTTTTTAGAATATAATTTATAAAGCTGGCATGTTATCTAATTTAATTCTCACAACTATCTAGATAGTTAGTGTTAATCTCTCTTTTATATAATTTTGTTTGTTTTAGAGATGGGATCTTGCTATGTTGCTTGGGCTGGTCTCAAACTCCTGGGTTCAAGCGATCTTCTTGCATCAGCCTCCAGAGTAGCTGGGGCTACAGACACGCACCAACATGCCTGGCCTTATACAATCTAACAGTTTGGTATTCATCTCAAGTACTGTTCCATGTCAAAATTTAAAAAGGGTACAAATTGTCTTTGTATCTTTTCTTATTAAGAGATTTCTTATTAAAGTCTGTTTATAAACTAATTTGTCATCTACTTATAATTACTTCAAATTTCATTAAGTACTTTATCAATCTTCTGGTTCTCTTCTCTTAGTAGAAGGAATTAATTTATACTTAAATTGGATATAGCAATGACTCAGATCATTATTATACCGTGACATCAGCCTAGCTCACAGCAACCTCAAACTCCTGGGCTCAAGCAATCCTACTGCCTCAGCCTCCCGAGTAGCTGGGACTACAGGCATGTACCACCA
>NW_012147941.1:998919-1001912 GCF_000956105.1 Propithecus coquereli
GAACTAAACCAAAATGTTAATAGAAATATCTTCTGGTGGTAGGATTACGGGAGATCTGTGTTTCTTCTTTATAGCATCCTACTGTTTTTACATATATATATTTTTTACAATGAACATGTATAGCCTTTATAATTAGAGATTTTAAAAAGTCAAATTGATTTTACTTTTTACAATGAAAAGTGGAAGCTTTCAAACCATGATTGTTAATAAATGAAGTCCAGGATGTACATAAATATAAAAAACAATTCTTCCCAAACAGGTTCCTATAAAAAGGAATTATTTCCCACATGAAAGTCATAGTCTGAAATACTAAGCAAATTAAACCAGTCGAGGATAGCAGATTATTTTGGTATTTGGAGTATTGACACATGTTAAAGTGAGTGGATTTGGATTACCCAAACAACACTTTCTAGTCCTAGATTGAAAACACAGGTGATCCTTGAACAACTTGGGGGCTAGGGGCACCGAACCCCTTGCAGTTGAAAACCCATGTATAACTCTTGACTCCCAAAAAACTTAACTACTGGCCAGGCATGGTGGCTCACGCCTGTAATCCTAACAATTTGGGAGGTTGAGGTGGGAAGATTGCTTGAGCCCAGGAGTTCAAGACCATCTGGGGCAACATATCAAGACCCCATTTCTACAAACAACAACAAAATCCGTATGTATCTACTATTAATAATAGCCTACTTTTGACTGGAAGCCTTATCAATAACATACGTGGTCTATTAACATATTTTATATGTTATCTGTATTATATATTGTATTCTTATAATAAAGTAAAGGTTATTAAGAAAATCATAAGGAAGAGAAAGTACATTTATAGAACTGTACTGTATTTATTGATGCTGTAAGTTTATGTCATCTATTTACGAGATGAATTGTCTGTCTGAAATGGTGGGCAACTAGTGCTGCAGACCTCAATCCATGGTACATATCAGGCAATTCAACTTTTTCTTATAACGTCATGACTTTTCTCTGCTTCTTGAGAGAACTTCCAGCATCACCAGTGGCATGTCATATGGGTCCCATGGTGTGATTCAAAGTTTACAGTATTGTACTAAACACGATGAAAAATACATGAACCATGAGAGATCACTTTTTACTATAATAAGCAATTTACTGGAGTGAAGAACTGCTCACGTGGAGATGATTAGCATCACATGGCGTTTTAAGCAGATATTTGGATATTTCCAACACTTGAGCTCACTGCAATAGAGATAGGTGGTAGCAAAGAAATTCCAGTAGGATAGTATGTACTATAGTTAATTTTGTGCAGTTCTGATTCAATACTGCAACTTCACATTTGTTTACATTTCTCTTGACTGCAAAAAGTTGCCACGTACAGTCTGCAAGTGTTTGTGTGCATAGGTTTTGAAAAATTTTTAACTTATAATAGATTTTTGCATATTTTATGATAGTAAATGATAAAACAGACTAGTATCTACATATATTTTGTGTATTCATGATATAACTAATTTTTTCTTAATTTTTCTTGATATTTCTAGGCTATATGGTTTGTCTGCAAGATTTTTCAAATTGTTGTAAATCTCCAAAGATTTTCCAATATATTTATTGAAAAAAACGATAAAACAGACTAGTATCTACATATATTTTGTGTATTCATGATATAACTAATTTTTTCTTAATTTTTCTTGATATTTCTAGGCTATGTGGTTTGTCTGCAAGATTTTTCAAATTGTTGTAAATCTCCAAAGATTTTCCAATATATTTATTGAAAAAAACCCCACATATAAGTGGACCCACGCAGTTCAAACCTATGCTTCTCAAGGGTTAACTGTAATCTGGATTTTAAATGTTGTTTTAAATATATTCTCCTGGTTTGCCATGAGTACAGTCTTATGCTAACAGAGATAGAAACCAAATTTTAAAAGATCTAAACACACCAAGTGGAAGCATTTTAGCTGTAGACTGAAGAGCTTTAAAAAAATACATAAATCCTTGATAGTAGTGGCCAACTAGATCTAATTAAGCCATTAATCTCAGCAGCATTCTGAGATCTAGTAAAGTTGCTACAATACGCCAGGTGCAGTGGTGTGAGCATATAGTTCCAAGCTACTCAGGAGGCTGAGGTGTAGAGTGCTGTGATCGCACCTGTGGATAGTCACTGCACTCCAGCCTGAGCAACACAGTGAGACCTCATCTCATAAAACAAAAAACGCTACAATAGTTCAAGCTTCTTACTATGAATTTTTGTCTGAGAGAAAGAACAATCAATTGCATCCCTTAGAAAACTAAAACAGAAGAGACAGATGAATATATAATAGAACAAAAAGTATACTCAGGTATCTAGAAATCACTCTTTTTTAAATGATATAATTATACCTCAAATTTGTTCTATTCTCATAAATAAAGGGCTCAGAAAGGTGAGCTTGAAACCGTTCATGAGCAAATTTGCACATCAACCTTTGTTTTCAGTATCTCTGAGTTTATGACCCACTCCCTCCTATTTCCTATTTGACAGAAGAAATACAGGCTTGCAGTCACATTTGGATATCCCATTGTTTCCGTTTAAACTAGTTATGAAATTTTAAATGGGCTTATGGTCCCATTCTGTTTTCTATGAGTGCCAAAAAAAAAGGTAGATTCCTTCCTTGTTTCCCTTTGTTTGCCAGAAAACAGGGCGTAAGATGCGGGACAGAGTGTTAGGATTGTGTGTTCTAAAGAAAACACCTTTTTCTTTGAGTCATGCAGCTATAAGCCACTAGGAAAACATGTCACAGAGTTGGGAGTCTTGGTGTTTTTTGGAGGGGCAGGAGGATGGGAGAGGCAGATAACTAACCAAATTACAGTTTGGAGTTTCCTATTTGAGTAGTACCTGAAACCAGGCCCTGGTATTTGAACTACTGACTCCCTCATTCAAGTTGTAGCACCTCACATTTCATAGATTTGTTTCTTTGTATCATGTATTATGCAGACAGAGTTCTAATAGTTTCTTCAACCACCAGATTTTTCCTGGTCAACATTTAATT
>NW_012147941.1:1001962-1006459 GCF_000956105.1 Propithecus coquereli
TCTCTCCCTTCCTTTCATATACATACATACATATACATATATATATATATATATTTTTTTTTAGAGGGCTAGGGGGGAGGTGGGACAGAGGACACTTTCCTTCCTTATTGGAGATGGGGTCTTGCCATGTTGGTCAGGCTGATGTGAAGTGGCTATTCACAAGTATAATCATTGTGCACTACAGCCTCAAACTCTGGGGCTCAAGTGATCCTCCCTCCTCAGCGTCCTGAGTAACTGGGAGTACAGGTATGTGCCACTGCATTCACTCAGCACAATTCTTTTTTTTGGAGACAGAGTCTCACTCTGTTGCCCAGGCTGGAGTGCTGTGGCATCACCCTAGCTCATGGCAACCTCAAACTCCTGGGCTTAAGCAATCCTCCTGCTTCAGCCTCCAGAGTAGCTGGGACTATAGGTGTGCGCCCAGCTAATTTTTTCTATTTTTAGTTGCCTGGCTAATTTTTTTCCTATTTTTAGTAGGTCTTGCTCTTGCTCAGGCTGGTCTCGAACTTCTGACCTCAAGTGATCCTCCCACCTCAGCCTCCCAGAGTGCTAGGATTACAGGCGTGAGCCACCATGCCCAGCCAACATAATCAATTATTTATTTATTTATTTTTGAGACAGTCTCTCTCTGTTGCCTGGGCTAGAATGCTGTGGCATCAGCCTCACTCACAGCGACCTCAAACTCTTGGGCTCAAGCAATCCTCCTGACTCAGCCTCCCAAGTAGCTGGGACTACAAACATGCGCCACCATGCCCAATTATTTATTTATTTATTTTTGAGACAGTCTCCCTCTGTTGCCTGGGCTAGAATGCTGTGGCATCAGCCTCACTCACAGCGACCTCAAACTCTTGGGCTCAAGCAATCCTCCTGCCTCAGCCTCCCAAGTAGCTGGGACTACAAACATGCGCCACCACGCCCGGCTAATTTTTTTAATATATATTTTTAGTTGACCAGCTGATTTCTATTTTTTTTAGTAGAGATGAGGTCTCGCTCTTGTTCAGGATGGTCTCGAACTCCTGACCTCAAGTGATCCTCCCACCTCAGCCTCCCAGAGTGCTAGGATTACAGGAGTAAGCCACAGCGCCCGGCCAACACAACCAATTCTTAATCATCCATGTTGGACGGCAAGGTAAGGCAGAGTCAACCAGAATCTAAGGGGACAGATTCTTAGTTTTCATTACAGTCCCTTCACTACCCTCTCCCTGCCTTCACTAGACTTGGTAAGAAGTGACAGCATTATTGGGTCTGTGTGAATTCTACCTCTTTTATACCTTATCAGGTTTTAAAAGATGTTTAGATCCAAAGGGTACAAAGTTCTCCCATTTTTCCCATAAAATTTTTATATAATTGGTTATTTGTCCAAAAATGTAAAATTTATGGTTTTATTCAACAAGATACATACTTTAGTATCAAGAAGTGCCAAATATCTTTATAATCGAACAGTTTTGTCTGTCTAATATATTTTATGCCCACCTAGCTAGAAACAGATCTTGCTGTAAACAGCATTTTCACAGCATCAGGACACTGTAAATGGAGAACATTCACTTATAGACTTGTACGCTACTGTACTTACACATTTTAGTCTTCTAAAAGAGGATTATTATTGGATTTAAAGAACTGTTTCAAAAAACTGCAGCAAAATTACAGAAAGCAAACCTGCCACTAACGAACAAAGCAGGCTTTGTCTAGAGAAGGCCCATAACTTCCTGTGGAAATATTGCATAGCTCTGACCCTTGGGAATTAGAAAGAACTGGGCGAAGCATTCAAGAGAAGATAGTCAGGGAGAAGGTCTCTCTCTGCACAGTTAGGTACACTCAGGTCTGAGATTCCACCTCTAGAAAAATACAGTTTTCTGACTAGGATTGTGTCAAGAAGTGATGGTGATTTACCCTTGGCAACTTGATGTGCACACTTTTTTGATAAAGATTCCAGGTTGACGGTAAGTTTTTATGCTGAGAGGCAAGAATTTAAAATATTTTCTCATGGAAAAAACTCAAGTTTTCCAAAGTTTACCTGAAAGCAGAAAGAGGAACATATGTAGGTCCTGATAACAGGCTATTCAGAAAATCTACCAGAGCAGAGAGAGGGGTCAGTAACTTTTGGTTGGTATTCCAAATTTGGTAACAACAGAAAATTCTTTAAGGAATCCATGACAAACTCCTGTACTGTCACCTCCTTCTCAGAAGAAAGTATTTATTGTTAGAACTAGACAGATATGAGAAAAGTCTCTGATAAATCTCATGACCAAATACTACTGTTTTTCTCCGAAGTCCCATGAATTACTTTGTTTTAAATTAAACCATCTATTATTTATTTCTGTTGTATTGTTGCTATGTGGCTATATTAAATTTTATTCATCTAGCAATCTTCTTAGGATTTTGCCTCTGAATGATGATATTTCTGAATTACCTCCCTCCCAAACTACTCTCATTATCATGAGGGTGAGAATCCATAACTACAAGTTTCAGAGCAAAATAAATCAGATGGTGATGGAAGAGAATGTAGGAAAGACAAAATACAGTATCTTTTAAAGCAATATATTCCTATGCAAACGAAAGGTGGGAAAAAAGAAGTTAATTAGTGAATGAAAGGTAAACAAAGGAGCAAAAAAGAGAAAAAAAAAACCTAGAGGAGTGAATGGAAAGGTAGAGAGAAGGAAAGTTCCAGACTAAATAGTTGCATGGAGCTTATTAAAATTCTTTGGTCTTGTGCCTAATTTAAGGATATATGCTAATTAATTAGGTAGTTGTTTTAATATGATACATAATAAAGGATTATAGTAAACACAGAAACAACTCTTATGTTGATCAAGAATCACAGAGTGTTATTTGAAAGTTTTACCTGGATAAATATATTGGCTTCTCTCCTATGAACATATTTCATTTACAGGTATTTTTTTTCTGTGAACTGATGAGGACAATTACTTATTTCCTTGAATGGACACCACAGCATAAATTCCTACTCTGCATTCAAATGCTCAATTAGTTCTCCCGTTGTTAGAAAGATCCCAATGGTTGGATAAAGATGTAACATCTCATCAGTTTGCATATGGCTCCTCATACAAAGGTTATTTATTTGAAATCGAGCTCTTTTTGGTTAATAGCTCTGGGCTTCTGTTATAAGTCAAGGGAGCCAACTAAATTTTAAAAAGGAGTATGCCTTAATCTTAAATAAATTTACAAATATTTCAGGTATCTTTTTTCATATTTTAAATTCTCAACTAGAAAGCAAACTTCTAGAAGGCATAGACATGAATTATGTCTACAAAGGGTGCTCTATGTCATTCGTAGTGCCTTGAAAATGATAAAAAATCAATTCAATATATTCTGTATTCACTCCTGTGTTTTGCATCACTTGACTCGTCAAACTTAGTACCATTAATTTCAAAGCTCAAAACTAAGTGTTGTATTATAGGCCTAGAATAGTAAATAAATGATTTAAATTTTAATTTGCTTTGTATATTTATCCTTCCAGAGAATCTGGTAAGACTTTCCAAACAGCTATACACTGAGAGGCTTTTAAAATTTCACTAAGAAACCTGTTTGGTAAAAGTGTTTAAAGTAATGCGACAATCCTCGAAGTTCTCAATGTTAAGTATTCATAACCTGGTCTTGATTTCTCAAACAGAATACATCCTGAATTATAAATGTTATAGTAATGGAGTCAGTCCATTAAAATAGCTTATAGCCACCTACTAATTATCTAGGTAATAGGAAATAAAACCCAAAAATTAAATCCAGAGAAAACATAAAAACCTTAGTTAGGCATCTGAGTAATTTCGATTTCTTCCTCAAAGATTTTTTATTGCTGTTATTGGTAGGCAGAAAATTAATTGGATTCTCACTTTTTTTAGAAGCATAAAAAATACCAAATTTTACTCAGATGAAATTTTTTTATAGTATATAGATGTTAGAGACAGGGTCTCATTCTGTCACCCAGGTAATGGCATCATCATAGCTCACTACAGCCTCAAACTCCTGGGCTCTAGAGATCCTCCTGCCTTGGCTTCCCAAAGTGCTGGATTACAGGCATGAGTCACCACACCCAGCCTGAGAGTATACAGATGTTAGATGGACATTCGTCATAAATACCCATCACCAAGTTGTACCAGCTTAACAATTTATTGCTTTTCAAAGCCCTTTCATTTCCACCTCATAGATAAATGTCTTAGCATTAAGTCCTTACTATACTTGCTAACAAAGAACTAAACTTTGGAGTAGACATCACAGAATTTAGTGGCCCCAAAGTGAATTATTTATCAAATATAGGAGAGTAGTTATTTCTGGGAACAAAAAAGAAAAATGTCATCATAAAGGAATGTAGGCATAGAGATAGGGGTGGGGTAGGATATATCTCTATGTTCTTTTTTTTGAGACAGAGTCTCACTCTTTTGCCTGGGCTAGAGTGCTGTAGCGTCAGCCTAGCTCACAGCAACTTCAAACTCCTGGGCTCAAGCGATCCTCCTGCCTCAGCCTCCCGAGTAGCTGGGACTACAG
>NW_012147941.1:1006951-1027806 GCF_000956105.1 Propithecus coquereli
CTCTTGCTCAGGCTGGTCTCGAACTCCTGACCTCAAACGATCTACCTGCCTCGGCCTTCCAGAGTGCTAAGATTATAGGCATGAGCCACCGCACCCGGCCCCAGAGAGTTCTTTATATTTTTATTCTTTTTTTTAAAAATGTACTCTACTATGGCTTGGAATTTTCATATTTTTCTCTGTACCTTTTTCTATTTATGAAACATTTAATTTTTTTTAAAGTGAGTTAATGAATTGATAAAGACACAGACCTAGTGATCAAAGTAAAGTGGATTAAGTTCTGACTTCAGTTCTAAAAATCTGTTGCTGAATGACTCACTTTGTGATCCATGTGCCTCAGTTTTAGTGATACATGAAAAATACTTCCATAGATATTTCACCTGGAAGTTCTCAGGTGAAAATACTACCTTTAGAAACAAAATCATATTAAATTATGAGGCACATTTAGGAGTGTTACCTGTGTTTTATGCTTTTATGCTTTTCTTTAAAGTCACAACATTTGTTGTTTCTGGGCAGAAAGAAAAGCAGCCTAGGACTGAATATGTGTTCTGCTGCTTCATGAATCAAAGCAAAGGTATAAATGTTTTTCTTAAATAGTAAATGCCCAGAAATGATTCACAGGCTTCCCCCACCTTACTTATATTTAGCAACCCTTTAATAAACATACACTTAAATTATTTTTCCCAATTTATGATTGTTATCTTATATAAAACCCTACAAGGTTAGGAGCTTGCAGTGACAATGGACTACCATTTCACATATAAGCTTTGAAACTCTAAGCTATTCTCACAATTATCAACTTGGTTTCTAGCTATCCCTGAGATAAAAACACTTCACATGTAAAGCACTCGCTTGAGAAAATTTTTTATCAAAGTGTTTTCTTATGAGAAACAAAAACACCAGCACAATGGGAAAAGCCTGAGACTTATTTGGAAAATGTATAACCAAGTCTAAAAAATTAAGTAGATTCTTAAAAATGGTCCCGTTTATGGAAGTCAACAGTTTTAGTTCTATACCACATATATTTATCAATTGCCCACGTCCTGAAAAATACTAGTAAAATACCTCTGAATTCTAAATAAGACTTCCTGTAGCACTTACCTTCTGCAATGGCAAGACATTAACAGGTAATTCCCTAGCAATATAAAAACTCCAAAGAGATCAAGAAAAACAAAACTGTGAGAGAGAAATTAATAAACTGAATGAAAACAACTTACATGTTTTCTTTCATTCTTCATAAACTTATAAACATTCCAAAGTTATGACCATCAAAATTCTTGCATTCAAATTCCCACAAAATGCTCAACTTCACCTGTAAATCTACCTTGCCTGTCAAGATTTTCTGTTTCTTTGCCTTCTATTACTCACCCACTGCATCTGGATTTACCGGTCTGGAGACATCAGCTTGCCCCATGATTAATTATATTGTCTGAAGTATCTCACAACCACAAACTGTCCCGGACAAAAGCAAACTTTTCTTAAAGGATAAATCCACATAAAGAGGGGACATGCAATCCTCTCTCAGTGTCACTGCCAAACGTCAGGAAATGGCACGAGGTCAGTTAATCTGCTGGAGTTTCTGTTTCCCTGTATCCTGGCCTGGGCACTTGTGGTTCTTACAAATCTGTCTTCACACTGGCTCTCTTCACACAGGAATGCCTGTCATTCCAGAGTGCGCACTGTGTAGAGTTGAAGTGCAGGAAGGGGAGGAGACTGTCAACCACACTCTAGCTGCTGAGTGGCACAGCCCAAAAGTCCACACCCCTTGTTCCTGACTTTGAACTTGGTTGGAACTCTCAAGGCTCAGAGTCACAGAAGAAAGGGAGCCTGCTCAAGGTACACCAAAGAAATTTTTCTTTCTTTTTTTCTTTTTAGACAAGAGTCTCTCGCTCTGTAGCCTGGGCTGGAATGCAGTGGTATCATCAGAGCTCACTGTAACCTCCAACTCCTGGGCTCGAGAGATCCTCTTCCCTCAGTCTCCCAAGTAGCATGTGCCACCACGACCCAGCTAATTTTTCTTTTATGTAGAGAGAGGGTCTTGCTCTTGCTCAGGCTGATCTAGAACTCCTGGCCTCAAGTAATCCTCCTGCCTCGGCCTAACAAAGTGCTGGGATTAAAGGCATGAGCCGCCCATGCCCAGTCCTAGAATTTGTAAATTTAATCACACAAAAAAACACCAGTGTGGTTATGAGTAGAAGGCTAACAGAAGCAGAAGTCCATTCAAAGGCATGTTTTAGACACAGGCTTACCTCAAAAGTATCAGACTGTTCTGGCATTTCACTGTGGTATGGACTGAACGTTTGTGTCCCCTTAAAATTCATATATTGAAATCCTAACCCCCAATGTAATGGTGACAGGAGGTGGGGTCTTTGGGAGATAATTAGGTCATGAGGGTTGAGGATTCATGAATGAGATTAGTCTCTTATAAAAAAAAAAAGACCTGGCTGGACACAGTGGCTCATGCCTGTAATCCCAGCACTTTGGGAGTATAGCTTGAGGCCAGGAGTTTGAGACCGGCCTGGGCAACACAGCAAGACCCCGTCTCTACAAAAAACTTAAAAATTAGCTGGGCATGGTAGCATGTGCCTGTAGACTTAGCTACTCCAGAGGCTGAGGCAAGAGGATTGCATGAGCCTAGGAGTTCAAGGCTACAGTGAGCTATGACCGGGCCACTTGACCACTACACACCAGCCTGGGCAACAGAGTGAGACCTTATCTCAAAAAAAAAAAAAAAGGACCCAGAGAGCTCTGTAGCTTTTTCCATGTGAGGGTACACTGAGAAGAAATCAGGAAGAAGGCCCTCACAGACACCAAATCTCCTGGTTCCTTGATCTTGGACTTCCAGCATCCAGAACTGTTAGAATAAATGCTTATTGTTTAAGCCCCCCAGTCTATGGTATTCTGTTCTAGTAGCCTGAACAGACTAAGACACAGTGCTTGCTCTAAAATTGTATTTCCTACCTGTGAGTGGCATACCCAAAACACGATGAGATGTACCTACTGTGAATTAATAACATTAAGAAGAATATTTTAGGATTGAATATACCTTTTCTGAGAATAAAAAAAATTTCTGAGCATTTGTTTAAATAGTAGACTTGAAATAAATATTTGGAAGGTATTATACAGTATTTCTCTTCCTGCTAAAGCTCAATAACCACTATATCATCTTGGGGAATACAAAATTACAGGAAGTAGCCCTACATGCTGGGCATAATACATGGAAATAACAGCTAATCACATGCAGCAAATGAAGGTCCAATTTGCACACGGATTTTTCTTTTTTATTAATCCATATACAAGTAACTTACATATAGCCAAATACATAAATATTAAGGATACAGCTTGATGAATTTTTATTTACATGCATACCTATGTATGCTAACACTAAAGTTTCTAAATATTAAAAAATCACATATAACACAACCATAACATAATTTTTAGCCACATACTCTGGATTATTTCACTAACACCTGGAAGGAAAAGAGGAAATTAACAGTTTTGAACACTGTATTAAGGAGTTTTACATTGGTTATTTCATCATCACCACAACTAACCACGCATCATGAGGGATGCATTAGTACTATTTACCCTATTTTCAGATAAGAAAACTAGGGCTAGTAAGGTCAAATCCTGAGTCTTACATCACCAAGTTTATAAGTACCCAAAGCCCTAATATTCATTCAATAAAAGACAGCTACCAAAACATGGAGCTTTTAGTTTAAGTCTTTGTTCTCTATACTGAGATTCGGAAAGATGTTCTACTATCTGAACTTTCCCTCAGACTTTCCTTAGTACATTCTCTTTTCTCTCCATTATCTTATCCCCATTATCTGTTTTTGACAGAGAAAAAAAAATAGCAAAAGTAACAAATAAGAAAATGACAATAGTAAGGCATCAGTAAGGGAAAAAAGTGCAGAAACACTCAGGCAACACTCAATTGTTAATACTGGGCTGAGTGCGGTGGCTCACATCTGTAATCTTAGCACTCTGGGAGACAGGTGGGAGGATCACTTGAGTGCAGGAGTTTGAGAGTTTGAGACCAGAGTGAGCAAGAGCGAGACCCTGCCTCTAGAAAAAATAGAAAAATGAGCTGGGCATCACAGCTCATGCTTATAGTCCCAGCTACTTGGGAGGCTGAGGTTGCAGTGAGCTACGATAATGCCACTGCACTGTACCCAGGGCAACAGAGTGAGACTGTCTCAAACAAAAATTGTTAATACTGGTAGTAGTCAGAAAAACATTACGATGTTGACCATTAAAACACGAAAGAGAGTAAAAGGAAAAATGCACTGAAAAAAGAATCCAACTGAAGAATGTCCAACACTTTGGAACCTAGGTACTTACATTTATTAGCCTAAAAGCAGACCATGAGCAATGGTAGTTTCCAATATTATAAAATGAGGATGCAAAAGGTGATGAATGCATTGCTTGTTACCTAGGAGGTGCTCAACACATTGTAATTATCAATATCATTATTACCATCATCATCATGGAGCGAATATAGCATACTGCTTAAGACCATGAGCTTTAGAGTCAGACTGAAATTTTAATTTCAGCTCTAGCACTTATTAAGTGTTAACACTAAGCAAGTTAGTTACCCTACCTCTCTAAGCCTCTGTTTGCTGGTGTTATAAAAGTATATAACAATTCTTACCAGTACAAGGCAGTTGTAAAGGATTAAATGACATGAACATAAATAAAGCACTTTGCAATGTGTCTAGCACCTAGAAAGCTCACAATAAATACAAGCAATAATAATCATAGTTGTTACAGTAGAAAGGCAAGTTAAGAAAGGAGAGGCCAAGTCAGGAGACGTCAGGTAATGGTACATGGTAAAAAACTCAAATAATCATTACAAGGATGTTAGTCAGAAATGGAAGAGGATGACATTTCTGTACCATGAATCCAGAGAACAAATTGGAAGAAGCAGGCCAGGGAGGAAGTCTGAACACAACCATGGTTGGTGTACAGATACGTTAAGCAGATGGAAAGGCCCAGACAAAAGAATTACCTTGAATATTTGGCTAAGTTCAAGCCAGGCACATTAAACACACACACACACACCCATGGCTTAGAAATAGTACCTTAGAATCTGATTTATGTAGACAGGGCCATACAAGAGTAGAACAAGATAGACAAGATAGATTTATGGATCCTGGGTATAGCTGCTAAAAACACCTGCCAAATTTAAAAGCCAAATCTTAGCTTGGCTCACTGCTGATTCTGGGGTATTGTGAAGGTGGCAATAAAACTTAAAAGAATGAAAAGATACTTAGTGATCATTTGGCTCAATCTCCTTCTTATTACAGAAGGAGGAAACTCAGGTTCAAAGAGGTCAAATCCCTTGCTCAGAGTCAGTACTAAAATTCAGGTCTCCTGTTTCTGACTCCAAGACTCATTTCAGATCTTATATAAATGGTCCAGGCAATATTTAAACACCTAAAGAAATATTCATGTCTCCACGAAGTCCATACTCTACAACAACAAATTTCTCAGGAATGCTAAGTCTGCTGCCTATGTGCTAAACCAATACATGTCCCCCCACCATGTTTCATTTTCCATTTTTTTTTTTTTTTTCTGATAGAGTCTTGCTCTGTCTCCCAGGCTAAAGTACAGTGGTGTCATCATAGCTCACCGCAACCTCAAGCTTCTGGGGCTCAAGTGATCCTTCTGCATCAGCATCCCGAGTAGCTAGGGGGACTACAGGCACGTACCACCATGCCTGGCTAATTTTTCTATTTTCTGTAGAGATGGGGTTTCACTCTTGCTCAGGCTGGTCTTGAACTCCTGGTCTCAAGTGATCCTCCCCCGTCAGCCTCCTAAAGTGCTAGGATTACAGGCGTGAGCCACCTCGCCAGGCCTCATTTTTCTTCTAACAAACAATATTTACATTGTGCTAACAGGTAAGCAGACAAGCAGAGAGATAAGAAGATACTAGCCCATTAATAGCTTTAAAATTAACAAATAAAGCCTTGAATTCATTCTAGTTTTCCATGAATTATATTTTAGGAATGCAAAGTCTTACTTTATGAGAAGCAGACAAATATCTCGTTATTTGTCAGCTAATAAAAGATACTCCCTTTTTAGAGTACGTTTCCTTCACAGCTTAATGCCTCAAGGAATGGGGGAAAATAGGATTAACATTTGTGGATCTTTTCCTATTTTTTTTTTAGATAGTCTCTTTTTGTTGCCCGGGCTAGAGTGCTGTGGCAACAGCTTAGCTCACAGCAACCTCAAACTCCTGGGCTCAAGCAATCCTCCTGCCTCAGCCTCCCAAGTAGCTAGGACTACAGGCACGTGCCACGACACCCAGCTAATTTTTCTGTTTTTAGTAGAGACGGGGTCTTGCTCTTGCTCAGGCTGGTCTGCAACTCCTGAGCTCAAGCAATCCTCCTGCCTCAGGCTCCCAGAATGCTAGGATTACAGGCATGAGCCACTGTGCCCAACCCCTATTTTATTTAGGGAAAGAGCAAGAAAGGCCTTAGAAAAGTAAGATTTCATAGGCAATGGAATCTAAGCTACTGTTTAGATTTAGACAGCACTTGAAGCCTTCTAACCAGAGCCTTGTTTTACTGAAGAACTGTTTCTAAATACTGCATATAGCCTAGAAAGAGCTAAGCATACCAATGATATTCTTTTCCTAAAAGCCTAGATTTGAACAGTTCCACAGATGGTGTTCAACAGAGAAACTTAAGGAGACCATTGGCCAACAGCACAGAATGCTCCAAAGCAGGCTGCATAAACATGAACTAAATTTCTCATCAGTACACCATTGTTCCTTGTACATGTTAATCCACTTCTGATTTGTTAAAGTAAGCAGTAAGACATTGTGGAATATCTTTGCCAGGTTCTGTCCAGAAGATGGGGAAGACTTTACCCTTCTTTTCCTGAACTAAATACAGTTTGAATTTTCTTATACGTTAGTCATTGGGCTTCACTGTTAAAGACAGACTGAGATCACAGTAGGCTTTTGCTGTTCATGTCTGGGCCAGAGTTCTTTTTGGAACTTGGTGATTGGTGTTTTTATTTCACCATAAAAATCATATTTTAGAGGCTGGGCACGGTGGTTCATGCCTGTAATCTCAGCACTTCAGGAGGCTGAGGTGGGAGGATTGCTTGAGCCCAGGAGTTCAAGGCTGCAGTGAGTTATGATCCTGTCAATACACTCCAGCCTGGGTAACAAGGCCAGACCCTGTCTATAAAAAAAAGAAGAAAAAATTGTATTTTAGTAAATTAACTTGTGGTGAGAATGTGTATTTTCATTTGAAAACTATGATCTCTAAGTGTATGTATAATAATTCTTTCTTTTACTAGTTGAGACTTTAGTTATAAAAAATTAAAAATTTTACAGTTTTGAATTAAGAATACAAGTTTTTTTTTTGGAGATAGAGCCACTCTGTCACCCAGGCTAGAGTGCAGTGGTGTCATCATAGCTCAGTGCAATCTGAAACTCCTGGGCTCAAGGGATCCTCCTGCCCTAGCCTCCTGAGTAGCTGGGATTATAGGCGTGTGCCACCATGCCCAGCTAATTTTTCTATTTTTTGTAGAGATAGGGTCTCGCTCTTGCTCAGGCTAGTCTCGCTCTTGCTCAGGCTAGTCTCGAACTCCTGGGCTCAAGCAATCTTCTCACCTTGGCCTCGCAAAGTGTTAGGATTACAGGCGTGAGCCACCATGCCCAGCCAGAAAATCAGATTTTAAATTTAAGAATACTTTGCCTTAGGGGGTTGGGTAGGAATGGGGTTCAGAACATAACCCCATTATATTTATGTTCAGGCATAAACTATGTCACTAATTTCTTCCATATGAAACATTTTCATTGATTATTTTGCTTAGAAATATTTTGTTCCTCAGATTTAACACCCAAAGGAAAAAAAAAGGAGATAACTATACATTTTCTTGACCTCAGAAGTTGGTTTTTTTTTTTTTTGAGACAGGGTCTTGCTCTGTTGCCCAGGCTGGGGTGCAGTGGCATGATCATAGCTCACTGGAACCTCCAAGTCTTGGGCTCAAGTGATCCTCCTGCCTCAGCCTCCCAAGTAGCTAGGACTGGCTGATTTTTCCTTGATATTATATTTTTGTAGAGACAAGGTCTCACTATGTTTCTCAAGCTGTTCTTCCAACTCCTGACCTCAAGCAATTCCCTCACTTTAGCCTCCCAAAGTGCTAGGATTACAGGCATGAGCCATGGCACCTGGCTGACCACGCGATTTTTTAGACTCTATTTTCTCTTCTAGCAAAAACATTCCTCTAGAGATTTGAAACTTTTAGTGGTATTTGCAATTCCCAAACTTTTCATTGACAAATGCATATGACAAATCATATACCAACATGAGAGTGTGCTTATATGCTTTATATCTTCAATAAACAGTTTACAAGATCAATCCCAAGAGTATAATGCTCTAATTTAAATGTACTTTTATGTTGAAGTACTAATATAAATTGGATCACCTAGGAGAGTAAGCTCTTAGCTATTTTAATTACATTTCCCCCAGCTTAATTCAGCATAATTCTTTCTTATGGCCTAAGATGTCTCAGGAAGGTAAGCTCTAGTGAGAAGTTAGGAAGAAAGTCACTTTACTCTAGGAAAAGATGACCAACAGAAATTATAAGCGGATCATACAAATACATATTCACATAAAGGACTAATTTTCAACTTCCGGATATATAATTGAGGGAAAGATCAGCTTCCTTTTCTTTAGTCCTTGATCTACTCAATCTGGCTGGCTCTGGATAGTTACGGGAGATAATATCCTACAATGAATAACGTGTGCCTCAAACTCCCTGCGGAAATTAGAAAGCATTGCTAGTCATTTGAAAACTTTTCATTATCTCATCTATTGGCATAAATTGCTCCCTTATCCTAGAATTTCTTTCCGAGGTCCACCTGGGAAATTCCTCCTCATCCTTTAGTAACTGGCTCAAATACTGCTTCTTCCCTTATAAGCAGTTCCTTGGTCACTCAAGCAGAATTCCGATAAAGACCTCATGAACCCTGATTATGTGCCCAGCACTAGGTTGGTGCTAAAATACAACAAGTTTGGCCCTTAAGGTGCTTTCAGTTCAAGTAAATAGACCTACAATAGAGTATAATGAGTACTTAGGTACTATGTAAACACATATTGATGGGGGTAAGGGTGTCTAGTTTTGTCTTGAGGTCAGAGAAAATATCTTGATTGAAGTGACATCTAAAATCTGAGAGTCAGCCATAGAAGGGACGACAGAAGTGAGAAAAGGGTACAAGCATCAAGAGATAATATTGGAGAGGTAAAGGGCTGATCATGACTATGGTCTTGCTGGACACACCACCCTGAATTGCAATAATCTTCAGACTTCTCTATTAGGCTAGAAAATCTTTGTGGTCAGGGACCATGATGTATTTATCCTGAAACCTTCAATGCTTGGCACAACGTGGTACATAGTGTACATGCAACAAGTCTTTATTAACCTTGAGTATAAGGAAAGAAATAGCCTTCTTTAATTTTAAACTTTGCTCATAGAATCTAGTCACAAAAGGCAATTAAAGTGACAAATTCCACTGATGGAGACTAGAAGAAATGTGACCACTGACTACTCTATTATTCCAAACAATCCTTAGAGTTGCTGTTAAACTCTCTCTTATGTGGAAAAATATGGCCTGGTCATGATTGTTTTTGAGACTGTACCGCTTTGCAAGTGGTAACAAAGGAGACAAATTTGTCATATGAACAAATTTGTCACATAAACTCTCATTTAATCACTACTGATAAGCTCAAGATTGTTAGCAGAAAGCTTTTATACTTTACATGAACTAGCCTGAAGAACAGACTGAAAGAGACAGAAGGTTAAAGTTAAGGTAGGGCCACTGGAATCACTGGATACTCATGTCACTTACCTAAATAATACTGGTTTCTTTCTGTGGCTGGCTCACTGGATGCAAAAAGCAAAACTGCCTCTCATTCTACATCAAGTACTGTAGCTCTTGTTCCCTGCCTGATACACACTTACAGAAGACTGCAAGGTTTACCAAAAGAAGAAAGCAGGGGCTTTGGAGTCACATATACCTATGTACAATTTCAGCTTTCCCCTTTACTGATTAGGTGACTCTAGACAAGTTACTTAACTTTTCTGCATCTCGGTCTACACATTGTACAATGGAGATACCTGCTCATAGTGTTGCTATGAGAATTAAATAAGAGAACTCTCTAAGGACTCTCTGATGATTAAAGGTGCTTAATATATTTTGGCTCCTTTTCCTCCATTTAGATTCTTTACATAAATGAACCCCACATCTCCCTGATGGCTAAATTTAGCCACCACAGTTCTTTAGGAAAAACTGGGGAGGTTCTATTATGCTTTTATATCACAGCAGCTATATCATCTCTTCTGCTCTCAATAATAGCAGGCTTGAAGTAATGTATATGTTTATAAACTCACAATATGTTGCACTATGTTTATGGGACAGAGAAACTGAAATTATGCCAGCAGGACTGCTTTCAGCTCCACGGAATGAAAGATCTCAGTCTGAGAAATTAGAGTTATAGGGATTCTGCCTTTTTGTTTTCTATTCAACTTCTTGTTTTGAGAATAAGCTCTTGAGGATACCCCTAGGGGGTAAAAAGATGCTTCTAGAACTGAGGAAGGAGTTATAAGAAATTATAGTAAATAAGAAAAGTTTAGATTAAGAAAGGTAAAAGTGTTTTTCTACAGTTGGGTTAAGGATTTGAGGAGTTCCTTAAGGTACAGTAAAAATCAGTAGAAAGGTAGGAAAGTGAGAATTAGCTGAATGGAGATAAGAAAATACAGAAAAAATAAGTGAGCAAAAAAGATTCATACATTGTGGGGATAAGAGAAAATGGGAAGTGAGAGGAAGATGACATTGATGGAACTTTACATCACCATGTGACATCAGGCAGTTGACTCAAATTATTGACAAGGCCCCTTTGGTTAAACCAAGGATTTAACCAATTCAATGTTCTGTTTCAAATAATGGTTCAGGCCAGGCACAGTGGCTCACACCAGTAATTCCAGCACTCTGGGAGGCTGAGGTGGGAGATCAGTTGAGGTCAGCAGTTGGAGACCAGCCTGAGCAAAAAAGAGACCGCGTCTCTACAAAAAATAGAAAAATTAGCCAGGCATGGTGGTACAGGCCTGTGGGCCCAGCTAATCGGGAGGCTGAGACAGGAGGATCCCTTGAGCCCAGGAGTTTGAGGGTGCAGTGAGCTATGATGAACCCACTGCACTCTAGCGAGGGTGATAGAATGAGACTCTGCCTCAGAAAAAAAAAAAAAATTCAAATAATGGTAATAATGGTTCAAAGAAATATTTTATTACAGAAAGGGTAGTGGCCACAGTATACCTTATATAACTAATCTAACTCAATGTTTGCCATATGATGCAAAATAAATGTTAAATGAATTGGATTAAGGTTATTGGGAAACTATAACCCTCATTTATTCTTTCCACAAGTATTTGCCAAGCACCTCTAAAGTGTCAGGTATTTTCTAGGTATTGAGATACAACAGTGAATACAGAGGGGAAAAAAAAAATCCCTGCCCTCATCCTAGTATGTTAGATAGTGATAAGTGCTATACAGGAAAAAAGGGAGGAAAGGGAGATAAGGTGGGCTGAAATAGAGGGTGCTAAATTATAAAATGGGCGTGCATAAGAGCCTCATTGGGAAGATGCAAAGATCTGAAGTAAAAACATATTCCTTAATTAACTTCCTTTGTCACCTTCCTAACATTATAGTCTCTTCAGTTTTAATGGCAGCAAAATAAAAAGCAACATTTCCAAGTCTACCAAAAATAAATACTAACTACACTATAGTGTATTTCAATCCCTGTAGAGGAGTATTGGCTATCAAATGTGTTGCTCAATTCTCAAATATCTATGTGTACTGTCCAATACTGTGTCCACAAGCCACATGTGATTTACATTTATATTAATTACAATGAAATACAATTTACAATTCAGTTTCTCGGTTGTATTGGCCACATTTCAGGTGCTCAGACTGGAGAGTGCAGACACAGAACATTTCCGTCACTGCAGAAAGTTCCACTGGACATGCTGAACCTAAAGGATTTCTAAAGCACACTCAGAAGTCTTCAGTAATAACAGTATCTCAAAGAACTAATTCCACATTTCACTAGCATGTGATGTCTATCTTCCATAGTACCAACTGCTATTGGCAGTGAAAGGGGCAGCCTTGCTGAAATAACAAGAAAATATCTAATCCCACAATTTCCTAATAACATCTAAAGATCAATCATGAGCTCTCTCCCTGCTCTCTGCTCTTTCTCTCCCCAGCTGACAGGCACGCTGCAGGTACTTTGTTTTCATAAACATCTGAAAAAAGCCAAAAGACAATATAAATCTTTCTCTTTACATTCAGCAGTTCAATGCCTTTATAACTTGTTTTATAGCCTCAAGGTGTTCCTGAGAGGCTCTCAGACAACAGCAGGGGGGATAAACTTCAGGCTACAGATCCTGCCCAAAATCGTATCTTAAGGGATAGATCATAGACAAGATCTTCGATACCTGATAGCCACTTCTGTTGTTATCTGTTTGCTGAGACGAAAGACAGAAGCGGTTGCAGTGTTCACAGTACACTGTTGATTCGGCTACAGCCATCAATCATCATCACCCCCTTTTGACAATTCCTAAATAAAAAACCTGAATACCTCATTCTCTTGGCCAACATACTTTTCCCCTTCCTCCTTTTCACCGTGTTGGCCCTTTTTCCACTTGGGAAAAAGTAAAATAAACTTCTTTCTATTCTAATCTTTGTTTAGAGAAATTTTTTGCAAACCCGCATGCACCAGCACTCCAGCCTAACAGGCAGTATACTTTGAAGAAATCTTGACAGTTGAAAAAAAAGTTTCCTTTTATTCAGTTTCAAACCACTGAGCTATTTATTATACTCACAATCTTTAATACAGATGGTTTAGCAACTGAATTACTACTACTTTTTCTAATAACACTCTGTTAAAGTCTGTGAATATTAATACTTTAAAGCCTAGGGAACCAAGAATGGTTTTATTTCACCAAAAGACTTACTGAGAATTACATTAATTTGCTATCAGTTGAAAATTAACAACCTCCGTCTTACTGGCCATCCATTCTTTCTAATCCAAATGGTACTTTTTCATAAACTGAAGATATATTTCATGAAATTACAATAAAAATGATTAAGGAGCCTTAATCTTAAAGAAAAAAAGTACTTTATAAAATCAAATGATAATCATAAAAACAAGTCCCAACTGACCTCTATTAAGGAACAAAGAGGTATCAATGATGTATAGAAACTAACCAGTCAGAAATCAAGGAGCTCCCATCACAGGATTTTGAAACATGTTGAATGTTTCCCAGTAAAGTGACATTCATTGCTGGTGACTCAGAGATGACTACTAAGCCATTGCCACTTAATCTTCCTTCTCTCTCTTTCATAACTCTTTCTAACTCATTTGGCTCTCAAATTCACTTCGAGTGAGAAAGATACTACCAACACTACATATCCAGTGGGAATACAATAAATGTCTAATGATAGCTATGACATTTTTAAAAGTTATCCAGAAATTCCTAACAAGGAATCTCCTTAAGCAAAAATATACATGCGCAGAATATAGCCTTCATCCTCTACTAAATAAAAAGTCTGAGTAATGAACACTTGGTTACACTACGAGTCAATAGTAATTCCTGCAAAGGAACTAAGGATGACTATTTAAATGGTGTTTCTATCAAACATAGTCCAGCCAGTAATTCAAAACACTTTTTGTTTTCCATGTATGAAATATCCATATCTCTTTCATACCATTCCCTTCCCTCAAAATCCTCAATTTTTCACAATCACAGAAAGTGAGGCATGGGTGAGGGGCGGGAAGTTATGCATATAATTTTTAAAGTCAAAGAGAAATTATGTTTTGGATTATATGTATCTTGGCTTCTAAATCTCAATAAAAAATAAGAGTCTCAAACACATTAACATTTAAGGAAAAGAATATAGTGAGGTCAGAGGAAAATATAGACAACTTGTGCCTTTGTTTACCAGTCTATCCTAAAGCAACTAGGCTAATCTTAGTTTGATCTTTCTGAAAAACTAACATTTCTGAAATACTCTATTAGCGCGCTGAGTCTGTGAGAATGTAGCCACCAAACAAAACCTTCCAAGAGGCAAATTTGATGATTGTTATTTCAGCCTAAAAATAATTTCTTTTATCGGAAAAGCCCTAAATTAAACAGGATCCAATAGCTATAAACACCTAGCCTAGGCACCAACAGCTTGTAATTTTTCTTCAAAATTGATTGTTTTTATTGTGTCAATATGGAGAAAACCCTTCAGATCTTTGATATGTCATATTCATCAAAAGACATTTTCCTATTTGTATTGATAATGTATTAAAAGTTGTCTGTGCTTAATAAAAGTCTTCTTTAAACATCTTAAAAAAAAAAAAAAGAATACTGCTTATCCTAAAATCCAGAAGAGCTAACAACTAGTTTGTTTTGTTGATTTATAGTGAATGAAAAGAAAAACGGAAAAAGATAAAGGGCTGAAATGATTCTTCTGGAATTTATTTGCTTGGGAAAAGTCTATATCTTTACATAATCTACAAACCTTCTAGGTCTGAGAGAATCTGTTTATGGAACACAGCTTTCAAATTTGACATCCTCCTATGTATGTTTAGGGCAGGAATAATTTCTTTCATATTGGTTTCCAGTTTTGTCCTTTTCTAATCTATTCTCAACACTGGTTCCAGAGTGATCTTTTTTTTTTAAGCCAGTCAAATTTAGTAGTGGGGGGTTGAATACCAACTTTAGCAACACTAATGTTAATCAGTTCTGATAACCTACTACCATCGGACCAGCCTACAGTGATCTTTATAACAATATAAATTTAATAATGTTCTCCACAGCTTACAAAAAACCAGTTAAGACCGGACTCAGTGTCTATTCTTACCACTCTCCCCCATCTGCCCTAGTCTTTAGTTCCACAGAAGCACTTGGGGTTCCTAAACTATGCCATACCCTCCCAGGTCTACCAACCTATGCATTCACTGTTCTGTCTCTCCCTCCCCTTAATCCCTACTCTGCCTAACCCTTAAGCCTTCAAAATTCAGTTTTATGTGTCACTTCCTTAAGGAAGGCTTCCTTGAAACTTTCTACATCTAAGACTGATTTAGGCACTCTTCTGTGCTTCAAAGTCACCTGAATATACCTCTACGTATAGGGGTATATAACACTTATCTATTTATTCATTTGTCTCTATTAAACTGTACATTCTCTGAAAGCAGAAACTGTCCTTATATTCTCAACAAGTAACATAATATTCATCATATAGTAGGCATTCAATAAATACTTGAAAAAAATAGAGGGAGGCAGAGGGAGAATAGGATTTTTCGCTCCTCCCAGGGAAAGGTTTGCCTATGAGTCCCTTTTGGGTTATGGTGTAATTATGTTGGGAAATGTGCCAGGCCTGTAGGTAATGAACATCTAATAAATCACTGATCAGTTCTGCGACAAAAAGGAAAATAAAAGACAGTCTTGATTGAAATTACCTTACTAGCTATGGATTACATGTTATTATAAATTCACTTCCACATATGCTTACAGCAACATATTCTTTTAATTATAGTTGCTTTTTGATTTAAAAAAGTTAATTAAAAATAGCTCTGCTTTTCTAGTTCCTAAGAGAAACATTTAGAAGGACTAAACTGTAACACTACTGGTTTTTAATTAGTCAAAGCTGATTTCTGGTCTCTGTTTCTTCTCCCCTTGATTCCTGTTTCCTGGTTTCTGATTATTTCATTAAATTGTAAAAACTGTTATCGGCAATAATAGAACACAAAGAAATAAAATACTATTAACTTTATTATTTTTTTATTTTTTGAGACAGAGTCTCACTCTATTGCTCGGGCTAGAGTGCCGTGACATCAGCCTAGCTCATAGCAACCTCAAACTCCTGGGCTCAAGCAATCCTTCTGCCTCAGCCTCCCGAGTAGCTGGGACTACAAGCATGCGCCACCATGCCCGGCTAATTTTTTCTATATATTTTTAGTTGTCCAATTAATTTCTTTCTATTTTTAGTAGAGACGGGGTCTCACTCTTGCTCAGGCTGGTCTCAAACTCCTGAGCTCAAACAATCACCCGCCTCGGCCTCCCAGAGTGCTAGGATTACAGGCGTGAGCCACTGCGCCGGGCCTATTAACTTTAAATTGACCTATTGTAACATATGAGTAACTCTAACAAAAGATTTGATGAAAAGAAAGCTAAAGCTTAGAAAAATTTAAACTAAATTCAACTACCCATGCATCCTTTCTCCCCATTCTCTAGTAATAATAATCGCTAAGACTAATTGAGCATGTTATTAATATCATGCCAAGGACTGTTTTAAGTGTTTTACATATATTAACTTGTCTAATTCTAACAAGTCTATGAGAAAGATATCATTTATTATCCCCATTTTATAGATGATGAAACTGAGTCACAAGGAGTAAACTTGTACAAGTTAATAACTGGCAAAGCTAGGATTCATATCTACGTAATCTGGATCTGAGTCTCCATTCTTTGCTACACTATAAACCTAGGTATACAACCAAAACTGTCTAGTTCAAATCTTTAATGAGAAACCCAAATTCCTGAAGCACAGGTTTACATAACCTTTCACTGACATTTACACTACTTGGAGCATTATTATTAGCAATGTACAAGTATGTTTTGTGACCATATATTAAAAGGTAGTTAAGAAGCCTCTAGTTTTTCCTATTTCCCTGTGTTTGCCAAATTTTCCTTTCAGATATAAAACAAAAACAATAAAACAAAAAACTCTCCCTAAAGAAATTATCGCTAAACTGTTTAAAGACCACAGATAAAGGAAATACAGTCATCCCTAAGTATCCTAGGGGGACTGGTTCTAGGACTCAGATGCTCAAGTCCCTTACCTAAAATGTCGCAGTATTTGTATGCAACCTATGCACAACCTCCCATATACTCTCAATCATCTCTAGATTACTTATAATACCTAATACAATGTAAATCATTGTTACGCAGTATTTTTCAAAATTTGTATTGTCTTTTATTGTTGTATGGTTTTTTTCCCCAAATATTATCCATCCACAGTTGGTTGAAATGGAATGTGGAACCCTTGGATATGTAGCGCCCACTGTATATAGGATATACAAGTAAGTTTTGTATCTTATTCATTTTTTTTCCTTCAAGGTACGTAGGGCAGTGACCCAACACAAATTTATTAAATGAATTAATATATCATTCAGTCAGCCAATCATCCATCCATCCATCCACCATTCATTTACCTTTTGGGTGGGGTTAGGACACTAACTGGCCGTCATTATAACCAACATTAAGCCATCTAGCCTGGATGCATTGTGAGATTATAACTAGAACTAAACAAGTACATGGCTTTAGTATTAAGCAAAGCTCTTCATCCTAGCAAGAATGTCCTTTCTTTGGTGCCCCTTTTTTCTTACACTATTTAAGACATAATTCTTAAGGTTTCTTGCTGTTCATGCCCTTTGATTGTTGAGCTATAAAGTGAAGAGGAAAAACACTGACTCCTGGGTAGGGAAGGCGGGGGTGGGGGATGAGGTAGACCAAAGAAAATAGCCAGACCCACCCACCTGTTTTATAGCATCTAAATTCTTTTGGGAGATCAAAAAAGAAAAACAAAAACTATAGAAGCATCAAAGGAAACCTAAATATGACATTTATGAAACTTAAATAGGACACATTCTGTTTTATAAAATATTTTATTTTGTAAAATGTGTCTTAATGTTATCGATTTTTAAATCAATTTGATAGAAATGTAGGTGTCATTATTATTTAAATATTTAAGAATAAAAATAAATTATCCTATTTATAGGGTAATTAAAATGCTTAAATAGGTCAAACATAATATTCATCTTTTTATGCAACAGAAAAAGAAAGCTATAGCTACAGATTACAATCTGATACGATTTCACTGTCTACCACAAGATAAATACTGGTTTGATGAGGAAACCCCCCTGCCACAAATCTTCAATGAGGAATTAGAGGTCATTGGCGCCATCCCACAAGATGGTTCATTATATTAACACTACCATTACTTTCTTTCAATGGAAGCCTCAATTACAGCAAGTGTATGTATGTGCACGCACCCATGTTTTGGATTCCACTGATGTTTCAAACTGTTAGTGTAAAAATTATCCTGCCTTTGAGTCAATTCAAAGCTCTGATCATGAAATTCATTTTTAACATGACAGTACTCAGAGCAGGAACAAGAATCAAATCAGCAAAGTTGTTTTGACTGCAGTAATAAATATATCACAGAACTGGCGCAAAAACTGACAAACAGTTCGACAGAACAAAAATATAGTCCAAAAATACACCCAAGACCTTACAAAACTTAAAGTGTCCACACTGGCATCATAAACCAATAAAATGGGTAGTTAACTACTTAATTTCAATTTTTTCTAAGTTATATTTTATAATCATTTTGTCAAATATCAAAAGCAAATATAAGTTCACTTCAATTATTGAAGTTGTATTAATCTATGTAATAATAAATTTAGGAATAAATGATACTGATGATTTTTCCAATTTTTCCCATTACTTGATGTAATTATTTGATCTGTTTACTTATCTACAGCAAATTTTTAGTTTTATCATAGGTTATATCTTGTTAAGATCACTCCTAGGTATTTTATAACTTTGGTTGTTATTGTAAATGACTTTTAGCCCATTTCAATTTTCTATAGGTAACTTATTATGCTTGTATACGTTATATGACAATTCATTTTGGAACATTTATTTTGTAGTTACTCCATTTTACTGAACTTTGTTTCAGTTGATTCTCTTTGAGTATTTTTCTGAAGAGACAATAGTACCTACCTACAAATGCACAGTTATTTTGTTCTTTATTAGAAACATACCTCTAATTAGTGTTTGTCTTACTCTACTGTCTAGAACTTCCAAAATAATGTTGAATAAGGGTAGCAGTGGACATTTCCTGAATATTTCACTGATAAATGTAGTGGTGTCTGTTGGTTTCAAATAACTATCCTGCTTTTTTTTTTTGAGACAAGAGTCTCGCTCTGTTGTCTGGGCTAGAGTGCCGTGGCATCAGCCTCACTCACAGCAACCTCAAACTCCTGGGCTCAAGTGATCCTCCAGAGAACTATTCTTGATCATGTTAAACTATGTTAAGAAATGTAAAAAATTCACCTAGCCATATTCTTTCAATATATTTATAGATTTGTCATATTAAATGAAAAAAGCAGTTATAAATTAGTATATTAAAAATACATAACTACTGTATACAGACAACTGCCCCAGGAAAAATCCACGGAAGTAGATACATCAAAATGTTATCAGTAGTTATTACTGGCAAGAAAGATCCAGTGTGATTTAAAACTTTCTGCTTTATGTAATATTTTCTAATTTTCCTCAAAGAAATATGTTTTTTTGTAATCAGAAAAAAATATGATTTGTTGGATTTTTTTTTTTTTTTGAGACAGAGTCTTACTCTGTCACCCCAGCTAGAATGTAGTGGCATCATCACAGCTCACTGCAACCTCAAACTCCTAGGCTCAAGCGATCCTCCTTCCTCAGCCTCCAAAGTAGCTTGTACTACAGGCATGCACCACCATGCCTGGCTAATTTTTCTATTTTTTGCAGAGACAGGATCTTGGTCTTGCTCTTGCTCAGGCTGGTCTCAAACTCCTGATCTCAAGCAATCCTCCCGGGTCAACCTCCCAGAGTGCTAGGGTTATAGGTATGAGCCACCGTGCCTTGTTGATTTGTTGGATTTGATCTGCAAGTATTTTATGTCAACTTTCTATAACTACATATTCATTAAATGAGACAGGACAAATGTACTTTTTATACTATCCTTGTCAGCTTTTAGTTATCAAGATTCTGCTAACTTTATAAAATAAATAGATATAGTTTCTATCTCTTTCTCTGCTCTGCTATGGTTGATATAGCATTATACAGTTGTCCCCTCTGATCCCTTAATTTCACTTTCTGCAATTTCAATTACCCACAGTCAATCAGTCCAAAGTTATGAAATGGAAAACTCCAGCAATAAATGATTCACAAGTTTTAAATTGGCTGCCATTCTGAGTAGCATGATAAAATCTCACACCATCCTGCATCATCCTGCCCAAGATGTAAATCACGTCTTTGTCCAGCGTATCCACATAGTATAGGCTCCCTGCCTGTTAGTCGCCTTAGTAGCCATTTTGGTTGTCAGATAGACTCTAGTACTATTGCAGTACTTGTGTTTAAGTAACCCTTATTTTACTTACTTCCTCTATTTTATTATTAGTTATTGTTTTTAAACCCTTACTGTGTCTAACTTATAATTCAAACTTTATCACTGATACAGATGTATAGGAAAAAACATAGTATATGTAGGATACAATACTATCGAGGATTTCAGGCATCCACTGGGGGTCTTAGAACATATCTCCTGTGGATAAGGAGGGACTACTGTAATTATCTGCTCCATCAATATGAATTAAATTGCCCATAAACCCTCTAGGCCTAGACACATTTTAACATTAGTCTACATGGGATTTTTATTTCTTGAGTCACTTTGGCAAATTATATTTTTCTAGAAAATTATTGATTTTGTCAGGAATTCAACAAAAGTGCCAAGGTACTTCAGTAGACGCAGGAGAATATTTTCAACTTTGTACCATATCCAAAAATTAACTCAAAAAGAATCACTGACCTAAAATAAAACCCAAACTATAAATACCCTGAGAAAAAATAGCAGAAAATCTTTGTGACCTTCGATTAAGTAAAGATTTCTTAGAACACAAAAAGCATGAACCATAAAAGAAAAAACTGATTAAGTTGGATTTCATTAAATTAAAAGCTTTTGC
>NW_012147941.1:1029431-1030520 GCF_000956105.1 Propithecus coquereli
TTTTCAACAAACTGTGTTCACATCTATAAAGGGAAGGTATATAAAAACTCAATGAAGTAGTCAGATGATTTAAAACATTACAGGAATGCAATTAGTATATGGATCCTCCCCCACTTCAAAAATCTTGAGAAGATATAAGTCACAATTCAGTACTTTTTAACAAATGATATGCCAGGGTTTCAGTCCCTTTTCCTCTGGCATGCTGTAGGGAGAGTGGCTGTTAACCCATAAATAGTTCGAAAGGGAGGAAGAAAGCAGAAGCAGGAATTATTCATTTTTAAAAGTAGTGGTGTAAAGCACCACAATAGCATGAACTGCACACACATCCTTTCTGGACCCTTCCTTCACCTAGCACTTAGGTACAGTGTCGCCATTATTTTTTCCTTTTAACCGGTAGTATACACCAAAACAGGTTAACAAGTAATACTTTCCCACCTTCCCTACTCCATCATCTTGAATATCTGCTCCATACTAACCCTGGCAGAATTCTGGAGGTCTGTTTTCCAGAAAAGGTAAAACAAATAGTCTCTGGACTGGGGTCACGAAAGGCAGTTGATAGTGGGGATATAATACTAAAAATGGAAGAGAATTACATGAACACATGCATAATTAACACTGAATGCAGCAACCTCTCTACCCAGTTTTCTTCGTCCCTTACCATTCAAAGACAGATGCAAAGACTCTGCTCCTTGGACCCTGACACTGATAGGGGAATGTTCCTCAACAATAAGGCCAAGGAGCCCATCCTAAAGTGAGGCCAAAGGCAACTAGCCTATGCATTTAAAGCTTCTAATTGGCTATTTAGTCCCCCACTCTTAATCCTGAGCAGACAGCTAATTATTACTAGACATCAGAGAAAACCTTAACATAAAAGAGACCAAAACAAATCGAGAAAAACAAATTTAGGGGGAAAAAAAAATGCAGGTCAAAGAAAATCTGTTGAAATAATGAAAGGATATTATGAAAAGAAACATTCAGAGAGTTAAAAAGACCTCCTGGAGATTAAAAACTAACAGTAGAAAAGAAAAACTTAATAGAAGTAGAAGATAAGGTTGAATAAATCTTCCAGGAAATAGAGCTAAAGGAAAA
>NW_012147941.1:1030570-1031315 GCF_000956105.1 Propithecus coquereli
GATAAAATACATCATTGTCTAAACAGGGTGCATGACACATTGATATGGGTTCAGTATACAGAAATAAATTCAGACGGAAACCATTCTACACATTCAGTCAACCTGCCACACTTGCTATGATTTTCTAGGAATAAAGAATAGTCAGAAGCGATGAAAAATGATGATAGGACATAGACAACAGTGCAGAATGCCAGCATTACTACCTTTCCAGGCTTCAATTACTATTACCATGAAGCATCTTTTTCTACCAACAGAAGAAATAATTACATGCCATGTTATTCAAGTTCACAGAAACTGGTGTCTGTTCATTCTATTTCCCTTAAGATTGATAATTCTATTTTATGCAGAAAAATTAAAACCACTGGAAGAATGTATTACGTGCTTCCCGTTGGGCAGTGGGATATAACAGCAAAAAGACCTTGACTTCCCTAAGTTTATACTTTCATTACAAAACAAGATGAGAGAGGATATTTAACATATTTGTAATAATGTTTTATTAGATTTCTACTCAAAACCTTAAGGAGAAGAATGAAATTAGCATTATTTTTGGCATAGTTTAATCCTGGAGGAATTTATAATCCTGGAGGAATTTATCTCCTACGCACAGAGGATCTCAAAACTAATTAAGTTTCTATCTTGTCCTTCATTATTAAAGAGGAGGGAGGAAAGGACTGTGACTGGCATGTTTTGAGCTTCAAGTGGTAACAACATATCACCACACAATTTTTTCCCATGAACTCTGAAG
>NW_012147941.1:1033185-1043999 GCF_000956105.1 Propithecus coquereli
TCTTTTTAAAGCTAACAACATAGTGCCCAGGTGCCCTCAGTTTGTCTTGAATAAATGCTTCTATATTTCTTCTTTCAACATACTTCGCTGCCTAATGAGCTCAGGATACTCATTTCACCCCCCAGAAGTGTCCTTTAACTGACTCCTGAAAGCTATAGGAAGGTCATGGTCAATGTAGGAGAAACCACAGAGCTAGCTGCTCACTCCCTCTGACCACATTTCTGCCAAATGTCCAAGACGCGGTCTACACTAGAAACATGTCCAATATAATTTCCAGGATTAAGTCCTGACTTTGCTCAAGATTTCCACAGAAGGGACTGTGTGAACTTCAGGAAACCGGAGCAAGTATGGTACAATCACTGGGGATCCCTGAGCTCTTTTCAGGAGTCTAAGAGGTCAAACTAAAATGTAAGAATAATAATTTGTTTGCCTTTTCCACTGTGTTGACACTTACATTGATGGTACAAAAGCAATGGTGAGCAAAACTGCTGGCTCCTTAACACAAATCAAGGCAGCAGCACTAAACTGTAGCAGAATTCATTGTATTCTTCACCACTACACAGTTAGTTAAAAACAAACCCCATTTTAATTAAAAAAGTCCTTGATAAGCAATAAAAATTACTAGTTTTAATAAATCTCAACCTTTCAATATGTCTTTTTTACTATTGTGTGTGGTGCAACAGAAGTGTGTATAAAGCACATTTGTATACTTAAGTATGATGGTTATCTTCAGGAAAGGCACTTGTATGACTGAGCTGCAAGCTGAACTAGCCAGTTTTCTTCATGAAATACCATTTTCACTTGAAAGAATGAATGACAAACAAGCTTAGATATTTGACAGACATTTTCTCAAAAGTAAGCTTGTCACTAACAAAGAAAATTGACAATGTTTGTTGCCAATGATATAATTCCAGCTTTCAAGTGAAAATTAGAATTTTGGAAAATTTATATCCAGAGTGAGCTTGACAGCTTCCCAACCTTAAAGATTTTTCTGATGAGACTAATAGTGGTATTGACAGATGTGATATTTAAATATTGTATAATGAAATGCATAAGCATCTGTCCATGTAGGAAAGATCCTAGAGGCCTTAGGCCTGTCCCACTGGCACTTGATGGGTAAAAATCCCTCACTATTTTTATTTTCAGAATACTACAGTAATTATTTAAAAATATATCTACATAATTGTTAGCTAACTTGATTGTAACAAAATTTTCACTCCATGTTATAAGAAAAAGATAAACTCATTCTACACTCACAAATTGTTCTTTGTCAAGTCACACTGAGTACACCAAATTCTTATCATATATAACTAAAAAAAATCAGAATACAATTTAGAAGGAAGAATGGAGACAGAGAAGGAGGCTAGTAGTTAAATATAACTATGAATCGTTTCTATTTTTCTCTAAAATCCACATGATGAATGCAAATGTTAATTTACAAACTCCAAGTATAAAAGAAAAATCCTCTCGCTAGCAAAGAACTCAAATTTTTATCTATCTTAGGAAACAATCAAAAGCATATTTCTTGGTACCAACTTAACATTGTTTAAAAAAAAAGAGAAAAGGTCGGGCACGGTGGCTCACGCCTGTAATCCTAGCTCTCTGGGAGGCCGAGGCGGGCGGATTGTTTGAGTTCAGGAGTTCGAAACCAGCCTGAGCAAGAGCGAGACCCCGTCTCTACTAAAAATAGAAAGAAATTAATTGGACAACTAAAAATATATAGAAAAAACTAGCCAGGCATGGTGGCGCATGCCTGTAGTCCCAGCTACTTGGGAGGCTGAGGCAGGAGGATCGCTTGAGCCCAGGAGTTTGAGGTTGCTGTGAGCTAAGATGACGCCACGGCACTCTAGCCCAGGTAACACAGTGAGACTCTGTCCCCCAAAAAAAAAAAAAGAGAAAAAAGCACTTTTACTTTATCTTTCAATTGACCACTGGCCAACTATAACTTCCCTAGCAACTCACACTTTTATACTCTCTAGTAAATTTAAGTTATATTTAAATTTAATTTCAGTTGAATTTAATTAGTTTAATAACAAATCTAATTAATTAGGTTATACTGGGTATAAGTTATTTGTACTTAAGTTAGGTAAAGCTAGGAGGTTGGAAAGAAAACTAGTTTCCAGTAAAAATCCTGGAGTTGTCATGGTCATTACTCCAGTTATTCATATAAACGAATTCTTCAGAATTTGTCACCAGGGCTGGGCAGGGTGGCTCATGCCTGTAATCCCAGCACTTTCGGTGGCTCGAGACAAGGAGTCTGACACCAGCCTGGGCAACATAGAGACTCTTTCTCTACAAAAAATTTAAAAATTAGCTGGGGGTGGTGGCATGAGCCTGTAATCCCAGCTACTTGAGAGGCTGAGGTGGGAGGATCACTTCAGCCCAGGAGTTCAAGGATGCAGTGAGCTATGATCACGCCACTGCACTCCAACCTGGTGACAGAGTTAGACTCTATCTCAAAACAAACAAACAAACAAAAAATTGTCACCATGCCACTAAAATAAACTCAATTTACCAAATTCTTCATAAATAATTCCCTCAAGAATTAAGTTGGTAATGAAACTGTAAAATTTATGAATAAGTACTGACTGCCCTCTGGTGTTCAAACTAAGGAATAATCCTGTAAACTACTCTTCAGGGAAAAAAAAAAAAGCCCAGGTCCTAAAGAAGTCATCTAGGGTCATTAAAATGAGAGGAGAAATTCTGATCTTGCAAGGTTTTAAACAGCAGTCGTTTAAAAGCAAGACAAAAACTATTAATCAGAACTATCCGATTACTAGTACCAGTAGCCAAAGAGCCTAATCTCAGTCATCAACTGCAACTGGGCAAGAACAAAACATAAATTTGGTAACATTTTTACTATACTTCCTCAACTTGCGCTGGCATAAAAAGGGAGGAAGGGATTCAAACTTCTTTCTACATGATAAAGAATCGGAAAAGGCTTGAATCAAATGCTTCCTCTAGGGGGGCTGGGCGTGGTGGCTCACATCTGTAATTCTAGCACTCTGGGAGGCCGAGGTGGGAGGAAGGCTTGAGCTCAGGAGTTCGAGACTAGCCTGAGCAAGAGTGAGATCCCATCTCCACTAAAAATAGAAAAAAATTAGCCAGCCATGGTGGCATGCACCTGTAGTCCCAGCTACCCAGGAGGCTGAAGCAGGAGGATCACTGGAGTCCATGAGTTCAAGGCTACAGTGAGTTATGATCGTGTCACTGCACTCTCCAGCTTGGGCAACAGAGTAGGGTCCCATCTCTTAAAAAAAAAATTGGATTCAACACAGTAAATGACTTTGTAGTCAAAAAGGCAGACATCAAACCTTTGTGTATCTCGATTTCCCTTACTCATGTTGCTAGATGTTCCCTTACTCATGTTGCTAGATGAAATATGATATACAGGCAAAACTTAATTAGAAAAACTATACATGCCTGCTATTATAATTATGGCCATGTTACCTTTCACTGGCCAAGTACTAATGAAACTCTACAAAGCACACTTGTTTCTTAAATACTAACAGAACTACATTTCTAACCAAATAGAAGTATATATAAGTTACTGGGTGATCAAGATAGAGAACTTTAAATTTCTTTTTTTTTTTTTTTTTAATTTCTCATTTTAATATGCTGAATGATTCTTGTTTTTATTTGAGATAACTAACACACTTGAGCAGTGGGTCTCAAAGTGTGGTCTAGGGACTCCTGGGGATCCCCACTGCTCTTTCAGGAGGTCTCTAAGGTCGGAACTATTTTTTCAAACCATTTTTTTTTTGAGACAGAGTTTTACTCTGTTGCCCAGGCTGGAGCGCAGTGTTGCAATTATAGCTCGCTGCAGCATCAAACTCCTGCACTCAAGCATTTCTCCTGCCTCAGCCTCATGAGTAGCTAGGACTACAGGTGTGCACCACCACGCCCAGCCCCATTTTTTAAACTGATGCATAGCAGATGTACATAGTTTCAGAATACACATGATAATTTAATACATCAATTTGTAAAGATAAAATCAGTGTACTTCAGATATCCACCACCTTAAATATTTGTCTTTTCTTTTTGCTAGAAACATTGGAATTATTCTCTTCCAGCTATTTTAAAATGTACAATAGATAGAACTATTTTTTGTAATAATACTAAGATGTTATTTGCCTTTTTAGTCTCATTATCTCCCAACTGTACAGTTGATGGATCTTCCTTCCAGAGCCTAAATGGTATGTATTATAATAACACAACAGATTGAATGTAGAAGCAGATATGTGAATCCAGCTCTATTCTATTAAACCAGACATTAGAGATTTACAAAATCATGAAATATTCTTCTTGGCCAGGCGTGGTGGCTCATGCCTGTAATCCCAGCACTCTGGGAGGCCAAGGCAGGAGGATTGCTTGAGCTCAGGAGTTCAAGATCAGCCTGAGCAAGAGCGAGACCCCGTCTCTACTAAAAATAGAAAGAAATTAGCTGGACAACTAAAAATATATAGAAAGAATTAGCCAGGCATGATGGTGCATGCCTGTAGTCCCAGCTACTCGAGAGGCTGAGGCAGAAGGATTGCTTCAGCCCAGGAGTTTGAGGTTGCTGTGAACTAGGTGGATGCCATGGCACTCTAGCCCGGGCAACAGAGTGAGACTGTCTCAAAAAAAATAAATAAATAAAATAAAATATTCTTCTCATTTTTATTTTGAGAGCTATTTTTCATTAAAAAAAGTTACATGTGTAATATATAATGGGTTTATCAATGTTATTTTTAAACGAATTGATATTTTTAAATTTCTTGGGTTTAATTTATCAATTAGTAAATATCAGTAATATCAGTAAACATCAATAGATATTAAGTCATACAAACAAAACGCCCTTGGAGCTCTCAACTATCTTAAAGTGTATAATTGGATACTGAGAGCAAAAAGTTTGAGAATTACCAATCTAGAGAGTAGCATACTGAACATGAAAGAATAATTTGTTCTCACAGCTTTAATGGAGGTGAGGATATAACACAAATATCATTTACTAAGAAAAATGAAGGTGATACTCACCAAATTGATCTTCCATGCCACTATTAACCAGTTTAGGAGGTGGAGTACAGTTTCTAAAAAGAGAAAAAGGTAAATTATATGCTTAAACAAAATCCATTACCTTTGTAAAGGAAAATGAAATCAATCACCCCCTAACTCCTTATGCAAAAGGGAAAGTCAAGCCTGGAGGATTAGTTATGCAACACCTCCTTCTGAATGAGTAACTGTTACTAACATTGTGCATTGGCCAGATCCTCATGGAAAGGTAAAGGCCTCAGGCATCTAAGGAGAAGTGCCCCAGCCAACACTTAATAATTCTTTGCTGGCCTCCCATAAACAAAGGCAGGCCAATTGTAACTTTAGGTCTGCAGTCTACGTCTGGCTTCTAACTGGAATTTTAAAAAAAGGTGATTAGGCCATGAGGGCTCTGCCCTCATGGATGGATTAATGACATCCTGGGGAGAGTGGGCTAGTTATAATAATAAAAGCTAGTTCATCCCCATCTTGCTCTCTCCAGGTCCCTTGTCCTTCCATCATGGGATGACACAGCAAGAAGGCTCTCACCAGATGCAAAGCCCCTAGACCTTGGACTTCTTAGCCTCCAGAATTGTAAGAAATAAATTTCTTTTCTTTATAAATTACCCAGTCTGTGGTATTGTTATAGCAACACAAAATGGACTAAGAAAAAGAAAAAACAGTAACTATAATGACAATGGAATCGAATAGTTATTGCTAAACTCCATTGGTGCTCTAGGAAAAGATACCAAAAAGATGAGAGTGATTAACAGTCAACTGAAAGCCAAATGTGAAAGCCACAGGGCCTCCTTGGTAACTTACAAAGAGGCTCTTTTCTCCAGTAGCAGGACAGAAAAAGCTGAAGACCAGGCCCAGGAGTGAATCATTAGAGCAGCCCAGCTCCGAAGAAGGTTACTTTTCAGCCAAGGGAGGTGTGTTATACCAATCAGGGTCCTGATTGGGAAAGAATGAGAATCTAATACATGAGATGAAGCCATCTGAGATGATGCCCATCCAAAATTTCAAATGCCTAGATAAATGCTTAACCCCTGAGAATGCAAAAGTAGGCCACTCTCCCCATATGAGCTAGCACTCTCCTGCTGTATAACTATAATGCATAGGCCTCCCCACCTTACTTCCCAAAAAACAATGCCCCCTCAGGTTTTGCCACCATACCCCCTAGCTAACCACCATGCCTCCTAGCTAACCACCATGCCTCCTAGCTAGCAGGCCCTTAACTTGTAATAAGTAGGTCACAGCATAACCCAGCCTGGATGTGCTGGGCTTGTTAAGGTCAGAAAGGAACTATAAAGTAAAGAAGCTGCAAGACCTAGCCACCATGTACTGGCAGGAGCCAGGAGTACACCCATGACCAAATTCTGAGGGTGGTTGAATATACATGCACTTGAACATAATATAAGATTGAAAAGGGAAATGTTACCAACCACTCTTTGGAGATACAGGATTTAATAGCCGGGCAAAAACCCCGGGATACGGAAGAAGGATTGCTTGAGCCCAGGAGTCTGAAGTCGCTGTGAGCTAGGCTGACGCCACGGCACTCTAGCCCGGGCAAGAAAGTGAGACTCTGTCTCAAAAAAAAAAACAAAACTTTTTTTTTAAGAGGCAACTTTCACTTTAATAAACTTTGCCACTTGCTGCTTCAAAACTGTCTCTTGCTTTCACTCTTCAATCTTGAGAAGACAAGAACCGAGGAGTTTGACAGCCGGTTAACAATACCACTTTCCCTAATTCTGACAAGCTGGAAACCCTGGCCTGAGAAAAGCATGGTGACCAGTGATTTAGATCCCTCAGGAATGAGGGTTTGGGTCCCACCACCAAGTAAGCCATCAAGAGTAGCAAAGGTGCTTGCTGAGGGCAAGAGAAATCTGGACTGGAGAGTGGTGAAGGGAGGTAATAATTATTCACTGTAACCTCCAGACCAGTTGCAACAGCAAGGGCTATAGTTCACCATATTAACTTTCCTCTTGTAAGCATCCCCCAGGAGGAGAGGCCCACCAGAATCCTGGATGAGCTGTCCCCTGAGCACATAAAAGAAAACAGATGAAGGCTGGGCACAGTGGCTGATGCCTGTAATCCTAGCCCTTTGGGAGGTTGAGGCTGGAGGACGACTTGAGGTCAGGAGTTTGAGACCAGCCTGGGCAACATAATGAGACCTCATCTCTTAAAAAAATTTTAAAAAATTAGCTGGGCTTGGTGGTATGTGCCTGTAGTCCTATCTACTTGGGAGGCTCAGGCAGAAGGATCACTTGAACCCAGGAGGAATTTGAGGCTGCAGTGAGCTACAATTGTACCACTGCAGTCCGTCCTGAGCAACAGATACTCTGTCTCTAAATGAAGAAAAAAAGAAAAGGAAGTGAAAAGACAACCCACAGAATGGGAGAAATTTTTGCAAATCATTTATCTGATAAGGAATTTGTATCTAGAAAACATAAAGAACTATAATAACTCAATAATAAAAAAGACAAATACCCAATTTAAAAATGGGCAAAGGATCTGAGTAGACATTTCTCCAAAGAAGATAAACAGTCAACAGGCACATAAAAGAATCTTCATCATCATTACCCTTCAGGGAAATGAAAATCAAAATCACAACGAGGTAAGATTTCACACCCATTATGATGGCTGTAAGACACATAATAACAAGTGTTGGTAAGGATATAGAGAAACTGGAACTCTCATACACTGCTGGTGAGAATGTAAAATGATGCAGCAGATTCGGATGAGTCTAGCAGTTTTCCAAACAGTTAAACATAGTATTTACCATGTGATCCAGCAATTCCACTCCTATGTATATAGCCAAGAGAAATAAAAACATATGTCCACACAAAAACTTGTACATAAATGTTCATAGCAGCATTATTCTTTTTTTATGAGACAGGGTCTTGCTCTGTTGCCCAGGCTAGAGAGCCACGGCATCAACCTAGCTCACAGCAACCTCAAACTCCTGGGCTCAAGTGATCCTCCTGCCTCAGCCTCCTGAGTAGCTGGAACTACAGGCACACACCACACCTGGCTAATTTTTTCTATTTTCAGTAGAGATGGGGTCTTGCTCTTGTTCAACTGGTCTCGAACTTCTGAGCTTAGGTAAATCTCCCGCCTCAGCCTCCCAAAATGCTAGGATTACAGGCATGAGCCACCACGCCCAGCCAAGCATTATTCATAATAGCTTAAAAGGAAAAACTGGCTGGGTATGGTGGCTCACATTTGTAATTCCAGCACTTTGGGAGGTCAAGGCGGGAGGATCATTTGAGCCCAAGTGTTCAGGCTTGCAGTGAGCTATGATCAGACCACTGCACTCCAGCCTGGGCAACAGAACAAGACCCTGTCTCTTTAAAAAAAAATGAAAACCACTCAAGCATGCTAAGTGAAAAAAGCTCATCACAAAGGACCACGTACTGTATGATTCCATGGATATGAAATATCCATAATAGGCAAATGTATAGAGAAAGAAAGTTAGTGGAGGCCTGTGGCTGGGGGGATGGGGAGATTGGTGAGCAGTGGCTAAAGGTAACAGCGTTTTTGGGGGAGTAATAAAAATTTTCTAAAATTGATTGGGGTGATGGCTGTATAACTTTGTAAACATATGAAAAGCCATCAAATTGTACATTTTAAATGAGTAAATTGTATGGTATGGGAATTATATCTCAAATGATGCTATTTTTAAAAAGAAGTAGATCTAAGCAACACAAGGGTGCACTGTGGATACTGTTGTACCGGCTGGATTCCCCCTTCAAGGAATGACCTGTTGCCCAAACAGCTGAGACGGCTGTAGGCAAACAGCCTACAACTGTCAATCCCTTCAGGGACTGTCTCAGGTGAGAAGAGTTGCCTCAAGGAAGATCACATTCTTCTCAGGGGTCCACATCCAATGGAGGCCAGGGTATAAGCCCAGCCATTACAGTACAACAGGAGACAACTCTAACAGACTCTTTTAGCTCCACAGCTTCCTGTGGGGTCCACTAAGGCTCCTGATCAATCTCTACTATAGCTGGACTTCACCCTCTGCCCAAATACTGCTACTCTTCCCATCCCTTCCACAGGTGTTGGTCCCAAGAGCACTTCTAATAAGAATTCTTCACATTGAACTGAGTCTGCTTCAAAGAGAACCCTTCTTACAACAGTACTTTTTTTAAAATAGGGCTTACACTGACAGTTTGCCAGCCATCTGGTACTTTCCAATTCTAATACCAACCTATCAAAATCAAAGATCACAATTTTCCAACACCACATGGTCCTTTTCACATGTTCCAAAGGACTTCATAGACCTCTAATTTCTATATTAGATTATACTGAACTCTTCCAAGCCCATAGTACTCATTTCCTTCTTTTTTTTTTTTTTTTGAGACAGAGTCTTGCTTTGTTGCCCTGGCTAGAGTGAGTGCTGTGGCGTCAGCCTAGCTCACAGCAACCTCAAACTCCTGGGCTCAAGCGATCCTTCTGTCTCAGCCTCCCGAGTAGCTGGGACTACAGGCATGCGCCACCATGCCCGGCTAATTTTTTCTATATATATATATTTTTAATTGTCCAGATAATTTCTTTCTATTTTTTGGTAGAGACGGGGGTCTCACTCTTGCTCAGGCTGGTCTCGAACTCCTGACCTTGAGCGATCCACCCGCCTCCGCCTCCCAGAGTGCTAGGATTACAGGCGTGAGCCACCACGCCCGGCCCATTTCCTTCTTTTGATTGGTGTTATTATAAAGTGGCTCCAAAGTCATTTAACTCTATCTATTGCAATGTTATACAGTACTATTGAAATTAAGTTGATATTAATCTCAACTAGATTGTCTTAAGGTAAGATATTAATTGTAATCACCAGAGCAACCACTAAGAAAACAGACTAGCTGGGAAGTCAAATTATTTAAATGTTAACCTTTCAAAAACCAGTATAAAAGACATTAGAGAAAATAAGAGATTAATAAGGGCTAGAGTCATTAGAAGCCTAAACAAAGTGTGTTCAATTGTGCAAACAAAGCTTCATTGGACCTCTCATGCTAACAGGCCTGAGATGAGCACTTTTGCTTCATATGTAGGTGGCACTGAATTGATATCTCATAAAGACGTGGAATAGTAATAATAATTAAAAACTAAAAATCTGAATTCAGTTAATGAAAATAACAGGATTTATTGGCAGATTGAGAAAACTGAAACAATAGTACCTCAACTGTCAATCACATTATCGTTATTATCACTAGACAATCGGGGGGTGTGATCCTAGGTTAGCTTTTGGAAAGTTTCAATTAACAAAACTCCTCTGTTCTTAAAAAAAAATCACAAATAGAAGCATGTCTTGCTGGAAGAATCCTATGTAGTTAATTTTTGCAGAAGAGAAGCCTACTTTGTGTCTCCACCTAACTGAATGCCTGTGTAAGACTGAAATATCCCCATTGCTTCCGTAACCACCCACATGAAGACGATGCCTGATACATATGATCACTGACACATACATTCAGTGCAGCTCTGTCTCGGAAGCTCAAGGTAAAGGCCAAAGTCCTTTCAAAAGTTTATAGTGCCCTATGGCATAGTGCCCCATGGTATATGACCATGTTCACACATCTCCCATCATGTTCAAGCACTCTCCTACTTCCTCACTAAGCTCCAGGTAGGTAAGCTTCTTTGCTGTACCTTGAATCTGGCAGGCACATTCAGGGCCTCTGCACTGGAATGTTCTTACTCCAGATATTTATTCCTCAATTCCTTTAGGTCTTTGCTCAAATATTACCTGCTCAGTAAAACCTTCCTAATCACCCTACTTTAAATTACAATTGGCTGGGCGAGGTGGCTCA
>NW_012147941.1:1046138-1048649 GCF_000956105.1 Propithecus coquereli
ACAGAGTGAGACACTGTCTCAAAAAAAAAAAAAAAAAAAGTAAAGCAGATCATATCTCCCTATTACATCTGAAATCAACTCCAAACGTCTTATCATGGCCACATGATCTGGCCTCTGTCTAGCTCTCTGACCTCACTTCCTACCACTCTTGCTCGTGCTCACTCTTTTCCAGCCACACGGATCCTACTACTATTTCTGTAACACAACAAGCACATTCTTACTCCAGGGTTTGCAGCTGCTGTTCAGTCAGTCTGGAATGCTCTTTTCCCAGAAACTGCATGATTTGTTCCTTCATTTCAGGTGACAGCTCAAATGTGACTCCCTCAGAGGGGCCTTTCCCTGATAACCCTAGACACACTATAGGAGTCTAAGATAGCACACTCCTATATCCATCACATTCTATCCCTTTACCTTATTTTATTTTTAACTTATTGCTACCTGATATTATCTATAAATATACTTCCCTAATTTCTCACTTTGTCTCATCCAATTTAGAAAGTATCATTAGATGCTTTATCTGTTTTGTTCACCACTATATCCTTGCATTTAGAATGTGCACACAGTAGGTGCTCAAAAAATACTTAATGAATAAATGAACGTGAGCACCAAACAGTACCACTTTGTCCAGGACCAACAAGAAATGAATAGAAATGGACTTAGGAAAAAGTATCCATGATGTATTTTGAGCCAAGAGAAAACCAAATGACCTCAATGGAACAAGTTTCCTAGCACTGTGAGTATTGAAAAGTGGTAGAAGAAATAAATCATCTCATATCACTTAATAGTAGAAAAATACTAAACTCAAAAGAAATATACACAGTAGAAATTTTATTTCAACACAAAATTATTCATCATATTAAGTTAATAACAATTTTAACAGTTTATAATTGTTGTAAGCTGAAAACTGTTGGTTTTACAGTCAAGAACTATAACTTTATATCTACTTTTATGTTTATAATATTAATTTAACAATATAATAAAAATATTTCAAGCCAATACTGAGGATTAACAATAAAATTTTCCCTTAAAACACTTATCATCTTCTAATATACTATATAAATTTAGTCTTTTATTTTATCATCTCCTCTAACTAAAATCTCCTCTTTTAGGACAAGTATTTCACCTGTTTTTGTTCACTGATGTATCTCCAAAATCCAAAATAGATCCTGGAAAATAGCAAGTGCTCAGTAACTAATTTTTGAATGAATGAGCTCTAAATTCACATGTCCAACTCACTAAACATCTCCACTAGATATCTAAAAACTCTGTTGAACATGCACAACTCATTATCTACCTGCTGCTCACCCATACTCCTCTCCTTCCTCTTCCTGCAGCTTCCTAACTTACCACCATCCACCTAACTGCCCAAATCTCATCCTCCACTTCACGTGAGTCACTTCCAAAACATATCTCAGATCCCTCTCTTCATCTCCATTGTCTGAAGATTTAATAGAATTCAAAATTTTCTCACTGCCTCTGGATTATTCTCCTCTAATCTATGTATCACAGCCCCAGTAATTTTTAAGTGTTCCCTAAACTGGGGTCTGTAGAACTCTTAGAGTCTTTGTTTTTCTACTTCAGCTGAGGTAGTCTCTTTGGCAGGAACCTCTTGCTCTTCCTGACCTCTGCATGTTGCAGAGCCCCAGGACTTGGCCCTCGAATTTCACCCCTTCACCATCTTCACTCCTCCCTTACCTGAAATGATGATGTTTTGGGCATCATTGGCATTGTGCCTGAAACAATTCTTTATTGTGTACTGTCCTATGTATTACAGGATATTTAGCAACCCTCACTTAGTATCCCTTATCCCAGCCCATTAAATGCTCATAGCCTCCTCACTTATGACACCCAAAATAAACCCCCTAAATTTCTAAATCCCTGCTAGAGAAGCAGTAACACCCCAAATGTGCACCCTGACTAGTCATCTCATTCAGTTCTACAGTTTTAAATGCCCTATGTACATTGATGATATGAACAAATTCACATTTCCAGGCTGAACCACTCCCCTAAACTTCAGATTGATATATTCGCAGCCCACGCAATATCTCCACTTGGAAATCTAGTAAGTTTAGCAAACATTACCACATTTTGAAAAACAAACTCTTAATTCCCCAACTTGTTCCTCCCCCAGTATTCCCTATTCAGTGAGTACAGCAACAGACGTAGAACACTTAGAATAATAGCTGCTATTTTCTATCATCACTATCATCATTTCAGTAAAATGGCAACTTGAGCTTACCAGTTGCTCAAGACAAAAACCTTGGTGTCATTCTTGACTCTTCTCTTTCTCTCACACCCACATCTAAATTATTACCAAGCTCTACTGCCTCTGCTTCCAAAATATATCCACAAATTAACCACTTCTCACCACTTTAATCCAAGCTATCACCATCTCTTGCTAGACGAGTACAACCAAACCCTACTCGGCTTCCCTTCTTCTACTCAGACTTCTATATTCTGTTATCCTCAGAGTTGCCTGGGTGATTCTTTCAAAAAGTAAAGCACGGCCGG
>NW_012147941.1:1059954-1061005 GCF_000956105.1 Propithecus coquereli
TATCTGTGGCTTTCGACAGCATTAATACAAGAAATATCTGGAGAGAGCACCATTAGTAAGAGCTAAGGAGTAGGTAAGACTCTAATATTGTGAACAGAAGTGTAAAAGGTCTGGCCAGACATGGTAGCTCAAGCCTGTAACCTCAGCACTTTGGAGGCTGAGGTGGGAGGATCCCTTACAGCCAGAAGTTCGAGACCAACTTGGGCAATATAGCAAGACCCTGTCTCTACAAAAACTAAGAAAAATTAGCTGGGTGTGGTGGCATGTACCTGTAGTTGCAGCTACTTGAGAGACTGAGGCAGAAGGATCACTTGGGCCCAGGAGTTTGAAGTTACAGTGAACTATGATGGCGCCCACTGCACTCCAGCCTGGTGACAGAGCAAGATCCCATTTCAAAAAAAAAAAAGTAATAAAAGAGTCAATATCAGGCACTATACAAATTTGAGTAAGGTTTGGTCTTTACTCTTAAGAAGTCAATATACTAATAGAGAAGTTGAGATGGTCATGTAAACAATATAATATGTATAATAATGGAAATACAGGAAGCAAAGAAAAGAGTTCCCCCTTTCCTTTTTTAGCCACATGAGAGGCAGGGCTGGACTTCTAGGTAATGCTGAAGCTTATCCCACTCCTTGATTTCAGTTCCAAAACAAAAAAGGCAGATTTTGGCTCTAACATGATTCTAAGCTTAATCAAAATACACAATGTTTAAAATCATCATCAAAATAATTAAACCTAAATTTACACTGGCAGAGAAAGAACAATTAAAGGATTATTATTTCCATGTATTTCTTGATCTTGACTTAAAAGGGTATCATTACAGAAATAAACAAAATTAGGAAACTAATAACGTATCATCCATTCTTCTACAGTGACCTTCAGATGCTACTACCTTGATATAAGGAATAAACACTATAATCTACATGTATCTTTATTATCTGTTACCAAAGAATCTACCCTTTTTCCTGGAAATTTGAAAAGCCTTAGAAAACCTCCACAGTTTCCTAAAAGCACTTTCTTTGCTATTTCTGAACTAGTCTTGTCACTACTT
>NW_012147941.1:1061055-1062511 GCF_000956105.1 Propithecus coquereli
GAGAGAGAGAGAGAGAGAGAGAGAGAGAGAGAGAGAATGTGCGTGTATGTATTAAAAGAGATTTATTTCTAGGAATTGTCTTATATGATTGTGGGAGGAGGTAAATCAGAAATCTGTAGGGCAAGCCACTAGGCTGAAAACTCTCAGGCAGGAGCTGATACTGTAGCCTTGAGATACAGAAAACTTCTACCTCAGGGAAACCTCAGTTTGTCTTTAATGCCTTTAAATTGACTAGGTGAGGTTCACCCAGATTATCAAGGATAATCTTTACTTAAAGGCAACTGATTATAGATGTTAATCACATCTACAAAATACCTTCATGGCAACACCTAGATTAGCATTTAATTAAATAGTAGGTACTATAGCCTAGCCAAGTTGACACATAAAACTAACCATCACACCTTCACTGTACAAATTAATACAATCACTGTACCTATACAGTGGATCCCTTGAAGCTGCACCAAAGAGCTATAAAGTAGGAGCTAAAATACTGATGTTTAAGAAGTGCTTCTTAGGCAATAGTTTTATCAATCGAACAAAGGCAAAAATAAATTCTATGTTTATAATTAGAAAAAAGTGGTAACCTTTCTAACTCATACTCCTTATAAATCCAGTAAAATCAAACATTATAAAGTCAGAAATGCTTCATAAATCTATCCTCTCCTATCCCCACAGCTCACTGCCTCAATCCAGATTCTTCTTCTTATTAATAATATATCTCAGTATTTGGGCTCCTATAATAATAGCTAACCCTTATTTAGTGCTTACTACAGTGTTTTTAGTCTAATAGCTTATTTGATCTTTTCAAAAATAACCTCAAGAAGCAGGTACTATTCTTATCCTCATTTTATAGATAGGGAATCTGAAGCACAGAGAAGTTTAATAATTTGACCACAACACTCACAATCACACCTATTCTGGAGATACTGCAATCTGCCTATGGGGGCTGGGTATAAAATAGAATGACATAGGCTAAGTGTCTAACATTGTGCTTGGCTTACTAGGTACTTGATAAATGTTTACTCAATGAATGAATGAATGTTCAACAGATATACATTCACTTCTCTCCCTCCTGAGGACCAGAACTGAACTAAAGAAATAAACAGAACCAGGCACTCCACCTGCAGCACATGTAGTCCCAGCTACTCAAGAGGCTGAGGCAGGAGGATCATTTGAGCCCACTATGCCCAGCCTGGGCAACATAGTAAGAACCCATCTCTAAAAAAATTAATAGCTTCACAATCATTATTTCATTAGTGTTTGTTAGTTAATAGTGCCAAGACATAATAAAGACATTTTTTAAAAGCTTAAAACACAGCTGGGTGTGGTGGCTCACGCCCATAGTTGTAGCACTTTGGGAGGCTGAGGTGGGAGGACTGCTTGAGCTGAGGAGTTTGAGACCAGCTTGGATATGGAGGAGCCAAGACACTTCTCAAAACAAAATGGGGGAACTTGT
>NW_012147941.1:1074310-1076171 GCF_000956105.1 Propithecus coquereli
AAAAATAAAAATAAAAATAGTATTCTACCCTCAAATAACGTATAATCAACATCTTTACAAAAAATACTGCAAATTTAGCTAACAAGTTCACAATTGAGAGAATAAATGTAGAAAATCTTTAATAGTGGAGTTTAAAAAAAAGAAAGAAAAGTTATAGATTTGATTCAAGATTAGATTTGATTTTAACTATATACCTGAAAAAACACCTAAGAACATCATACACTACAAATAGATTTCTAAATTCAATGCACCAACAGGGCTCACACCCTGAGAGATTTCCCTTACCACTCAGTATTAAACTGGTGCTCCTTCATACAACACTGATCACACTACTACAACTATCTTTTCCTTTGCCAGGTATAATGATGTCTTTTTTCACATAAACGCTATACAGCTTACAAAGACCTGTCATATATCTTATCTTATCTGACACCTATGATGAAAGGGTTATCTTCCCTATTTAACAAATGAGTGTAACCAGAGAGGTTAGCTGATTTGTCTGTGGATATTTACAGCTGAGAAGTGATAAAGGTAGACTTAGAACCTAAGTCTTCAGATTCTAAAGGTAGTAAATGCATTATATTGAGTAAAGATGTCAGAACTTTCAGACTGTCAAAACAAACATTGGTGCTTTAAACATAATAGAGAAATTAAACTGAAAACCAAGCTGCATAGTTTCCCCTAAACCATCTCTTCCCTAAAAATCAAACAGCCACTCAACACTGAACTACTTTTCCTAAAATGCCCCCTTGGAATATTTTTAGTTGTAAATCATTAACATTCTAAAATTTGAGAGATGAGAAAATTGAAGCAGAAGACTTTTGACTTGCTCAGAGACAGTGGTATTAGAGAATTCATTATAACATAGTGTGGCTTCTAAGGCCCACACCAGGAGTTAATTGTCAAAAAAATGTGTTTTAATGAGAATATAGGAGAGAGAATGGATGGACTGCTGGGTAATTTGGTTCTGACTTTAGCTGGGCCCTAATTGCTGTTCAACAACCCTTTTGCACATCTCTGGTTGGCTACCTTACCTTTTCCACAATTGCTATTCCAAACTTTTTTTGAGAAGAGGAACTCCTGGTCTCAAGCAATCCTCCTACCTCAGCCTCATTCCCAACCTTTGACACTCTCTGAAGTCCAATAGCCCACGTGTCCTTTTATGATTCTGCAGATAATCCTTTCCTTCAGTGAGGAAGATAAAAAAGAGGTTCTCAGACATGAACAGGCCCAATGAGGCAGAAATTATGAACCTGGGTTTTAGAGTCAAAATATATCTCATTTCCAGATCTCTTCCATTACATATAAAATGGAGTTCCTGGGAAATTTAATCTTTTTGTTTGTTTAGAGACAATGTTTCCCTCTGTAGCCCAGGCTGGAGTACAGTGGCCTGATCACAGCTCACAGTAACTTCCAACTCCTGGGCTCAAGCAATCCTTGCACCTCAGCCTCCAGAGTAGCTGGGACTATAGGTGTGTGCCACCATGCCCAGCTAATTTTTTTTTTTTTAGAGACAAGGTCTCACTCTGTCTCCCAGGCTGGAATTCAATGGCACAATCATAGCTCACTCCAGCCTCGAACTCACAGGCTCAAGCAACGACCACCCCCTTTACCCCAGCCTCCCAAACTCTTGGGATTAGAGGTGTGAGTCACCTCACCCTACATTCTTCAACTATCAAATGGGGATACTCACTCACTCTATGGAATTATTATAAAATTAAATAAAATAACTCATATAACAGCACCTAGATCAGTGCCTGGGTAGAGAATAAACAATTGGTAACAACTATTCCTATGTCACCTTCCACCTCCATCACTTCCAAATATGTCTTCTCCCATCACTTTCTTCATCTTTCCTTCT
>NW_012147941.1:1076221-1077013 GCF_000956105.1 Propithecus coquereli
GAGTGGCTAGAATTTTTTTTTCACTGAGCCCAACTTTCTGCAGAATTTGGAGATTTAAAATATCCAGTACTGGTGGTATTCCTTTTTATTTTTTTGAGACAGGGTCTGGCTCTGTTGTCCTGAGTAGAGTACAGTGGCGACATCATAGCTCACTGCAACCTCAAACTCCTGGGCTCAAGTGATCATCCTGTCTCCTGAGTAGCTGAGACTACAGGCATGCACCACCACACCTGGCTAATTTTTCTATTTTTTGTAGAGGCAAGGTCTCACTATGTTGCCCAGGCTGGTCTCGAACTCCTGGCTTCAAGTGATCCTCCTGCCTCGGCCTCCCAAAGTGCTAGGATAACAGGCGTGAGCCATCACGTATGGCCTATAATATATTTTGAAATCAAGTAGTATGATGCCTCCAGGTTTATTCTTTTTGCTCAAGATTGCTTTAGCTATTTAGAGTTTTTTTTGTGGTTCCATATGAATTTTAGAATTGTGTGATGTGTTTTAATTCATACAGTAAAGATACACCGATATCCTCAATCATAATGCTCTCCCTCAAATTTAAATTCAGAGGAAGAGACAGGAGGCAAAGTTGGGTGTATGTTAAGTAAAAGGAAGTAGAAAGTGCTCTCTCACACCTCATGATTGGTTCTATACAGTTACTCATTGTTATCTATTGGCAGCATTTTTTTTGAGACAGGGTCTTGCTATGTTGCCCAGGCTGGAGTATAGTAGGCTATTCACAGCCATGATGATAGCACACTGTGACCTCGAACTTCTGGGCTCAAACAATCCTCCAGC
>NW_012147941.1:1081100-1087957 GCF_000956105.1 Propithecus coquereli
ATATATATATATGTTAAAGACCAGTTGCAATATACTCTAGCCACACCAGACTTTTCCTTCTTTCCCAGACACACACCTTACATTTTTGCAACTTCATTCTTATGCTCAAGCTGCTCCCTCTACCTAGAATAACCTTAATAGTAACTGACCTACCTGAATTCTATCCATCCCTCAAGACCAAATTCCAAAATCACATCCTCTGTAAAGCCGTCCTTCACTGGTTACCAAAACAGAATCTTTCAGTCCCTATCTGTTTTATAATATGTCTTTTTAACACTTACCACACTGTTGTGTGGTTTAATATAGTAAGATTTTGGAGGCAGAGGCTATATGCCTTCACATCTTTGTACCACCAGAACATAACCCAGATTCTAGCACACAACGAGCAAAACAAAAATATCTGCTGAATAAAAGAATCATTTTGGTTCTGGTATTCTCTAAAACTGCACCTGTCTACTTTTGTTATTCATTCACTCATTCAGCAAGCACATATAAAGTCCCAGCTACTACAGAGGCTGAGGTGGGAGGATCGCATGAGCCCACAAATTCGAGTCCAGCCTGAACATAGCAAGGCCCTGTCTCTAAGAAAAAAGAAAAAGAAAAGAAGCAGCTAACTGCAACAATATTAAATAAATAATAGTCTTATTTGATAAACGCTATGAAAAAGGTCTGAACAAATGGTTATTGTAGCCCCTGTGAAGACCTAACAGTCTGAAAGTTTTACAATGGGACGTCAGACTCTCTTAGACCAAAGAATCCATAATTCACTTCTTTCCTTATATTAATAAATAACCTTCTTCCAATGCTCCTTTTTATTTTCTAATAGTAGTAAAAATAACTTACCACAGGAATTGGAAGCATATAATGCATCCAAATACTTATCCTATTTGCTCTTGGAAACAATCCCACAGTTAGGTTGTGCAGGAATCATTACACCCATGTTAAAGAGGAAAAAACTAAAGCTCAAAGAGAGATTTTATTTATTTAGTGTTTATTTACTGTCTGACTCCTCCCTCTTCTCACCCAACCCTAATCAGTCTGTAAACCTCAAGAAGGAAAAGACTTTTGTTTTTATTGCTTTTCCCTCAGGGTCTAGAACACTGCCTAGAACATAACAGGCTTTCAATAAATATCTGTTGATTGAATGAATGAATGGGATTTGGAAATGAAGTAAACCAACAGCAAAAAACACAAGGAAAAAATTCTTTTCCGTTATGATGGCATAATAAAAGAGAGATTTAAAACAGGCTTCTACTAGTTAGAAAGGCTAGACTACATAATTGTATTGACTCAATTCCATTGGCATGTTATGCATTTTACCTAAGAAGAGTTTAAGTATGGGAGGTGAAGTAGGTTTCTATTTCTGATGTCACATTCATGGCATGTACTGACATAAATCCAAGACTTAACTGCAGGTTTGAAACTGATTAAAAGTTTTTATTAAAAGCAGAAACTAAAGAAAGCATTCTCTTGAGTCTTGACGCTTTGACCAGAAAAATACAGTGTCTGAATTTCAGTTCTGTCTTCTATGTTAGTTTCAGCAGCCAAAGCTATTGTATCTATGTTCTCCAAGATACTTCTCTTAATAAACCTTTTAGCAAAAATTAGTCACAACCACAACCAAGTGACTCACCACCCGTTCACCACAAAGACTCCAAAAAACTGCCATTCTGCCTAGGCACAAGGTAATCACACTGTATTGGAAGACAAACTGATGGCACCAATGTTCAGTATGACTTACGGGAAAGACTGTTTATGGTTCTAGAAATTCCAGTTCCTTATAAATCAGTTTGCTCTGATTGGAAAATATTTCCATTATTTTTCTCCAATATTTAGACTACAGCAAATTAAAGCTGTTGGTGGTTGTATGATTAGTAGCTGTAGTAAGCGTGAAGTAATGGAAAGAGCACTAGACTTGGAAGTATGGTTTACTCTGCTTTTTCCATATCTGGGTTAAAGTATAACCCTGGGCAAATCACTTAACATTTTAGAGGCTAGGTTTTAGCAGCTGTAAAATGAGGAACAACCACCTCAGTGAATTGTAGTGAGAAATAAATTACACAATGTGTAGTAAGTTGTTAAAAAAATTGATAAAATTATGTTTGAACAAATAACTGCCAGTCAATAGCAAGTGCTCTTTCGTAAATTATTTGTAAAACTTCTAGAGCAATTCCATGGATGCTTCTTCAAAGCATAGCCAGGAAAACATAAAAGCCCCCCTACTCATTGCTGGGTAAAAAATTAAAGAACCACATTAAGGACCTACCATCCTTATACAATATTACTAAAACAATCTGGGATTCTCAAGAGTAAGTCACTTCCATTATGAGATACCAAAGTAATAATGTGAAAAGGGCTTTATTTGCCTACTGGGCTAGGGTGGAGAATTAACCTATATAACTCCAATAACCTTCCCTGATTCAGGTAAAGAGATCCTGGCTGTTCTCCATTCTAGAGACTTGAAATGCTAATTAATCTATTTTTCAAAAGGGGTATTTGCAAAGGCCTTTAGAAAGCTTTACTTTACCTGATTCTAGCAATGCAGTCTTCCAACGGGACATTTACAAAGTTACCACTATCCAACTAAATTTGATCAAATCCACGCATTTAAGAGGTTTCCAGTAAGAATCTACCACCTCTCCTCCCCTAAACTGGCTTCATTCCTTTTACTTAGTGAAAAAGTGCTTTCTAGAAGCCACTAGATTTCTGGTTTCTCTATAAAGCAGATCCGTCTCTGAATGGACTTTTTTCTTTCGACTTTTTGTTTTAAACAAAAGAAATAAGAAAAGGATGCGGTTAGGGGAGCGAGGAGCTGGGTGGCCGGATGAAGTACTGGTGTCTTTTTTGCAAGCAATGAATGATGCCCTACAAATCACTTACTCTCCTCCGAGATTCGGGAGGTGTGTGAACTACCATTCTGCCATTCGCATTGGTTCTTTGCGCCCCCGCTCCCCATCACATTTGTGACCTATACAGACACCGCAGCAAATTCTATCTTTTCCCCGTTTCCCAGGGCGGGGGGTGTCGCTTCTTTTCCATAGACTCATTCCTCTACCAAGAAAAACGCCTAGAGATTAGTGCGCTGGAGCCTCCCGGTGCTGACGTTAAAGTTAGACAATAACCTCGAGGTTTCTACAGAAACTCTTACTAGCTCCAAAATCTTCGTTCTGCTAGCCGGGGTGCAGAGGTCTGAGGGAGGTCGGTTTTGAAAAATGGACTTTGATCCGATCTGGTTACTGTAACCGGATCCCTAGGGAGCGGTCCCCGTCAGGGACTGGCCCGGCAGGCTCCCCCAAAGAGGCAACTCCACGCACGGGCACAAAGGGGGCGCAAAGCCGCCTAGACAAAAGGGCCCGGCTAAGTCTCGGAGGTTGGAGAGGGCGAGCCTGCGCGGGCCCTCCTGCAGGCGGAGACGCCACGGCGGGACCGTTGAGGGAGGGCCGAGGAGGGAGGCGGCGGTCCTGAACCGCCTCGCCCTGGCCAGACAAGACCGCGACCTGGGCCGTTACCCTCTGCCCGGACCGCGACCCCCTAGCGGAGCCAAGAATGTGGACCCGAGCCTGAGAGGCACCCGCAGCCCGACCCCACGCGCGTCCTGCTCACTTTCCCTTGCTAGCTAAACTCACCCAGGTCGCCGCCGCCGCCTCCTCAGACTCCACAGCAGTTTCCCCCGGAAATCCTACCTGGCCCGCAGGCCGCCCGGCTGCAGCCAGAGCCTTTGGCCCCCGGGGATGGGGAGAAAGGGAGCGGGCGGGACAGCTAGGGGTAGGAAGTGCCGCCGCGAAGGCTCACGGGACTTGTAGTCCCAGCAGGGCCCGCTGTGCAGAGAGCAGGACAAAATGGCGGGAACTGCAAGTCCTTTTCTCTCCGGGCGGTCGGTCCCTGTACGGCCTCTCTGGGTACGCGCCGCCGGCTGCCGGCGCCCTGCATGTACAAGAACTTTGGCAACGTTCTTGATACCGAGGGAGGCAAAGGGCCTTGGGCTTGGAAGGACAGGGTTCAATAGTGCTCCGAGAAGGGAACTGATAAAAGTGTGTGTGGTTTTAGAAAACTGTGTCCCTGTCTGAGCAAACTTCAATCATAATCTCCCCAAAAGAAAAAAACTATGTATTGAGGGCCAATTTGAGGTGCAAAAAATTTACAAGCAAGTTATCCTCAATTTTGTGTGTAAGAAACCCAGGAATCATTCTTGACATCTTCAAGCCACGAAGTCCAGTCAGTCTACGTCTCCAATATTTTAACTCCTTTCCATATCCTCCACTACCATCACCTAGTGGAAGCCACCATCATCATCCCTCTCCAAGTCTCACTAGTTTCCAGGCTATCACCCTCCAAACACCTTCCTTGCTGCTGCCAGAGGATCTTTCTAAATGCCAAACCCATTGTGCTACAACCCAAATTAGCCCTAAATATAAAACCTAAAGCTACAACACTTCTAGAAGACATCTTAGGAGAAAAATCTATGTCACTTTCAAATACACAATGCATAATATTTTTTTTTGAGACGGAGTCTCGCTCTGTCACCTGGGCTAGAGTGCCCTGGCGTCAACCTCGCTCACAGCAACCTCAAACTCCTGGGCTCAAGCCATCCTCCTGCCTCAGTATCCTCAGTAGCTGGGACTACAGGCGCGCACCACCATGCCCGGCTAATTTTTAGTTGCCCAGCTAATTTTTTTCTATTTTTAGTAGAGACGGGGTCTCGCTCTTGCTCAGGCTGGTCTAGAACTCCTGAGCTCAAATGATCCTCCCGCCTTGGCCTCCCAGAATGCTAGGATTACAGGCGTGAGCCACTGGCACCCAGCTTCAAATGATGTACTTTTTATTTCTGTAAGACCAACATCTTACAGAATCCAGAACTAAAGATAGCTACGAAGCAACAACAAAAAAAGGACATCTTACAGAGGTTATGAATTTAATAAATATCTGGATGAATCGCCCCCCCCATATAAAAATAAAATCAGGATGGTTGAACTGGATGATTTTACCATAGTTTCATATCCTGAGGTATCTCTCTTCCTTTCCAGCTGGGCAGGGCTCCACAAGCCTGGCAATTCTCCTGAGCTGAGAAAGTCAATGAATTGGCGAAGAATTAATTGGGCCAATCAGATGACAACATGCAAATGAGTGAGTGTGAATTTTTAAAGTCTCCTCACCATAGCTTTGAGTATTGTAAAATTTAAAGAAAGGATTTATGTTGCTGCCACCTGCAGGCCACATCTCTCAATATCAGGTTTATGGAAATACCCAGGGGGATTCTTCTCTCAGTTGAGTCCTTTGTAGGGCTCTGGATTGGAAAAAGAGTGATTCACAAATTTCTCCCTTTTCTCCCTCAGCCCACACTCTGCCACAAGCCAAAATTGGTAACAGGGGTTCCTAAAAGTGGGGACTGTCACCTCAGATTGCCTGAGTTTTAATCTTCTCTTTACTTTGGGTAAATCAGATACCCATTCTATACCTCAGTTTCTTCATCTATAAAATGGGGATGATAACAGTAGCTCCTTTATATAGGTGTTGTGAGGATTGAATTAGATCATGTAAAGTGTTTAGCACAATGCCTGACACATAGGGAACATAGAACAAATATTAATAGTTGTCATTGTTGGGCAGCGCTTCAGAGCCTCTCCTAGTCTTTTGTTGTTGTTCTTTTGTTTGTTTTTTGAGTCAAAGTCCCAGTCTGTCGCCCAGGCTGGAGTACAGTGACACAATTATAGCCCACTGCAGCCTTGAACTCCTGGGCTAAAGAGATCCTCCTGACTCAGCCTCTCAAGTAGCTAGGACTGCAGGTATGCACCACCACACCCAGCTTATTTTTTAATTTTTTGTAGAGACAGGTCTTGCTATGTTGCCGAGGCTGGCCCTCAAACTCCTGGCCTCCAATGATCCTTCCACCACGGCCTCCCAAAGTGCTGGGATTACAGGCATGAGCCACCACGCCCAGCTCCTATTCTAAACTGACAGATTATACCTTGACACACAGAAGTCCAGTGGAAGGACCTTTAACACCTGGTTCTACCACATACAGTTTGTGACCTTGGGCAAGTATCTTAACCTCCTTGAACCTTACTTGACCTCGATGATGGTTTTGGAGATTACATGAGATCATCTATGTAAAGCAACTAGATAGTGCCTGGCATGGAATGGACAGTTAATAAATGGAGTGATGATGGAGTGATGATTAACACAGAAATAGTTGCCAAGTATAGCTAAAGGTTGAACAGCACAGGTTGCAAACAGGCAGGCCACAGGTAGTCACTAACCTACAGATATTTTGGTTTGGCCCACAGTGTTTTACATTTTAAAAATTATTTGCCAGCATTAAAAACAGAAATTTCACATTTAAGTCCAGATTCTTAATTTCTCTTTAAAAATGTGAAGATCTGACACTATATATCACACCTGATCTATAAGGAAGGTGGCAGGAAGACCTAATTTCTTCCAAGGGAGCCAGGTATGAGACACAGAGGTTGAATGGGGTCAGCCTGATAAAGAGATAGGGGACAATGCTCCAAGCAGGGGGACTGGTGTGTCCAAAGGCCTTGGGTCAGGGAGTTCAGTGCCTCCAGGTAACCAGGTGGCTGGAGCACAGTGAGCAAGATGGTGTGCAGAAGATGAAGCTTCAATTGGCACCTTAAGGATTTTGGTCTTTATCTTGAGGACAAGTGTATTCTAAAGCTAGAAGCTAGGAGGTAGCCAACTGGTATAACAAATTGAGAAGGTAGGCAGGATCAGAATGGAGAAGGGTCAGGGGTCAGCAATTAGCAGATGAGAAAGTGGAGAAGTGCAAGGGCAGTACAGGATCTGCATCTAGAAACTCTGGGCATACGCAGGACAGCCTTTTAGGTGTGGTCTGGCAAAGG
>NW_012147941.1:1089333-1090095 GCF_000956105.1 Propithecus coquereli
ATTAACTGAGTGCATATTATGTGCCAGGCACTGTCAGGGTTACCAAGATGATGAGACAAGTTCCTAAGTACTAGGCTAAAGATCGTGTAATCGCTATCACTAACAAAGTTTTAAAAATAAATAACAAAGCCATAACCCTAGCAGTTAGAAACTTAATGCAATAGCTGCATGTTTTGAGCATCAACTGTGTGCCAAACCACAGCATGAGGTACCTTAAAGCAAATTTAAATGATCATGATCATAACTAAAAACTAGAAGCACTTACCATGAGCTCTGTTAAGCAGTTTACATGTATTATTTCTTTTAACACTTATGTTTATTCTATAATGTTAATATCATAGTTTAATGACACTAATATTTCCCAGGTAAGAAAACTATGCTTCAGAGATTTTTGCCTGAGACTCCAGAGCCAGTAAGCAGAAGAACTAGAACTCAAGCTCAGGTCTTCCTGATTCTGAAACTTGGGCTCTAGACCACTGCACCACTGCCTCTGCAAGGAGAGCCAGCTTGTCAAAAACCCAGGGGAGGGCTGGGTGTAGTTGCGCATGCTTGTAATCTCAGCACTTTGGGAGGCTAAGGAGGAAGGATCACTTAAGGCCAGGAGTTTGAGATAAACTTGGGCAACATAGTGAGATCCTGTCCCTGCAAAAAAAATTTTCAAAAATCAGATTAACACAGAAATAGTTGCCAAGTATAGCTAAAGGTTGAACAGCACAGGTTGCAAACAGGCAGGCCACAGGTAGTCACTAACCTACAGATATT
>NW_012147941.1:1090145-1091836 GCF_000956105.1 Propithecus coquereli
GATTAACACAGAAATAGTTGCCAAGTATAGCTAAAGGTTGAACAGCACAGGTTGCAAACAGGCAGGCCACAGGTAGTCACTAACCTACAGATATTTCGGTTTGGCCCACAGTGTTTTACATTTTAAAAATTATTTGCCAACATTAAAAACAGAAATTTCACATTTAAGTCCAGATTCTTAATTTCTCTTTAAAAATGTGAAGATCTGACACTATATATCACACCTGATCTATAAGGAAGGTGGCAGGAAGACCTAATTTCTTCCAAGGGAGCCAGGTATGAGACACAGAGGTTGAATGGGGTCAGCCTGATAAAGAGATAGGGGACAATGCTCCAAGCAGGGGGACTGGTGTGTCCAAAGGCCTTGGGTCAGGGAGTTCAGTGCCTCCAGGTAACCAGGTGGCTGGAGCACAGTGAGCAAGATGGTGTGCAGAAGATGAAGCTTCAATTGGCACCTTAAGGATTTTGGTCTTTATCTTGAGGACAAGTGTATTCTAAAGCTAGAAGCTAGGAGGTAGCCAACTGGTATAACAAATTGAGAAGGTAGGCAGGATCAGAATGGAGAAGGGTCAGGGGTCAGCAATTAGCAGATGAGAAAGTGGAGAAGTGCAAGGGCAGTACAGGATCTGCATCTAGAAACTCTGGGCATACGCAGGACAGCCTTTTAGGTGTGGTCTGGCAAAGGGCAGATTTTATGAGAACCAGGTAGAGTTGGACACCAAGGTGAATATCTTATGTTCATTTTAATAGTGAAAAATTGAGAAGAATAAACGTTTCACCCGAGGGAGTATAACAAATGAGATACAGAGCTAGATTCACTATACTTATCTCTAATTTGTTGCTCCTCCCACTATATTAGTTTTCTCAAGGTGAATAATCTCAGTACCAATATTTTGTTATTAATAATAATATTTGTCATTTATTGAGAGCTTGTTAAATGTTAGGCTCTGTACTTCTGTGCATTATTATCTCAGTTTTTCACTCAGTTAACAAGTCCAGTCCACCCAAAATATTACGTACCAAAGGACTATGAGACATTGGAGACACAGGAATGAATGAAACAGACACCATCCCTATCCTTTGGAATTCACAATCCAGAAAAAAAGAGAGTAGTTTAAGAAGTAATATAAAGAGTAATTGGCAGGTGCCAGAGGGAGAGTATAACAGTGGACCCAACCTACCATGGGCGGCAGGGAAGACATTCTGGAAGAAGTCACAGTCACGCTGAAAAAGCAGGAGGAATTATCAAGGCGAAATATGGGGCAAGAGTGTCTCAGGCAAAGAGACCAGCAGGTGGAAGGTGCTATTCTCACAATAACCTGATGAGATAGGTGCTATTACTATCCCCTGCTCACAGATGAGAAAACTGAGGCTCAGAGAGATGAAGAAACTGACCCACTAGCCAGTGCTGAAGCCAGGAGGTAAGCCTATGTCTACCTAGAACAAAGCTCATTCTCTTCGCTGCTAAGCTGGATATTTCTGTTGGTTTACCCTTTCTTTCTAAGGATCATGTGGGTGACCCTTAAGAAAGTGAATAGAGGCCGGGCGCGGTGGCTCACGCCTGTAATCCTAGCACTCTGGGAGGCCGTGACGGGTGGATCACTCAAGGTCAGGAGTTCGAGACCATCCTGAGCAAGAACGAGACCCCGTCTCTACTAAAAAATAGAAAGAAATGATCTGGACAACTAAAAA
>NW_012147941.1:1092906-1095194 GCF_000956105.1 Propithecus coquereli
GTTTGAGATAAACTTGGGCAACATAGTGAGATCCTGTCCCTGCAAAAAAAATTTTCAAAAATCAGCCAGGTGTTGTGGGGTGCACCCGTAGTCCTAGCTACTCAGAAGGCTGAGGCAGGAGGATTGCTTGGGCCCAGGAGTTTCAGGTTACAGTAAGTTATGATCATGCCTCTGTACTCCAGCCTAGGTGACAGAGTGAGACCCTGTCTCTTAAAAGAAAAAACAAAAACCCAGGAGAATGTGTTATGATCTATGTAGCCAACCACACATCCAGAAAGGAAAAATAAATACTGGTGCTTTGAAAACCCTCCAGGGAAGTAAAGAAACAGAAAAAAAAAAAATCAAAACAAGGTATCTATTATAGTAATCAGATCCTAGTTAATCCCTAAAACAAGAGCCCATCCAAAATATTTATCATTTAATTATGCTAAAATTTTCCTCTAGAATTATCTTTAAATTTAACTAGTTACTAAAGCTCAGAATCTTCGGTATCAAGGTATACTTCCTTTAATTCTTGTTTTATATCCATGTGGGAAAGAAGAAACTATTTTGCAAAAATCAGTATCAAGCAAACAAGTGACCCCATTAAAAATGGGGTGCAAACTGTGTTGTGCTTTGTAAACCAGGAGAAAAAGAACCCCACAGGAGGTAGCCATCAGCTACTGTAGAAACTGGAGTTCAGAGAGGTAGAACTTCTATCATAGCAACTGTAACAAATTATTTATTATAACAAAAATCCTCTTACTGAAACAATAATGATAGCTCCCATTAACTGAGTGCATATTATGTGCCAGGCACTGTGGAGGGAACTTCCCATTATTTCACTTAATCTTCACAACAACCCTGTGGTACAAGGACTATTACCCATTTTAAAGGAAAAAAAAAACAAACAGACACTGATGAGGTTAAACAACTTTACAAGGTCACTTGGTTAGCAAGTGGCATCTGTTTGTGTCTATCTCTCTGCCAATTACTGTAAATTTTTTTGAGGGAAAGGATGGTGTCTTATTCATTTCTGTATTCTTAGGCCTTAACACTGTGCTTGACATGGAGTAGAGAGAATCAGTAAATATTTTTGAATAAATGAGTAAAAGAAAAAGCAATATATCCCTAGATAATGGTAGAGCCACGACTGGGATTTAGGTCTTCTGTCTTGAAGTCTAGTGTGCTTCTCATAATTGCATATTGTCTGCCTAAATCAGGATCCTGATTAACACTCACATGCCTCTTTCACTCTGGAAATTTCTATTAGATATTTTTCATACGAGTATAATAGAGTGACTCTACTTCCAGGTCTTTTATTTTACAGAAATACTAGCACAAGTGTATAGGGATATTTTACCAAGATATCCGCTATTGGTATCTTAGAAAAATATGAAAAATAAACATTTATTAAGGGAGGAATGATTAAATGGTACATCCATTCTATAGAATATTATGTAACTTTAAAGAGAGTAAGGTAGATCTACTTATATTGATGATGTACAAGAATGGCTACAAGATTGGATTATGTGGAATAAACAGGTTTCAGAATGTTAACTATGGTTTAGTGTGTATAACAGTAATCATGTATTCCACAGTCATTGCATACCTTATTTCAGGTACTCTTCAAAGTGTATTACATGTATTACCGTGTTTCACTAAACCTAAGGCAGTGTTTGTTGAATGCTTACATTATATTTGGAACTGTGCTAAACATTCTGATTTCATAGTTATAAAAGTGTGGAAAAATATGTCTCTTAAAACCAAATATGGTATTTTGAGGGTGGGGCCATTGGGGAGATGTTGATCAAAGGATACAAAATTTCAGTTAGACATGAAAAATAAGTTTAAGTTAGGACTTAGAGATTTTATGAAAGAAAAAAGAAAAACTAGAAAAGAAAAAATAAGTTTAAGAGATCTATCGCACAATATGGCGACTATAGTTAATAACAATACATTTTATAATTGAAAATTGCCAAGGGAGTAGATTATAAGTGTTGTCACTACAAACTTGCCATTCTACAATTTATACATATATCAAGACATCATGTTGTACACCATAAATATATATGATTTTTCCTCGTATATTTTGTCATATTGGGCTTCATTTTCCCCGAAGAAGACTTGTTTGCAGTTGAGTGCGGTGGCTCATGCCTGTAATCCTAGCACTCTGGGAGGCTGAGGTGGGAGGATGACTTGAAGTCAGGAGTTGAGACCAGCCTGAGCAAGAGCGAGACTCTGTCTCTACTAAAAATAGAAAAAATTAGCTAGGCGTGATGGCGCGTGCCTGTAGTCCCAGCTACTGG
>NW_012147941.1:1098525-1099096 GCF_000956105.1 Propithecus coquereli
CAACACAGTAAGATCCTATCAAAGAAAGAAAGAATTTACATATACTAACTCATTTCAACTTCATGAGAATTTTATAAGGAAGGCAATATTAGTATTCTCATTTAATGATAAGGAGACTGAGGCAAAGGAGTTAAGTAATTTGCCTAAGATCACACAGTTAACAGGTTAACTATCTGGAATATTTTTCCATGTCATTAAATTCATTTCTACGAATTCTTTTTGAATGGCTACAAGATATCTTATCGTATGGATGAAGTATCATTTAATTATTCCATCCCCTTCTATTAGATATCAAGATTACTTCCATTTTTTCTATCATATACATTGCTAAGATGATCAGCCTTATACTAAACCTTTGTGAACATTCCTAATTATTTTAGGCTAAATGTCCTCAAGAACAGTTGCATTGATTTCATTTCCTCCAAAAAGGTGCTCCTTTCTCTACTTTCTCCATGACCCTGAATGTTGTAAATTTTAACATTTTTGCCTACAGCAACTTTTTAAAATTCGTATTTTCAGTTCCGAGAAATAAACTAGAGCACTAAAGTACGAGTGATTTCTTTAGAGTAAA
>NW_012147941.1:1099146-1100885 GCF_000956105.1 Propithecus coquereli
TACAACTATACATATATATTTATATCTTTTAAATAAACTGCACAAATTAAATTATACTGCTGTTTTTGTATCCTGCTTTTATCTACCTAACATCTTTTTTCTTAACATTTTCTCTATGTAAAATATTCTTTGAAAAAACACAATTTTAAATTTCTACACTAAGGTTGTGTCATCTTTTATTTAGAAATGCCCCTATCATTGGTTAGATGATTTCAGATTATTTCCATGATTAGCAATGCAGTAATGAAAGCCTTCAAGGTAGTATTTATTTGCATTATTTCTGTAGGAGAAATGCCTTGAGTGGAAATGCTGGGTCAAAGAGCTCCTACTGGAAGCTCAGCACCAACTCAAACCCCGGGGAGGGGCATAGTCATCAATCAATGAATCTGCTAATAAGGTGGTAAATTCTGGTGAGTAATCTAGTAGCAGATGTATAGCAATGTAAATCAAGAAATTTAGAAATGTTCATTCCTTTGACTTTGTCATTATTAAACATTTAATTGCTCTCTTTTCCCTACGACAAGGGGTCTGTTCATCACCTGTGGCATATGTATCTTGCTCTGTAAATCTATGTCTTCCTCTTGCTCTATAATCCTATCTTGCTCCCTCTCAATAAATTTCTCCTCGCGCTTGCCTTTAAAAAGAAAATAAATAAATAAACATTTAATTAAACTTTTAATGACGGTGTAAATTCTCAAAGTTAATTTGATAAAAGATGTCAGTAACTTTAGAATGGCTATTATTAGAAAGACAAAAAATAACAGATGCTGACTAGGATGTGGAGAAAAGGGAACTCTTATACACTGTTGGTAGGAAAGTAAATTAGTACAACCACTATGGAAAACAGTATGGAGATTTCTTAAAAAACTAAAAGTAGACTGGGCACAGTGGCTCACGCCTGTAATCCCAGCACTCTAGGAGGCTGAGGTGGGAGGATCGATTGAGGCCAGGTGTTGCAACAGCCTGGGCAACATAGTGAGATCACATCTCTACAAAAAAAAAAAAAAAAAAATTGCCAGGTAGCAGGAGCCTATAGTCCTAGCTGCTTGGGAGGCTGAGGTGGGAGGATCTCTTGAGTTCGGAAGTTCGAAGTTGCAGTGAGCTATGATCGTGCCACTGCACTCCAGCCTGAGTGACAGAGCGAGACCCTGTCTCTAAAATAAATATATAAATGAATTTTTAAAAAATTAAGGAAAAACCTAAAAATAGAACCATCATATGATCCAGCAATACCACTACTGAAATCCAAAGGAAAAGAAATCTGTATGTCAAAGGGATACCTGCGTTGGTATTTTTATCCACAGTACTACTCACATGGATATAGAATCAACCTAATGTCCAGCAATGGACAAATGGATAAAGAAAATGTGGTATACATACATGATAGAATACTATTCAGCCATAAAAAATAATGTAATCAAAATTTATTTAAGTGCTATTCTTTTGTTGAACATTTAGGTTGTTTCAAGATTTTTATTATGAAATATATTTAGTTTTGTTTCTATACTTTAGCTAATTTCCTCAGCCTGGATTACCAGAAGTGGGACTTTTGGGTCAAACCATATGAACATTTGGTGGTTCTTTTTTTTTTTTTTCAATTTATTTTTAACTGACAATCATTTGGTGGTTCTTGATATTTACTTCCAAATTGCTTTCTGGTAGGTTTTCACTGATTTATAATGTCAGTAGAAACATGAGAATACCCATTTTACTATAACTAAAAAAGTACTGGGTATCAG
>NW_012147941.1:1102220-1107445 GCF_000956105.1 Propithecus coquereli
AACATTTTTGCCTACAGCAACTTTTTAAAATTCGTATTTTCAGTTCCGAGAAATAAACTAGAGCACTAAAGTACGAGTGATTTCTTTAGAGTAAAAAAGTCAAGGTCTAAAGCTCCCCTTTTCCATAATCTCCTGCTTTTACAGATGCTGGGCCTTGTGTCTTACACCCAACTCACTAAAGAGGAAGGAGGGGTGTTAACCTGGGACAAACCAGCTTACACAGTCAAGATTCTTTTGGTCTACAAGTCAAGTCAGCATTCACTAATTCACTCACTCATTCATTCAACAAATATTTGATAGATTATTATATGAGCAGTGCTATGCTAGGTAGGGGTTAAGGGGTTCACAGAAATAAGTATTAGAACAGTGCCAAATAAAACATTTAGCACAGTGCCGGGCACATAACAATTGATTTAAAAAATCAATATTTATACCAGGCACTGTGCTAAATGCTAAATGAGTGGATTAACTCACTACAACAATCTCTAGGAACAGGGTTCTGTGATCATATTCATTTTGCAGATAAGAAAACTAAAGTCTAGAGAGGTTTACCCAGAGCAACATACTTGCAGTGGAGTTTAGATTTCAACTCAAGCTCTTAGTCATTACACTATATAAAACACAGTTCCTCCCCTTAGGAAGCATGCAGTCTTGTCAATAATACTAAAATTGAGAACAGCTAACATGTATTAAACACCTGTGTATCAAACAGTCTGCTAGGTCCTTATGCATATTGATCATTTAATTTATATGAAAACACTATGAAACAGGGATAACCTTATAATTATGCTTGTTTTACAGATGAGAAAATAGACTTGCCGGGAGTTTAAATAACTTACACAAGATATGAACAGCTGTTAAATGGTAGAGCTGGAAGCCAAAATATACAGACATGGAACTACCTCACAGGGAACATGATGAAATGTGAAATGAGTGATGCTGCTTAGCTGCTGTCAAAAGTCAGAGGTCAGAGGAAAGAGACTTAACGTGACCTTCTTGTTGTCCAGGAATGATCACAGAAGGACAGAAAGGGAAAATCCTAGTGCCCTGTCGGGCTCTGTGTTGAAAACCCTCCCACAGTTCAGCTCATTATAACCTCTTGTGATGAAGGTATCATTGCTCTCAATTTGACAGGTGAGGAAATGGATTCTTTGTGAGGTAACGCAATATGTCTGAGGTCACATAGCTAGTAAAGGGATGGCTAGAATTGGAGCCTACCTATATCTCTCAAGCCTGAGCTCTTAACCACCATGTTACATGCTTTCCATTGTTTGATGTTGCATTTTGGCTGTGTAGGAGTCACATAGACGGAGATGAATTGAAAAGGCAATGGTGTTGTCATCCTGGGAGGCTGAGGTGGGAGGAAAACTTGAGGTCAGGAGTTCGAGATCAGCCTGAGCAAGAGCAAGATCCCCGTCTCTACTAAAAATAGAAAGAAATTATCTGGACAACTAAAAATCTACAGAAAAAATTAGCCGGGCATGGTGGCGCATGCCTGTAGTCCCAGCTACCCGGGAGGCTGAGGCAGAAGGATCGCTGAGCCCAGGAGTTTGAGGTTGCTGTGAGCTAGGCTGATGCCACAGCACTCTAGCCGGGGCAACAGAGCGAGACTCTTTCTCAAAAAAAAAAAAAAAAAAAAGGAAAGAAAGAAAAAAGAGAAAAGGCAATGGTGAAAGGGTATTAGAAAGATAATACAGTGGGATGAGTATAGGTAACAATATTACATAGTTTCAAACAGCTAGAAGGAGGATATTGACTGTTCCCAACCCAAAGAAATGATAAATGTTTGAGATGATGGATATGCTCATCACCGTGATCTGATCACTATACATATGTTGCAAAACATCACTATTTACCTCATGAGTATGTACAATTATTATTTGTCAACTTAAAAAATTAAAAAAAAGAAAGAACATTAATACATAAGAGCAATCTTGTTCAGTGCTAAAGATGAATTCTCTTTGGGAAGGAGCCCTTTGTTCACATAGCTTTTATGTCTATACAAATTGTATAAATGTCTGTTTCTGCTGTTACAATGGCAGCTACTAAAAACAGGTACTATGAAGCCAGGCATGGCATGCTTGTAGTTCCAGCTGCTCAGGAGGTTGAGGTGGGAGGATTGCTTGAGCCCAGGAGTTCGAGACCAGCCTGGACAACACAGTAAGATCCTATCAAAGAAAGAAAGAAAAAAGGAAAGAGAGAGAGAAAGAGAAAGAGAAAGAAAAGAAAAAACAGGGACTATATTTTAGCCATTGTTGTAACCTAGTGTCCAGCATGGTGCTTAGCTTGCAGTTCTGGCAAAGGTGGGAAAAATAGGGAAGAGTCACATTGCATAGATCTTGGAATGGCAACTAAGGAACCCACAGTGCAAAATCCTAAATAAAATAATAGGTACCCAAACTCAACAGAATATTTAGAAGATAAAAATCATGATGCATATGAGTTATCCCAGAAGTAGAACAATCGCCCAACAGCAGAAAATCTGTCAATATAAATCACTACATTGACGGATAGAAGGATAAAAAAAATCACGTCTCTTTTTTCACACTTAATAGAGAAACCTGATGCAACAGCATTAAGATCAGGACTAAGCTGTGGAGGCTCACTATTAACACTAGTGTTACTTAGAGTGTGGAGAGTCTGGCCAATTCTTTTAGGTGAAAGAGGTATGTAAAAGTAGGAAGGGAAGAGATGCAACTGCCATTGCTTGCCAATGATATGACAGTCTATATAGAAAACAAAACAGTATCAGCAAGAAAACTATTGGAATTATAAAAGAATTAAGTATATTTGCAAGAATAGAAATTATCTCACAAAAATCAATAGTGGCCGGCACCTGTATTGCCAGCACTTTGGAAGGCTAACGTGGGAGTATCGTTTGAGGTGAGGAGTTCAAGACCAGCCTGAGCAAGAGCGAGACCCTGTCTCTACTAAAAATAGAAAGAAATTAGCCGGATGTGGTGGTGCTTGCCTGTAGTCCCAGCTGCTCAGGAGGCTGAGGCAGAAGGATTGCTTAAGCCCAGGAGTTTGAGGTTGCTGTCAGCTATGATGATGCCACTGCATTCTAGCCTAGCTGGAGCAACAAAGTGAGACTCTGTCTCAAAAAAAAAAAAAAAAAAAAAAATACTATCTAAATAGCAACTAAACTACTTGTATAGTGTATTGCAAGAATCAGCAAACTTTTTCTGTAAAGGGCCAGACAGAAAATATTTTTCACTTTGAGGGCCACGTGGTCTGTATTGCAGCTATTCAAATCTGTTCATACAGTACAATAGCAGCTGTAGACAATATTTAAATGAATGAATGTAAATGTGTTCCAAAAAAGCTTTATTTATAAAAACAGGGAGCAGGCAGACATACATGGGTACAGTTTGCTGACTACTGATCTGCAGTAATTAGCCTAAAAGCAATGCCCAAGTAATTTATCAAGAAAAAAATTTTAAACTCTACTCAGGGACATAAGAAGGTCTGTCATACTTGGGATAACCCAAATAGTGCAAAAATGTTATTCATTTACTTAATATTCAGAGCACCTACTAGAAGCCCAGGCACTTTTGGGGGTGCTAGAGATACAGCAGAGAACAAAACAAAGCATCTGCCATCACTAATATTACATTCCAGTGGAGAAGCAGTGAATAAAGTCAGATAGTAATAAATGCTATGAAAAAACTTAAATCAGATACAAGAATAGAGAGTAGAGAGTGATGGAGAGTTAGTGTGCTGCTTAATTTTGGATGGTCAAGGAAGGCTTCCCCGACATTTTAGCAGAGACCTAAAAGAGGTAAAGGGAGCCAGCCACACTGAATTCTGGGGAGGGAGTGATCCATGCAAAGATGTTGGTTCTCTCCCAAATTAATCTATACATATTCAATGAAATTCCAATAAAAATTCCATAGTAATGTTGAAAAACTATTATAAAACTCACTCTAAAATAAATATAGAACAATAAAATTCTATGAAAGCTAAATCTATTTTTAAAAAGTAGTAGTACCTGCCCTACTGGTAGAACTGGCTCTACCACAAAGCTATGGTAATAAAAACATTGTGCTGCTGGCACTGAAACAAAGAAAAACACCAATGAAATAGAATGCAGAGCTTAAAAATAAAGTGTATACATGGAAACCTAATGTGTCTGGGGTGCTAGATTGCAAAGATTGTTTTTCAGATAGTGATAGAATAACTATTTCACTGTAGGGAGAAGAAAGCTGGATTTTTACTTAAAACCATACAGAAGGTGGAATCCAGATGGATTAAATGCTTAAATGTAGAAGTTAAAACTATAAAGCTAATGTAAGAAAATACAGGAAAAATCTGTGTTACCTAGGGTAAATAAAGACTTCCTAAAAAAGGGGGACTCCATAAGGTCAAAATTTAAGACATCTACTTATTTAATGACGTTGCAGATAAAGTTAACAGGAAGGTGATAGACTGAAAAAAGATATTTGCAATATTTAAAACAAAGGATTAATGTCTAGAATATACAGAGATTCCTGCCAATAGACAGGAAATCAAACAGAAAAAATGGGCAAAGAATACATAGATACCTTAGTTTCACATACTAAAGAAGTCTATATACTGTCATATACAAAGAAGCAAATGAAAAAAGTCTCAAATTTAATTATACCCAGAGACATGCAAATCAAAACAACCAAGAGCTGCCACTTTACATCCATCAAACTGGCAAAATTAGGAAGATGGATAACACTAAAGACTGGTGAGGATGTGGATATGAGTTCTTACGCACTGGCAATAGGAAAGTAAGCAGTACAGCCATTCTGAAAAGTAATCTGGCAATATCTAGTGAACTTGAGCACGGCCATAGCTATATGGACCAGGGGAATTTTCACACCAATCTACAAATTTGCTTATTTTAGCATTTTTCATGGTAGTGAAGAGTTGAAGGTAATCTAGGTTTCTATCACCAAGAGACTGAATCAAGTAAACATGGTAGATACACAGTGGTTATATGCCTGGATTTGGAAGACAGACTGCCTGATTTGAAATTCAGGGTCTGTCACTTACTAGTTCTGACTTTGGACAACAGAAAAAAAAATTTTGAGTAATCTCTCTGTGCCTCTCATCTATAAAATGGGAGTAATAATAACGATCCTCATAGTGTTGTTGTGAGAAGTACATGAATTGAAACATTTAAAGCATCTGTCACAGAGTTAAGCACTAGTTAAACATTAATATTACTACTGTTAATAAGAAAGCATATGCAAGTT
>NW_012147941.1:1110336-1112850 GCF_000956105.1 Propithecus coquereli
CCGACGTCGCGCAACGTAAGGATACCGAGAGGGCTCTTTATTCAGAAGGATTAGATGGATTTTCCATGTCATCCTGAGCCTTTAATTTATTATACAAAGGCTGTCAAGAAAGTGAAATCACCACCTGAGGAAAACAGTGCAAAGAACCAACTAAATCCTCACTGTCCTTCTTCCTGAAGGAAGACTACCTGGTTGGCAGTGGTGAAATGGGGCATTTACAGCATCTTTTTTCTAATAGGTAAGGACAGGCCCCAAAGATGTGCAGACCTTCTTAGTCACATGAGCCTTTTGGGGTCTATTTTCTCTAAGTGAACCAGAGGTTTCAGCTGCTCAGCAAAGTTCCTCATGTCATCAGAGACCATGTCCTGCCCAGCCGGTGCAACAACACTTAATTCCACAAGATAGGAGAGCGACAAAGCCTCAGTACTATCTGTGTTCCCTGGCACTAGGATGCGGAAAATCTTGTACACCATAATCTTCATGATGCCCTTACGGAACAAGTGTCCCTTGGCGACAAACTCATGGTCCATGCGGAAGCCCATTTCCATCAAGAAGTCGGTGAGGTTCTCAGATGTGGCAATGTCCACGCAGTTTCTCACTAGGGCATGGCGGTTCTTATCTCCCATTTCTGGCTGTCCTAGGTAGCGTAGATGCCAGGGTGCCCCTGCCCTGTCCATAGAGCGCCGAGCCCTCAGAACAAATGGGCTGGCTTGCTGACCCTTAAGGAGAAACACCATTTCATGGTCAAGGAAAGTCTCAGGTTCCATGTTGTCACACAAACCACGAAGGCGGTGGATGAGGCTTTCCAAACTGTGATCTAAAACACTTCCTGAAGAGGGAAAAAGCACTACTGAGTCCCATCTTTCATTCTGGGTCATGGAATTAGCAAAAGATTGAAAAAACTTAAATGAAAAGCCAAAATAGTTTAATGTAATTTAGTGAATTGAACATATTCACATAACTCTACTTACAAGACAGGCATATATCGAACATATCAGAGTAGGTGTCTAGAGCGTAGAGGGAATGAGAGTAGAACTTATAAATAAAGAGGAAGACTGCAAAACAAGAAAGGGGTTTGCCTGAATCATTACACTAATATGCTGTGAAAGAGGAATAAGATTTACTTCTGCAATCTGCAATTTGGGGGAGTGGGGGGGAAGGTGGGGGAAATTGTTTTGCAAACATGTAGGGGAAAGCCAAGAAAAAGATCCTGGTGCTTGTGAAACGAGCTAACTAACTTGGGAGTCACTCTGTCTTGGAATTTATCATGGTGCGATAATACTATCCTTATCGTTTAAGGCAGTTTTGGATAGGTTATCTGTTACTTGCAGCCCAAAGCATCCTAACAGAGGACATTCAGTTCACATACTCTCTCGAGTGATAAACTTAGATTCAAAGAGAATTATGAGTTGTCCAATGGAGTTCAGCTGAGATGATAACTAAGTGGAGGTTCCACAGGAAAATAAAAATTTTGAGTAACCTACAATTTTTAGCAAACCACACACTCTCCAGGGTTTTAAAAACTCTATTACAAGTATTAAAATAACATTTATCCCACTAAGAACTGTTACTTTAAGAAAATTCATTAAGTCGAATGTTAAGTGGGAAAAGTTATAAAGAAGCTCTTTACAAATTAATACGGAAAAGACAAACAATAATCAGTAAAGAAAAGGGAATTCACATAAGATGTCCAATAAATATTTTATTTTTCCTAACCACTAGACCACCAGGGACCAATAAACACTTAAAAATTTAAAACTTGCTGATTAATACTTTTTAAAAAAATTAAAACTAGTTACCATTTATCATCAAATGGGAAAAACAAATTTTCATGGCAAGACCCAGTGTTTGCAATGGTGTTGGAAACTTCATTTATAGTTGGTAGGAATAGAAACTGGGATGTTGTTCGAAGGTATTTGGTAATGCGTGGCGGAAGTCTTACAATAGTGCTTACCCTTTGCAGTTCCCTAGACTTTATCCTCAAGAATAATCACAGATGTCAACAAAGATTTAATTAAAAGCACTACTGTTATAGGAATGTTAATAAAAGCAAAAAATTGGGTTCAAACTAAAAATCCAAAAGTAGATTGCAGTGTGCTATGACGACACGACTGCACTCTATTCTGGGCAACAAAGCAAGACCCTGTCTCACAAAAAAAAAAAAAAAAAATCCAAAAGTAGACAAATCAATTAATTTATGGAAAATACATATGATAAAATACAAATAGTAATTAAAACTGTCAATATTTAAATACCAGATCTGCCAAACAGTAGCTGAATAGCCTAGGGAAAGTTAATTAATCTCTTTGCACCTCAGTTTGCTGTTTGTTTGCTTTTTTTTTTTTGATACAGTCTCACTCTGTCGCGCCAGCTAGAGTGCCACGGCATCAGCCTAGCTCACAGCAACCTTGAACTTCTTGGCTCAAGCGATCCTCCTGCCTCAGCCTCCCGAGTAGCTGGGACTACAGGCATATGCCATGATACCCGGCTAATTTTTCTATTTTTAGTAGAGAT
>NW_012147941.1:1114042-1119445 GCF_000956105.1 Propithecus coquereli
TTCATGATGCCCTTACGGAACAAGTGTCCCTTGGCGACAAACTCATGGTCCATGCGGAAGCCCATTTCCATCAAGAAGTCGGTGAGGTTCTCAGATGTGGCAATGTCCACGCAGTTTCTCACTAGGGCATGGCGGTTCTTATCTCCCATTTCTGGCTGTCCTAGGTAGCGTAGATGCCAGGGTGCCCCTGCCCTGTCCATAGAGCGCCGAGCCCTCAGAACAAATGGGCTGGCTTGCTGACCCTTAAGGAGAAACACCATTTCATGGTCAAGGAAAGTCTCAGGTTCCATGTTGTCACACAAACCACGAAGGCGGTGGATGAGGCTTTCCAAACTGTGATCTAAAACACTTCCTGAAGAGGGAAAAAGTGCTATTGAGTCTCACCTTTCATTTTGGGGCATGGTATTAGAATTATTATATAATCCAATAATCCCACTTTTGGGTATATACTCAAAACAATTCAAAACAGGATCTCAAAGAGATATTTGCACACCCATGTTCCTCTTAGCACTATTCACAACAGCCAGGAGGTGGAGGCAACCCAAATGTCCATCAACAGATGAATGAATTAAAAAAATGTGGTACAGATGTACAATGCAATACTATACATTCTTTTAAAAGAAGGAGATTTTGTCATATACTATAACATCGGTGAACCTTGAAGACATTACGCTAAGTGAAATAAACCCGTCACACTGTATAATTCCACTCATATGAAGTCTCTAAAGTAGTCAAAATCAGAAACAGAAAGTAGAAAGGTGGTTGCTAAGGGTTGGGAGTAGAGGGGAGGGGGAATTAATGTTTAATGGGTATAGATTCAATTTTACAAGATGAAAAAGTTCTAGAGATGTAGAATAATGTGAATACATTTAACACTACTTAACTATACACTTAAAATGTTCAGGATGACAAATTTAATGCATTTAATGCATATGAAACCATAATTTAAAATAACAATTAAAAAAAATAGTTGTTATGTACTGGGTGCCAGAAACCATGTAGGTTGCCTTTGTGTAACAGTCTCTTATCTCCAGGGAAGTGGAACAGAAAAGCGGAAAATAGGTAATCCAAGCTCTCGGATTCACTTACCCTGCAACAAGTATTCCATCATGTTAATGGTGCCCCCAGTGACGGGCATCATGGTGACTGGAGGTGCCTCCATGGTGTCTGTCTGATTAAGTGGAAGACAACAGAACTGGATTCAGAGCCCCCAATCAGGTAAGGCACAAGATACACCTGGAAAAGAGCTATACTTGTTTATACATCAGAGTGGTGGAGAGACACCAGATCTGCCATGGCATTGGCCTCGAAATAAAAATTCATTCATTCATTCAAATGAGTATCAGCTTATATAGCCAGTTTCGGGAACTGAAATATAAATAAAAGATAAACATAAATAACAGAAATATTCAAAAGAAATCTGATGATGGAGTTACAGCATATCCTTCTAGTCTCAAGTTGCTAGTCTTAAATTCTGAAACCTCCAAAAGTTATTTGTGCTGTCTTGAGAAAGTCATGCATCTTCTGACCCTGGGACTCAATGTCTTCCTTATAAAACGGGGCCAACGATATTTAACTCCCGAGGTTATGTGGCTCAAAGGACATAATGGACATGCAGTAACATTCAGAAGTCAGTAAAAGTGACTTAAGGGACCCTGTCTTCCCTTCGTTTTATAGATGAGGATATTAAGACTCAGAGAGGGGCCCAAGGACGCACACGGCAGGTCAGTGGCAGAACCTGGACCAGACTAGACTAGACGTTCTGCCTCTCTGAAAATGCCATTTAAAGCAAGTTAGGTGGAAGCGGGAAGTTCTTTCAGGTCCTCCTAAGCCGGCATCCAGGACACGTGACCACCTACACTAGGAACACACCTCCCCGCGCGCTCTACCTTCTTCTTGCAAAGCCAGGAATTACATCCACTCGCGCAACTCGGAGCCTTCGAGCGACAATTACCCCAACCTTCAAGTTAACCCAGCTCGCCAAACCCCCTGACCGGTGCAACCACTCAATTTCCTCTTCTTCCCACTTCCGGCAGGAAGCCGACGTCGCGCAACGTAAGGATACCGAGAGGGCGAGAGACCGCGTTTTGCCGCCGGGCAAGCAATAGCGCATGCGCAAAACTGGGTGTGGCTGTATGGGAGGTGGTGTCCTCCGGGAGTTGCCAAGAGCATTGGTGTCATAGGCCGTCCTCTAGGAAAATATTTTTTTCAAGTTCGACGACCTGGAGATGTTTTTGTGTAGGAAATTTCTTGGAACTGGTAGGACCGAAGAAAGAGATTATGTTTAAACTTTGAACTGGGAGCAGCACTGTCGGGGTTTGGGGGGCGGGTGTGAGCCTGGGGAAGGGAGTTGCAGAGAAAAGAGAAGAGGAGACAAGAATGTTATAAAACAAAGACCTCTTTTTGTCAGGTACCTGAATGTGGAAAGGGAAGACGCTCTGGACTGCTTAGCATAATGTGCTGAACAATTAGGGATCTCAGCAGTACGCTTACTATTTTTTCACTTTACTGTGTATATTATACCTTAACTTAAAAATAAAGTGAGATTTTAAATTCAACACATATTTACTGAATGCTGCTAACATGTCAAGCGTACAAGGTGCAGACGGCAGGGACTAGGGTGAGGCGAATGAGGCATTCACCTGGAGTACAAAATTTAAGGGGACACCAAAAAACTCAGTAATTAAATAATCTATTTTTTATTATGGCAAGTGAGTTGTTACACATTCCTTAGCGGATTTTGACTTCCATGGTCACCATCCTGCTGATATTTTAATACTATATTTTACAAAGTTAATGCAAAAACACATAGCGAACAAAATATTAAAATTATCACAACACCCCTATGAGCCAAGTACCATTATTAATGTAATTTTACGGGTGGGGAAGCGTAGGCAACAAGTGGGGACGGTAGGATACAAATGTAATCAGCTGACCTCAGAGTCCACCCTCTTTATTACCGCCACTTTTAGCTCTAGTTCCCCTGCTATAACCTACACTACTTCCCATTCATTAATTTTTCTAAAAATTGAACATTTCTTGAAAGTCTACTGTGTTCTAGACAATCACTTAGCTGTTGACTCCATTTCTGCCTTCAAAAGAGTTTATAAACAAGTTGTGGGAACCAGAGTTAAACGAAGGAGACAGTAGCATGTGATTTGATGCAATAAGGTAATAAGATATAAACTATTCAGCTGTTTTGGAAACAAGTGGAACACTTGATCCATCCTGGGGCACCAGGGAAGACTTCCTGGAAGAGGTAGTTAATGCCCACAGTCACTTGAAGGATCAATAGGTGTTAGCTAGGTAGAGAAGAGAGGAAAGGGAATTCCAGGTAATGGGCACAGTATGTACAAAAGGACATTGAGTTAAGTAGAATTAGGATATACAATCTGAGTTTAGGAAGAGTAAGAAATGAGTCTAGAAAAGGAGTAAGGCCCAGATTCTGGAGGACTTTGTAAACCATAATAAAGAGTAGATGTGAGTTTTTAAAAGATAACTAACTCTGGCTGCAATGTGGAAAAAAGCTTGGCAAAAGAGAGCCTAGAGAAAAAAGGCCAGTTAGGAACTTTGGCACAACTCTGGCTGAGGTATGACTGTCAAAGAAAGATTTTAAAAATATAAAAGAGATAGAATGATTTAATGACTAACCAGAGGCAAAGAGAGAGGAAGAGAGAGAGAGAGAGAGAGAAAGGAATCATAAATATCTAGATTTCTATCTTTGGTGGCCACAGAGGTACTTTTTTCTGAGCTAGAAAACACAGAACAGTGTGGGTGAGGCAGGAAAGATGAGTTCATATGTAGGCACACTGAATATCAGTTGTCTGTGCGTCACCCCAGTGGCAAAGTTCAGGAGAGAGAAATGAGCTGGAGATGGAGATTTCAAAGTCATAGCCTTATAGATGGTAGCTGAAGGCATGAGAATGAATGAGATTGTCCTGAAAGAGTGCTGAGTAGGAAGAGAAGATAGACAAAGACTGGGCCTTGCATAGAACTCTGATAGTTATTAGAGCTGCATATACCCCAGGGCTTAGGATGTGCTTCCTGATTGACCTGTTGATTCATAAGATTGGGCAGAGGCCGGGCGCGGTGGCTCACGCCTGTAATCCTAGCACTCTGGGAGGCCGAGGCGGGTGGATTGTTTGAGCTCAGGAGTTCGAGACCAGCCTGAGCAAGAGCGAGACCCCGTCTCTACTAAAAATAGAAAGAAATTAATCGGACAACTAAAAATATACAGAAAAAATTAGCCGGGCATGGTGGCGCATGCCTGTAGTCCCAGCTACCCAGGAGGCTGAGGCAGAAGGATCGCTTGAGCCCAGGAGTTTGAGGTTGCTGTGAGCTAGGCTGACGCCACGGCACTCACTCTAGCCTGGGCAAAAGAGTGAGACTCTGTCTCAAAAAAAAAAAAAAAAAAAAAATAAGATTGGGCAGAGTAACAAGCCCTCAGTGCTGTAATGATTGGAGGAGGTTATTAATTTGGTTGGCCTCTCTTTTGCTACACAGGCACTAATTTCATCATAGAAAATCCGGTGAATTACCAGTCCTTTGAGGCATTAGAGTATATACCCAAATTTTAGCTGGCATCTTGAAAAAAGATGGACAGGAAATGGGTTACCATATGGTAACACCTGGGTGAGGCCTAGGAGTTATAGGGATGGGTTTCTCTCATAAGGATGTGAGGCCTAGAGCTGAGAATGGGGCTCACCCTTGTGTTCTGCCACTACCCAGCTGTGCACTCTTGGGCAATTCACTTCCCCTCTCTGAGCCTCAGCTTCCTTTTTTGTAAAGTAGAGGTAATAATAGTACTTTCTAAGAAGGAGTTTACAAAAATAAAATGAGATCATTATAAAGCACTTGGCACAGTGATTGGCTTTTTGTAAGCACTTAGTAAATGATAGCTATTATTATTATATTTTATATCTCTCATTTGAGCAGTAATAATCTATCTTTTCTCTTTTTGCTTTTGCTTTTAGCCCACAAGTGCTGCTAAAACATTTTATCTTACTGAATATATTTCGTACATGGCTCGTCTCCCTGGGTAGATTGTAAACATCTCAAAGGGAAGAATCACCATTTTATTTATAAATGTGCTTTACGTGTAGTAGATGTTCAGAAAATATATTGAGCACATCACAACAGCTACTAATTATTGAACAGCTGCTACACACTAGCTGTTTTACACTATATGTGTGTAAATATGCCAAATACTACCAAAAGGTACATCTTGCCATCTCCACTTTTCAGGGGAGGGAAAGAGGTTTAGAAAGGTAAAGTGACTTGCCCAAGGCCACACAACCCATAACTGGCAGAACTCACATTCAAATTCAGTTCTCTCTGACGCCAAGCCTATCCCTTTACCAGGCTTCCTTCTGAATTCATGTGCTCTTTCCCCATAGTGAATTT
>NW_012147941.1:1120080-1124219 GCF_000956105.1 Propithecus coquereli
ACCCCCCACCATTATACTCAATGTTGGGCTCTCAACCTTAGTGTTACAAACTAATGTTTCCCCAGGAATGAGCTGACATGTATTGGCTGCTTCCTATATGCATAGCCCTGTGGAAAAGGTATAACTTGCTTTTCAATCTAATTATCTCCAGCATCCTCATCAGTTCATGTCATTCCTGCACTCAGAGTAAAAGCCAAAGTCCTTATGATACCTATATGGTCTGCCCCCATGCCCTGTTACCTCTCTGATCCTGTATTGTCAACTATCCCTATCTGTGCCTGCCTTCACCCCACCCACTTAGCTCCAGCTACACTGTTCTCATTGCTCTAACTTGAATATGCCAAGGATGCTCCCATCTTAAGTCTTTTGCAATTGTTGTACAGTCTGCCTGGAACTCTCCTTCCCCACTGAATTGCAGGATTCACTCCCTTGTTCTCTTCTGGTCTCTGCTCAAATCTCCCTTGGTTAGAGAGGTCTTCTCTGACCACCTATTTACAATTGCAATCCACTGTCTGCCCTGCACCCCCTGCCGTGATGCCCTGATGTATTTTTCTTTTCTTTTCTTTTTTTCTTTCTTTTTTTTTTTTTTAGACAGGGATAATGCAGTGAATAAAATAAAGCCCCTGCCTTCATGGAGCTTATGATTTTAAAGGGTAGGAGAAAGATAAACAAATAAATTAGTAGTGTGTCACCTGGTCGAATGTGCTATGAAGAAAAATACAAGCTGGGCGAGGTGGCTCATGTCTGTAATCCTAGCACTTTGGGAAGCTGAGGCAGGAGGCTTCAGTCAGGAGTTTGAGGGCCAGCCTGAGTAACAGCGAGACTCCCATCTCTACAAAAAATAGAAAAATTAGCTGAGTGTGGTGGTGAATGCCTGTAGTCCCAGCTACTCGGGAGGCTGAGGCAGGAGGATTGATTGATCCCAGGAGTTGGAGATTACAGTGAGCTATGACGATGCCACTGCACTCTAGCGTAGGCAACAGAGAGAAACCCTGTCCCAAAACAAGCAAAAAAGTACATATGTGACTCGCATATTTCTAGTGGACAGTACTGCTGTAGGATCTAGATTTGAAGGTGTGGCTTTAAAGGCAGACAGATGTAGAACTCTGGCTACTGCTTGTGTGGCCCTAGGCAAGTTATTTAACTTCTTAGGCCCAGTGCCTGGTGCATACTTTATATTGTAGGTATGCAATGAATCAGAGTTACTATTAGGAGAGTGGTTTAGGAACTACAGAATGTTTAACTTGGAAAAGACTTCGGAAGAGTGGAACATAACATCTGTCTTCCAGTACATATGACAAAACCAGGAGGATTGAGGAGAGAGAAAGAGGAGGGAAGTATCTTACATTCGTTGAGCACCAGGTGCCAGATACTTTATACATATTTATCTCATTTAAATTTCATGACAATGGGTACTTTAGACCACCTTACAAATGAGGAAACAGGCTCTGAGAAGTTAAGTACCTTGCTAGTAAGTGTCAGAGTCAGGATTAAAACTCAATTCTGTCTGCTTCCAGAGACTTACTGTCCTAAGACTTTGTGCTGCCCTGGTCAGTTCAGGGTATAACAAATTACCATGGACTGGGTGGCCTAAACATCAAACTGTTTCTTGCAGTTCTGGAGGCTGGGAAGTCCAAGATCAAGGTACACATAGATCTGGCGTCTGGCCTGCTTCCTGGATTGCAGATGGCTGTCTGCTCATGTCCTTATATGGCCAAGAGAAAAATCGTTTTTCTTGTATTTTTTTGTATAAGGCCACTAATCCCATTCATGAGGACTCCACCGTCATGACCTAATTACAGCCCAAAGGCTAACCATCACATTGGGGGTTTGGGTTCAACATGAATTTTGGGGAGACACAAACATTCAATCCATAACAGCCTTCTAAGAAAAATTTGACTGATTTTGTGTAGTTCCAGAGGACAGGACTAGAATTGCTCGGTGGAAATTATGGGGAGATAGATTTCACCTTCATGTAAGGAACAACTGGGGCTGGGCGAGGTGGCTCACATCTGTAATCCCAGCATTTTGGGAGGCCAAGGCAGGAGGATCACTTGAGCCCAGGAATTTGAAGTTGCAGTGAGCTATGCACTCTTGCCTGGGTGACAGAGTGAGACTTTGTATCAAAAAAAAAAAAAAAAAAGGAAGAACTGATCATAGTATTGGTGTCTAGTAATGGAAGGGGTGCCTGGATAAGAAGTAAGGTCCATTCTAGTAGAAATATTAAAGGATTGAAGGAGAGACAATGGTAGAAAGAATTCTTTTTTTTTTTTTTTGAGACAGAGTCTTGCTCTGTCGCTCCAACTAGAGTGCAGTGGCGTCATCATAGCTCACTGCAACCTCAAACTCCTGAGCTCAAGTGATCCTCCTACCTCAGCCTCCTGAGCAGCTGGGACTACAGGTGCATGGCACTGTACCTGGCTAATTTTTTCTAAGAATTCTTGCCCAGAGTGGGAGTTTGACCTATTATATTCCCTTGATTCTTAGACACTCTAAGTCACGATATTTATTTAATAAACGTTTCAGGCAATCGAGAAATGCCTCTGCACACATGTATATATGTATTATAAGTCAAAGCCTGATAAACATGAACACGAAATGCATCTAGAGTTGAGAAAATACAGTAGTTCAACTTTATGATATAATTCATAGAGACATCTAGCCTTAATAATTCTACACCTTTGGATTTTTTCCCAATTATGACATCATCATTATTAATAGTAACCACCAACCATAAACGCCCAATGACAAATAAATGATGCAGTTCTTGTTCTTAAAGAGTTTAGTTTGCTGAGAGACAGGTAAAACATCTCAGGTAATTTTGTGCCTAGTGTTCCTCCTTGAGTGCTGACTCAAGAGTTCACATACCCACCCCACCCCCTGCATGACAGGCAGCATCAGCCATTTAATCCTATTAATCTCAAGGCGGGGGGCCCAAGAAAGTCGGTTGCAAAAGGGTAATTGGCCTATTTACTTGCTCCCTTCCCCTTGTCCTAGCCAACTCAGCTCTAGCCTCTGGTTGACCAGGTGTTGAGGTGCCTCAAGGGGATAGGCTGTAATAGTTAATGTATTACACACATCCATAAAAGATTAAAGATTAGCTCTGTTTTAGCTGAACTGTAACTGTCTGTTTGGGTTTCTCTTCTCCCAGGCTGTCTGGGGAAGTCAATGTTGTTTTTTGTCTAAGGATAATTAACCCTTTGGGTCTCAAATTTCCTGCATGGTGGCCCTTTGTCAGCTTCTCTTTAGCAAGTACTTACTGGGTACCAGGCTCTGGGGTAAGAACTTTCTGAAATCTGCATCACTCATTCCCTCCCCATACTGGCCCTTGGAAGCAGGCGGTGTTCTCCCCATCTCATAGCTGCCAGAATTGCAAGACTGCATTGTGGTGTATTTGGAAGTAAAAGGGTTTGTTTCCAGTCCCCTAAGATCTCATTGCCATTAACCCATTCCTTGGATCAAAGGGTTATATGCCATCATCTATAATACCAACTCAAACATTTTCTGTGGGAGACTCTTTGCACAACCCAGAGGAGATGAGGAAGCCCAAGAAGGCTTTGTAGGGAAGCAGAAGGGCATAGGTTAGCACACTAGTTCTTAGGGTTTAAGATGGGCCCTGGAGTCAGGCTGCGTGGGTTAAAATTCTCTCATTTATCTAGCTATGTAATGTTGGGCAAATTACTTCACCGCTCTGAACTTCTCATGTCTTCATCCTTCCAGTGGGGAGAACATCAGCACTTCCCTCTGAGGTTGTCATGAAGATTGAGTGATACACCTGGCACATGGCAAGGCAGGTAGCAATTTTAACTATTCCCCATATTTTTGTGGGATTTGGACTCTGTTAAACATGGGTTTAAAAAAAATGGGTTAACATCTGGATTTAGCCACATTCTGGCTACAGGTTTTTGGGCCAGTCACTTAATTTCTCTTAGTTTGTTTCTTAATCTGTAAAACAGGGTGATTATCTACTTGACAGAATTGCTTGGAAGAATGTACATGGTATTCATGGACCACTTTCAAGCGATGTGGTTGAGGAGGCGTGATATAAGCATTAAAAAGAGAACTAATGAAAAGAAAATTATAAAGAGAATGGTATATTCTCTATATGGACATAGCAAAGCTAATTGTGGCATACAATT
>NW_012147941.1:1124789-1130008 GCF_000956105.1 Propithecus coquereli
AAATGTGACAAATGTACAGTATGATTTCAACTATATAGAGTCTGCAAAACACCTGTACACAGAGGAAGAAAAACAAAACACTCAAAGCACTCTAATACTATAATAACAATAATTGTCTTTGGTTAATGGGACCAGAGATTATTTTTCCTCCTCCAAATTGTTGATGAGTGCGTGTTACTTAAAAAGAAAAAAAAAAACTTAAACAAACAAAATATCCATCAACAGGTGAATGAATAAACAAATTGTGATATATTCCTACAATGGAATACCTGCTCAGCAATAAAAAACAACGAATGACTGATATACATAACAGGATAGATGAGTCTAAAAACATTCTAAGTCAAAGAAGGCAGACACTATATACATATAATTCATGATTCCATTTATGTGATGTTCTAGGGCACACAAAACTAATCTACAGTGAGGGAAATAAAATCTCTGCTTCCCTAGGATGGGGAATGGGAACTATTGACTGCAAAGGGACACAAGGGAACTTTTTAGGAAAATGAAAATGTTCCGTATCATGATTGTGGTGGTCGGAACTCAGGTGTATGTGTTTGTCAAGACTCATCAAACTGCACCTTTAAATGGATGCATTTTAATTATATGTAAATGTATCTCAATAAAACTGATTAAAATAATGAAAAACATATATAGTGTTTTCTGGTTACAAGAGCATTACATGATTATTGTAAGAAATTCTAATATTTTAGAAGAAAAGTCTAATATTTATGAAAAATTACTTTATCCATTTTGAGTAATTGGAAAGTCACAGCAATTCTAAGCACAGAGTTTGGTACACAATAAATATTAGTAAATCAAAAAACAGAGTGAGAGAGAGAATTAATACTATTAGGAAGCAGAGGCAAGTGCATAGAGTGGCGTACCCAGAAATCCCAGGTTTTATTTGTTTGTTTATTTTATTTATTTTTTGTAGAGACAGGTTCTCACCATGTTGCCCAAGCTGGTCTCCAACTCCCGGCCCGGCCTCAAGTGATCCTCTCACCTCGGCTCCCCCAAAGTGCTGGAACTACAGGAGAGAACCAGTGCGCCCTGCCAAAAACCTCAGGTTTCTACAGAAATCTGGAAGTCCTGCTAGAGGATAAGGCTGTTAGGGAAGGTGTGTGACTTCTGTGAGACCCTGATGGGTGGGAGGGAAGAATGGATGTTAGATAGGTGAGCTGATAAGGAATTGTGTTTTATTGGCTTTTCTGATGCTCTTAGGGTTCTCTCTTCCTATTTCCTTGGGTGAAAGAGTGAGAATGTATAAATGACAAAAATCATAATGGAAGAGAAAAGCTAAGAATAAATGAAGGAGGAAGTGGGCACAGGGTCCTCAGCAATGACCAAGGCACCAACACACTAATTCTCAAAGTTGTTGTCCTTCCTCCTTGGCCATACATTGTTGAATGATCCCACCTGCTTGTCCTTAGTGAATAGAATTATATGCAGCAATTATGTACCAAGAACCCACAGAAAGGCTCAAGTTGGCATTATTTGCATATGCAAAACAGTGGAAGACTCAAGTCCCAGCTCCCACCGTGGTGGGAAAAAGAGAGCTTGTAATCCGTAACAGCTCACGTGTGCACAGCATGCTACAGCTCACCAGGTGCTTTCCACGCATCATTTCAGTGCATTCCCTCCCATCAGGGCTAGGAGAGGAGAAGCAGCGTGGCAAAGGGCAAAGAGGCAGACTCACCTAGGCTGAGATGCCCACTCTGCCTTCTATAAACCAGGTGACCTCAAGCAGTGACATCCTCTCCTATGGCCATTAGGAAGATAAAAAGGAAATGTAATGAGGCACCTAGCACAGTGCTGCTTGCTGTGACTGGCTTGCTGGTATTATGGTCATCCCAATGTTGCAGATGTGGACATGGCTCAATAGAGGTCATGAAAAAATTGTAAGCAACAGCTGCAACTTCCTGGGAGAGTCCCAAGGTGGAAGAACTCTTCATCACCATTGTCTGTTCTTCTCCCAGAGGAAGCCCAAGGTGAGCTGTGCAGGAAACAGAGCCCATGTTCAAGGTGTGACTGAGGGAAGGAACTTCTGATATAAAATCATAGGACCATAGACTTAAAAGTGAAAGAGGCCTTGAGACTCATTAGCACAACTTCCTATCCCATGCCCCACAGAACAAATGGGGAAACCAAGGCCCACAGAGTGGAAGGGACTTGCCTAAATGACTCAGCATGAGATGGCAAACGATAGCCAGACTTTTCTTTGGCCAATTCCTTCTGAACCCAAGCTCCTTAGTCGTACAGACTTGGAGTCGATTCCCGACCTGTACTAACCATCTCTGATCCTCAGTGAAATGAAATAATAGCATATACCTCATTAGTTTGCTGTAAAGATTAAATTATATCGTGCATGTAAAGTACACAATCATTTAAATACATATATATTCTCCATTTTACAGATGAGGAATCGAGGCTTGTTGAAATAAGGACTGTAGCTCAGGTCAACGAGAGAGCCCAGAAGTCCAAGAAACCTCTAGGTGAGAACTGGATGGGCACACTTGAGTCAAGCTCTCCTTGCACCTGTCACTGGGAGCCACCTTTCTGACCAGGAGCTCAAGAGGACACCAGCCACCCAGTGACCTTTCCTACCTCTGCTGCCTCAATGCACAAACAGGTTGTGAAACAACCTGGGCAGTGACTCAGCCTGCGCCTGCTCCGCTGGTCAGTGCAGGTAGGCTGGGCTGTCTGGTGGAGCCTTCAAAGGACATCATGTCTGACAAACATGTTGCTTGTCAAAGCCCTGCCGGGGGTGCCAAGCACAAACTGTGAACTCTGGTCCTTGAGGCGTCACGGATGACTAAACTGGGGTGCCTAAGTTGTATACAACATCTCCTGGTTGTTATTCTGGTCTAACAACCCTCCAGGGCCAATGTCAGGAAGAGAGGAAAGTGTTAGAGGCCAGGGAGCTGCTATTTCTTGAGAGGCAGCTTGGCATGGTGGCCAGGGCCTGGGCTTGTGGCATCCGCATCGTACAGACCTGAGTTCAGATCCTGCCTCTGCCGCTTACAGTCTATGTGACTCTGGGCAAGTGGCTTACCCCTCTAAATGTGAATTTCCTTATACTGTAAAATACCCACCTTGCAGAATTGTCTTTGTGAGATAAAAGATGTAGATTTCCTAAAACATAGAAAACTCTTCATGAATCATTATTAGAATCCTGAGCCAAATCTGCCCCTTTCCCCACTTCAAATGGAAATCGCCCCTCCTGCTACTGTCATGCACTTTCCCATTCACCGCAAAGTAGTGAACAAGCAAGCAGACAGCTGTCACAGACACAGCGCCGGGCCAGTTGTACCACTGTTATCCCACTGATCGCTGGATTCATTTCCTAATATTAGAAGAGAAAGAGACATTTTTAATCAAGGGGTGTGGTAGGCTGGATAATAGCCCCCAAAGATATCCAAGTCCTAAGCTCTGGAACCCATCAGTGTTACCTTATATAATGTAATCACTTTGCGAATGGGATTAGGTTAAGGGCATCAAGATGGGTGACTACCCTGGATATCTGGGCAGGCCCTAAATGTGATCACACATGTCCTCATAAGAGGGAGGTAGAGGAAGGGTTGACTACAGAAGAGAGGGCAATGTAATGATGAAAGCAGAGATTGGCATGATGGGACCTCAAGTCAAGGAATGACAGCAGCCACCAGCAGCTGGAAGAAGCAAGAAATGAACCCTTCCCTGGAGCCTTCAGACGGAACCAGTCCTGCTGCCACCTTAACTTCAGCCCCATAAGACTCATTTCAGACTTCTGGCCTCCAGAAAGTAAGAGAATACATTTCTGTTGTTTTAAGTCACTAAATTTGTGGTAATTTGTTACAACAGCAATAGGGTAACTAATGTAAGGAGTGTGATTGGATTATGGATTATAAAAATTAGTACTTGGGGTATATCCACACATGGAGTATTATTCAACAATAAAAAGGAACGAAGTACTGATGCATGGCACCACTGAACCTTGTAAACATTATGCTGAGTGAAAGGAGGCAGTTGCAAAGGACCACAGATCATATGATTTCATTTATATGAAATGTCCAAATCAGGCAAATCTACAGGAACAGAAAGTATATCAGTGATTGACTAGGGCTAGAGGGATGGAAGGCTTAGGAGGTGATCAATAAGAGATATGGGGTTTCTTTTTGGGTTAATGAAAATGTTCTAAAATTGTGATGATGTCACGCCTGTAATCCTAGTATTCTGGGAGACTGAGGCAGGAGGATCGCTTGACCCCAGGAATTCAAGGTTACAGTGAGCTAAGATCATGCCACCGCTCTCCAGCCTGGGTGACAGAGTGAGGCCCTGTCTCCTTAAAAAAAAAAGTCAGGCAAGAGCAAGCAGTAGTACCAGTACTGTGCCGCAATTTACATGACTTTTCATTGAATTGTGGAATAATAATACTGTATAACCAACGTTATACAGCACTTGCTACATGCCAGGCGCTATTGTAAAGCATTTAACATCCATAAACTCTTCAATTCCCATGGGAACCTGATAATGTGGATACCATTATTACCCCATTTTAAGATAAGGAAACTGGAGGACTGAGAGGTTAAGTAACTTGCCCAAGGTCACACAGCTTGTAAGTGGTAGAACCAGGATTTCAACTCAAGCCACTGGACTCCTGAGCCCAAGCTCTTAATTATTTTATTTGTCTGCGACTACACTCGCACCATGGAACTAGCCCCCCAGACTACCTGATTGGATCTGCACAGCTTTCCATTTGTTATCTACAGTCCTTCACATGGCTCAGCTGCACTTCCTGTATCTTCATAAAGAGATTCTCCTCTGTAGCTTAAAGCTGAGCGAGTTTCTGTTACTTACACTCAACAGGGCCCTGATTCAGAAAATGGCAAATTCCACCTACACCAGGGTAGCACAGGAGCTTGCTCAATGAGCACAGAGCATGTTTGCACTGATCCTGGTACCTGGAGACCCTCAAAGACCACATGCCAGAGAAAAGACTAAGTGCTTCCGCTTCTTCCAAGGCCAACAGCTCAGCAGCTGTGTGTTGTATGTATTCCAATGTGTAAGACCCTTGTGAATATTTTTGAAATTAAAAATAAATTGTATTGCAGATTTTTTCTTTTCTTTTTTTTTTCTTTTTCTTTTTGAGACAGAGTCTCATTCTCTTGCCTGGGCTAGAGTGCCGTGGCGTCAGCCTAGCTCACAGCAACCTCAAACTCCTGGGCTCAAGCGATCCT
>NW_012147941.1:1139643-1142314 GCF_000956105.1 Propithecus coquereli
ATTTTAATGGCTGAATGTCCCTTGTGAGTGTTTTAGCTCTGTAACGTGCAGAAATCTTTCTCAGCTTCTCTTGGCACACTGAAAATCAGGTTCATAGATGCATTCATGTGCTGGGTCAGGGAGAGAGATGGGTGATGGCAGAGCCTAATTTCTTGGATCCTCTGTCTCAGACTCAAGGCAAACAATGAGACGTCTTTAAAAAAAAATTAGATTCCTTTTTCCCTGAGAAAAGGAATCCAGTAGGCACTCCTTCGATCTTCTTCTACTTTGGCTTCCAATTCTTTCTACCCCCTGGGGAGCTTGCTCCCGTAATTGTCACGTCTTTTTCTTTCTCACTGGCTGTTTTTACCCTCCTTTTCATGTCTTTCTAGAGCCTATGTAGAATTCTCAGGGTGAAATTTCAGACCTTTCATAATTATATTAATCAGCATTCTTCCAGCTGCGAGTGACAAAAAAGCCAACCCAACCTGTCTTACTCATAAAAAAGAATATTTTTGCTCACGGCATTCAACAGTAGAGGCGATGACTTCAGGCATAGCCGGATCTCAAGACTCAAGTATTATCATAAAGAATTGATCCTCCCTCGCTTTCTCTTTCTCTCTCCTTCTCTCTTTTTTCCCCTCTAAACTTGACTTTCCTTTAGCTTCCCTGGTGAAATAGAGCTTCTTTTTCCCCCGAGAATCTAACAAATGTGCTGGAGAGAATTCCCATTGGTCCACCTTGGGGTATGTGTCCCTCATTGTCATTGTTGTGTTCTAATTGTCTAGCGTAGACTCCAGGGTGTGCCCACATCTGGATATATAAAGATGCCATCCGGCCTACCAGAACTATATAGACCGAGAGTAGGATGAGTGGATCACTAAAACAAAATAGGAGTGTGCTGTTTCCAAAAAAGGCAGGAAGGCGATTGGGTGGGTAAATGTGGACACCCTTTCCAGGATATTCAGCATGGGATTCAGTTTGTCCCCACCAGCATGGCCATGGAGTTGTTTACAGCTCAGTGTCCATTCTGATCAATTTTTGCCTATGCCTTTCCAGTTGTTAAATATTTTGAAGACCACCCCTGCCCATTTCCACCAAACAAATAGTCTTGCCCTGATTTATCAACTCTCCCAGCCAGATCTTCTGTTCCTGCCGCCATGTGCACACATCCTATGGCTCACCCAGTGGTCACGTTTCTCCAGATTCTGTCTGTGAAGGAGCAGTCTGTCTGTCTACTTTTGATCAGACCCATCTTCAAAGACCAGCTCCACCACCATTACCTCCATGAAGCCTTCCTAATTGCCCCACCTGGCACTGACCTCAGACCTGCCTCACCCCACCTACGTGCTCTTTAGTAACGTCTCTCTCATTGTCTCTGCTTGGAATCAGACTTCTACCTGTCTTTATCTCCCCCGTGAGACTCTAAGCTTGTTGATGTAGGGACTTCATCTCATTCACCTTTCTGTTTCCCCGAAAGTCTATTATAAAGATTCTCTGCCACTCAATTAGTCCTGTGACATTGGGCAAATTCCCTCACTTCTTTGAGCCTTGGTTTATTCTTTTGTAAAACAGGGATGATAAGAGCCCTTTCCCCTTTCCCCTTTGGTGAGGACTGAGACATACATACACTCACGATTTATTGCACGTATACCATGTGTTGCACTGAGGTGATGTGCTTTGCAAAAGACAAACACCTAGTGCTGGCAGAGCTGGGATTCAAATGTCCTTCTCTAAATAGAAACTGTGTTCGACTCACTGTTCCAAAAGGCCTCCCACCTGGCAGAGGGATAGTGGCTGGCACACAGTAGGTAGGAGTGCAATGAATGTTGCTAAATGCTTGACTCTGTTGAATCAATTTCAGCTGCACTTTCCCCTGGACTGTGGTTTGCCCCTCTCCAGTTCATCCTGGCTGTGTCCTCAGACCACGTGACACACAGTCCCCTTGGGGGCCCTACTTAATTCCTGCTGACCTGGAATGTGTCTTCTGTGGACTCCTGTAAACTGGGAGGAGCCCATGGGCTGTAAATCCTGGATCTGAAACAGCCCAAAGGTCTCTGTTTGCACTGACCCAGACAACAGCTGGAGCTCCAGCCCGGGGAGATGCTGCCGGTGGGAAGGAGGAGTGGAATGTGTGAGCTTTCCAGTCCTCCCCAACTCGGATGAGTCCAAGGTCCAAGGCTGCTTGGTTCTCGTCTTGAACTGTATGGCTCACCCTTTGGTTTCTGAGGAATTTGCGGTGATAAATCCACTTTTCCTCTGTAGTAAGCCTCTTCGCTTCGTAACAGCCTTATGGCTAGATATCTGGGAAAAGGACACACCGAACTTACATTGCTGCTCCTGAAAACACATTTGTCCCCAAAGTCTGTTTGTTTTCCATTTACCAAGCAGTTGGCATGTCCCAGGTGTTATATTGAACATGTTATGTGCATTCTTTAATTCAGGATTTCTCAACCTCAGGACCCATTGACTCTTTTGGACTAGATAATTCTTTGTTCTAAGGCACTGCCTTTTGCATGGTAGGATGCTTAGCAGCATTCCTGGCCTCTAACCACTAAATGCCAGAGGCTCCCTCCCATTTGTAGCAACCAAAAATGTCTTCAGACTTTGCCAATATCCTGTGGGGGCAAAATTATCCCTGGGTGAGAACTGATTTAATTCTTTTTTTTTTTGAGACAGAATCTCACTCTGT
>NW_012147941.1:1142364-1144125 GCF_000956105.1 Propithecus coquereli
ATATATTCTAGCTGTGCACGGTGGTGCACGCCTATAGTCCCACGTACTCGGGAGGCTGTAGCAGGATTGCTTGAGGCAAGGGGTTCGAGGCTGCAGTGAGCTATGATCATGCCACTGCACTCCAGCTCTTGGCAACAGAGTGAGACCCTGCCTCTTAAAAATAAAAAAAATAATAAAAAAAAAACTTGGTACACCTACAGAATACCACTCAGCATGGAATACTACTTAGCAATAAAAAGGAATGAAATATGGATTATTGCAACAACTTGGATAAATTTCCAGAGAAAGAGTGAAAAAAGATGACCTCAAAAGATCACACACTGTATGATTCCCTTATATAAAATTCTTGAAATGACAAAATTATCAAAATGGAGAACAGATTACTAGTTGTTAGGGGTTAAGGAGGGGGTGGAGGCAAGAGGGGAATGGGGGTGGCTACGGAAAGGTCAGTATGAGGAATCCTTGCAGGGATGGAAAAATCCTATATCTTGACTGTATCAGTATGAATATCTTGCTTGTGATACTGTACTAAACTTTTGCAAGACAAGTACCATGGAGGAAACTAGGTAAAAGGTACATAGGATCTCTTTGTATTATTTCTTACAACTGCATGTGCATCTATAATTATCTCAAAATAAAAAGTTTAATTGAAAAAATCCTGGGCCCTGTGTTTAAATCACGCTGTGTGTCCTGGAGTAAGTTACTCTTCCTCTCTGTCCCTCAGTTTTTACTCATCTTATAGATTTGCTGTGAGAAGTAAATGATATTATGCATATAAAATGCTAAGTGCAATGCCTGGTACATTGTAAGGACTTAATAAAAATTAGTGTGATTAGAGATAAATTTGAAAAGGCAGATAATCAAAATCAAGAAAATGTTTTAAACAAAATAACCATAATTCCACCACTCTCAACATCTGTATCAATTTCTGTGCTTTTAGCTACAAGTGAACACAAAAACAACCACAGTGAGGTACTACTTCAAATGCACTAGAATGGCTATAATAATTTTTTTAAAAACCCAGACAATTAGGAGGAATTGGCTCTTCAAGAAGATGAAAAAAAAATTTTTTTAAATAAAAATAAATAAATAAAAACCCAGAAAATAACAAGTGCTGGTGAGGATGTGGAGAAATTGGAACACTTGTACATTGCAGGTGGGAATATCAAATGGTTCAGCTCCTGGGCAAAACAGTTTGGCAGTTGCTCAAAAAGTTAAACATAGAATTACCATATAACCCTAAAATTCCATTCCTAGATATATATCCAAAATAATTGAAAACAGGTACTCGAGCAAGTACTTGTACACACATGTTCCCGGCAACACTATTCACAATAGCCAAGATGTCCATTAACGATGACTGGATAAACAGATTGTAGTATATATGCACAAAGGAATATTATTTAGCCCTAAGAAGGAATGAAGTACCGATATATCCTATGATCTGAATGAACCTCAAAAAAATGGTGCTAAGTGAGAGAAGCCAGACACAAAAGGTCATATATTGTATCATTCTATTTATATGAAGCATTCAGAATAGATAAATCCACAGAGACAAAATACAAATTGGTGGTTCCCATGGGCGGAGGAGAGGCGAATATAGGAGAAACTGTTTAATGGGTAAGAGGTTTTACTTTGGAGTAATGGAAATGTTTTGGAACTAGATAGAGGTCGTGGCTGCACAACATTGTGAAGGTACTAGAGGCCACCACTGAATTGCTCACTTTAAAATGGTTAATTTTGGCCAGGCTCGATGGCTCA
>NW_012147941.1:1145026-1147818 GCF_000956105.1 Propithecus coquereli
CCAGGCAACACAGTGAGACTCTGTCTTGGAAAAAAAAAAAAAAGAAAAGAAAAGAAATAAATAAGAAAATAAAATGGTTAATTTATATTATGTGAATTTTACCTCAATAAATTATTAAAAACAAAATATCTCAGAATTGTTTAAGAAAAATTTCTCCCTCATATTAAGAAGTCCTGAGATAGAGAAGCTCTAGAATTGTTAATTCTAGTAGCTCTAAGATTTTATCAAGGACCCAAATTCTCTCTCTCTTTGTTTTTCCTTTCTTATCATGTTGGCATTTTCCTTGCTTTTATGGTTAAAAGATGGTTGTCATAGTTCCAAGCACTGCCTGTGGACCTAACATCTAGCACCACTAGATTGTAATGAAACAAAGAAGAGCTGCCTATTCCTGAAAATCTCTCTCTCTTTGTAAACAATAGCTTTCTTGAGATATAATTCACATACCATATATTAATAATGCACTCATTAAAAATATACAAGTAAGTGGTTTGTAGTATATTCACAAACAAGTTGTGCAACAATCACTACAATTTTAAAACACTTTTATCACCTCCAAAAGAAATCTGGCACCCATTAACTGTCACTCAATGTTCTTCCAACTCTCCTCCCCTCTACTCTAGGCAACAGCTAATCTGCTTTCTGTCCCTACAGATTTGCCTATGCCGGTCATTTCTTATAAATGGAATTATATAACATGTGATCTTTTGTGATTGACCTCTTTCACTTAGCATAATGTTTTCAGAGTTCATTTATGTTGTAAAATGTTCAGCCAATTGTGGTGGCATGCGCCTATAGTCCCAGCTACTTGGGAGACTGAGGTGGGAGTGTCGCCTGAGCCCAGGAGTTTGAGTTATGATCACATCACTGCACTCCAGCCTGGACAACAGAGCCAGACCCCCATTGCTTAAAAAAAAAAAAAAAGCAGCAGTAGTAGTTCAGTAGTTCATTCCTTTATATCGCTGAACAATCTTCCATTATATAGATGTGCTACATTTTCTTTTTCCATTCATAGTTGGTGGACATTTGGGTTATTTCCACTGTTTGGCTATTATGAATAATGCTTATGTGAACATTTGTATATAAGTTTTTGTGCAGATGGATGTTTTCATTTCTCTTGGGTGTATACCTAAGAATAGAACTGCTGGGTCATATGGTAACTGTATGTTTTACGGTTTGAGGAACTGCCAGACTGTTTTTCAAAGTGGCTGCATCATTTTTCATTCCCACCAGCAATATATGAGGTTTCCGATTTCTTCACACCCACCTCTGTCTTTATTTTTTTTTTTTTTAAACCAAGAAGAAACCTTTCCCAGAAGCTTCCCAGCAGACTCCCCTTCCTGTCCTATGGGCCAGACCTAGATCACATGACTGCCCCTAGACCACTCCCTGGCATTTCCATGATGACTTAGAATTAAGTCTTCAGCTTGCACAGTGGCAGTATTGTAGCCAATGAGGTTTATCTGAGGCGCGATTACTGTTAATTTAAAACTTTTCCCAATACCCTGCCATGATGACCTGAAATATAGTCAGCATTGGAAAAAAATATATTAACAACAACAAAAAAAGAATTAAGTCTTCAGCTAAGCTTTGGACATGGACACCTTCCCTGACAGGTGAATACCTGCACAGATGTGAGATTCAATGAACAAAGAAGAAATGGGAAAGAGATTTGGGGGAGGTAAAATATTCTGTTTGAATGTCTTTTGGATCTTTTCCTTATAGACATATAAATATCTGTGTGTATATATATAATATACGTATATATACACACATATATATATTTAGAGACAGAGTCTCACTATTTTGCCCAGCTTGGACTTGAACTCCTTGGCTCAAGGATCCTCCCACCTCAGCCTCCAAAGTAGCTGGGACTACAGGGGCCTGACACGACACCCAGCTCTACATATGAATGTATTTTAAACAAAAGAAATCATACTATATATACTGTTCTATAACTTGATTTATAACTTAACAATACGTTGGATATATCTTTCCATGATCATACGTGTTCATTTATAACATGATTTTAATGGCTGAATGTCCCTTGTGAGTGTTTTAAGCTCTGTAACGTGCAGAAATCTTTCTCAGCTTCTCTTGGCACACTGAAAATCAGGTTCATAGATGCATTCATGTGCTGGGTCAGGGAGAGAGATGGGTGATGGCAGAGCCTAATTTCTTGGATCCTCTGTCTCGGACTCAAGGCAAACAATGAGACGTCTTTAAAAAAAAATTAGATTCCTTTTTCCCTGAGAAAAGGAATCCAGTAGGCACTCCTTCGATCTTCTTCTACTTTGGCTTCCAATTCTTTCTACCCCCTGGGGAGCTTGCTCCCGTAATTGTCACGTCTTTTTCTTTCTCACTGGCTGTTTTTACCCTCCTTTTCATGTCTTTCTAGAGCCTATGTAGAATTCTCAGGGTGAAATTTCAGACCTTTCATAATTATATTAATCAGCATTCTTCCAGCTGCGAGTGACAAAAAAGCCAACCCAACCTGTCTTACTCATAAAAAAGAATATTTTTGCTCACGGCATTCAACAGTAGAGGCGATGACTTCAGGCATAGCCGGATCTCAAGACTCAAGTATTATCATAAAGAATTGATCCTCCCTCGCTTTCTCTTTCTCTCTCCTTCTCTCTTTTTTCCCCTCTAAACTTGACTTTCCTTTAGCTTCCCTGGTGAAATAGAGCTTCTTTTTCCCCCGAGAATCTAACAAATGTGCTGGAGAGAATTCCCATTGGTCCACCTTGGGGTATGTGTCCCTCATTGTCATTGTTGTGTTCTAATTGTCTAGC
>NW_012147941.1:1150333-1151565 GCF_000956105.1 Propithecus coquereli
AACAAATGGTAGAACTGGAATTTGAACTCTGTCTCCAGTGCGTAGGGTTTTAACCACCACCAGTGTCAAAAAGACTGTCAAAAGACTGACAATACCAAGCGTTGGTAAAGATGCAGAGCAGCTGGAACTGTTGTATTCTACAAAATGGTACAGCCACTTTGGAAAATGGTTTTGAAGTTTCTTATAAAATTAAATCTACACTTATCATATGTCCCAATAACTTTACTCCTATGTGTTTACCCAAGAGAAATGAAAGCTTATGTCCACACAAATAGTAGCTTTATTCGTAATAGCCCATATTGGAAACAACTCAAATGTCTATCAGTTGCTGTATGGATACACAAATTGTGTTATATCCATACAGTAGTATTCTACTCACAAATAAAAAGGAATAAAGGACTGATGCATCCAACAACATGGATAACTCCCAAAAGCTTTATGCTAACTGAAAGAAGCCAGACACAAAGATTACACAATAAATGCTTTTACTTACGGGAAATGCTGGAAAAGTCAAAACTGTAGTGACAAAGCAGATCAGTGGTTTCTAGGGGACTCTGGGGTAAGGCATTGACAGTAAGGAGCACAAGGGAATTTTGAGAGAGACTGAAATGTTCTATATCATGATTGTGGTGATGGTTATATGACTATATACTGGTCAAAACTTAATGACCTATACACTTAATGTGGGAAAATTTTATTATATGCCAATCATATCCTAATAAGACTCCCTTTTCAAATTTTTATTTATTTATTTTTTTGAGACAGGGTCTCACTCTGTCACCCAGGCTGAAGTACAGTGATGTCATCATAGCTCACTCTAACCTCAAACTCTTGGTCTCAAATGATCCTCCTGCCTCAGCCTCCTGAGTAGCTGGGACTTCAGGCATGCGCCACCACAGCAGGCCTGTTTGATATAATTATGGGAAGACAATTTGGGATTTTTTCTACATAATTTATTGATTATTAAAATTGAATTTATTTCAAAACTTAAAAATTGTTTTTAAAAAAGAGTTGCTATAATTTAGCTCAATAGCCATGGTCCAGGTATTAAATTTTAGCATTCACTTTCTTAAATTTAGAGTAAATACCCCTCCTGCTTATTTATAATTTCTTTGATCAAATGACTATCTTACAATTCAACAAGAGACCCCAAAATAGAACTTCATCATTTTTCCCCATTTCTTCTGTAAGCTGACATTTCTTTGAAATTTAAGAATCATTCTTGGCCAGGC
>NW_012147941.1:1152535-1162780 GCF_000956105.1 Propithecus coquereli
GGGGGGAGGTAAGTTTAGGTTGAGAAAAAGGAATCACATCAGAACTCTCTGATGAGCTATTAAAGATGAGAACTGAGAACTGAAGTTTTAGAAGGAGCTAGCCCCACAGGTCTAAGAACATTCCAGATTGTGGCAATTCTGTATTATCTTGCATCTCACAACTCCCATTTCACAGATGAGGAAACTGAGGCTTTGAGTCTAAAGAAATGGCATTGACCAAATTTCTGTCTTTTGCTGAAGGGAGGAGCTAAATTAAGTAACAGGCACTTTATAAACATTTTCTCATTTGATCCTGACAGCAACCATTTTTTGGATGCAGGCAGTAACATTCCCATTTTATAGATGAGGAAATTAAAGAAAGTTACCAAAAGTCACGTAGGTACTTGGTTCTGTTTATTTATATTCTGCCTCATTCCAGATGGACTTGCACTCAGATTTGAGCCTCATCTGTCTGGTTCCAAAGTCCAAGCTCTTTCCCCTACGCTAGACTGACGCTGAATGTCTGAGAGTTGGCCACGAAACAGACACCCAGGCAGGGAGAGACAACGAGAGCAGAGGCCAAGTCCACGGTGTCGGAGGCTGTTGTTTCTCCAGCACTGCCACCCGGGCCCAGCATGAGACCAGACATCCTGGTGGGTACAAGCGTGTATTCCACACCTATTTACTCAGCCCCTACTGCATGGCAGGTTCTAGGCTCTGGAGAGAAATAAAGCAGTGAACACACCAGACAAAAATCCCTGCCTTCATGGAGCCCCCAGTCGAATGGGTAGATGAGGGAGCCACACAAATGATTATAATCTTAGACAGGAAAAAAAGCCTTGAAAAACCGGAAGTATTTTGTAAGGGTCAAAGAAGGAAGATGTATTCTCTTGGGGGTGACGGGGAACCATCTGTCAAATGGGGATAATAATAGGCTCTATTCTGTAGGGCTGCGGTGACGGTTCACTAAGGCCATGCCTGTGAAGTACTTAGTGGCTTACCTGGCACACAGGGGGTCCTAGATTAGTCTCACAACCTTCTCCACTCTCTCTCCTAATAAATATTTTCGATTTTGTAATAAACAACAAAGTATCCTTTGAAGACTTTCCATTGCCCATAGGATAAAGTCCAAAATTCCCGACGTGGCCTGCAAGGTCCTTCCAGATCTGCCCTGGGCTTTTTTCCTCCAGCCTCAGCCTTCATCGTGTTCTCCCTGCTCCCCCTGTCCCTACAAGGATGCCTTCTCCTTCCTACTCCAAATTTTCTCTCATGCTCTTTCCACTGCCAGAAAGCTTTGCTCCACACTCCTTTCTCCCCTCCTATGCTTGGCTGGTGCTTTCTTTCTTTCTTTCTTTTTGTTTTTTCTGAGACAGAGTCTCACTCTGTTGCCTGGGCTAGAGTGCTGTGGCGTCAGCCTAGCTCACAGCAACCTCAAACCCCTGGGCTCAAGCAATCCTCCTGCCTCAGCCTCACAAGTAGCTGGGACCATAGGTATGTGTCGCCATGCCCAGCTAATTTTTTTTTCTATATATTTTTAGTTGTCCGGCTAATTTCTTTCTATTTTTAGTAGAGACGGGGTCTCGCTCTTGCTCAGGCTGGTCTCAAACTCCTGACCTCAAGCGATCCTCCCGCCTCAGCCTCCCAGAGTGCTAGGATTACAGACGTGAGCCACTGTGCCTGGCCAGTCCTTTCTCATCCTTCTGGTCCAGGGTAGGCTGTGCTCTCTCACAGCTGCCAGTGCTCTCTCCTGGCCCAGGGCTCGCCACAAGAATTTGTGTGATGTACATCTTTTCCACTGAACCTTAAGGCCTCTGAGGACCAGGGCTGTGTCTGTCTCGTGGCTGTCCTGCTGTACTCCCGCATCAGCAGTGTCTGGGACCCAGGAAGCACTTGATAATGTTGGCATGAGCAAAAAGAAAAAGGGGTTCCTTCTTGAAATGTGAGTTTGGACACTCAGAAACGAGACAGCAGCTCGAGGCTCCTGCCCACTCCCTGCCAAAAGGAACCAACTGTGAGGTTAGAGGTGATTTGGGCATGGGAGGAAGGAATTTCTGCTGCTGGAACCGGCTGAGACGTGGTTTTTCTCAGGAGCAGGGGCATCACACAGAGGCAGACTTCAGAGAGGATGGGCACTGAGGCAGTATTTGTCCTTCTCCCCAGAGAGAAGAAGTGACTCGCCCAAGGTCTCCAGCCACGAGAGTGGGAACCTATTCTGGCCATTGCAGCAGATGCCTCCAAACTCAGGAAGAGGAAGTTAAGGCAGGGCCGGGCACGGTGGCTCACGCCTGTAATCCTAGCACTCTGGGAGACGCAGGAGTTCGAAACCACCCGAGCAAGAGAGGATCTCAAGGCTCAGGCCTGTGAGACCTCAAGCACGTGATTTCCCCTCTCTGGTCTTTATTTTCATCACGATCTGTAATAAGAGAGTATCTTATGTTGATACCATTTGCATATGGAGGATTTATTGGGGATCATAACCTAGGACAGCGAGAAGCGGGACGGGGCGGAAGTTGGGCTGCAAGGCATCTGCGACATAGGGCTCAGCTGATCCTGGGGGAGGCACTGGAGCTGGGGTGATCCTTCAGAGTTGTTTCTACTGGAGGCATGAGGGCCAGGCCTTTGTGCCCTCCTCTCCCACCAACCAGTCATTGCAGGCAGACTGTCTGGACCGCGCATGACCAAGAGCTAAGTTGCTCCCTTCAACCCAGGGCAGTGCCCAGAGAGGGACTCAGCTGAAATTCTTCAGTGATCAACACGCCAGGTGGAGCGGGGCAGGGCGGGGGAAGGAGTGAGTGCCACAGACTGGGCAGCACACCTAGTGTCCACTTCAGAGGAATGTTGATGAGCAGTTTTCTAACTCTTCCACAGAGCCCTCAGGTTCCAAGAAGATGCTTCAGTAGGAAACCACTCTCCTTGGATGTGTCAGAGCTTCTGCAAAAGTCCAACATATTTCTTTAAAAGAAAAGGCTCTACTGCTGGGTTGTGAATGCCTTCACGGCACTTCATATTTCTCCTTTGAGGTGCTGATCACAATTGCAATTTAAATAACTAGTTGTGTAATGATCTAATGTCTCATCCACTTGACCGTAAATCCCAAGAGAGCAGGAACCATGTCTGTGTCATTCACTGCTCAATCTCTGGGGCATGTTGCATACTGGGTGCACAACATCTGTTGAATAAACGAATACCAAGGAAGTTGTTAAAGATGCAGATTTCTGAGCTCTGCCTCCAACAACGGGCCAAGGACCAACACCGAGGACTGATACTTGTCCGTGTCCTGTTAGGAACCAGACCACACAACAGGAGGTGAGCGGCAGCCAGCCAGCGAAGCTTCATCGGTATCACAGCCGCTCCTCATCACTTGCATCACCGCATAAGCTCCACCTCCTGACAGATCAGGGCGGCTTTAGATTCTCATAGGAGCACAAACCCCACTGTAAACTGCGCATGCACGGGATCTAGGTTGTGGCTCCTTGTGAGAATCTAATGCCTGGTGATCTGAGGTGCAGCTGAGACGGTGATGCTAGAGCTGGGGAGCGGCTGCAAATACGCATTATCGTTAGCAGAGAGGTTTGACTGCACGATAAATGTCATATGTTTGAATTACCCCCAAACTATTCCCCGTTCCCCGCCTCCATCCATGAAAAAATTATCTTCCATGAAACTGGTCCCTGGTACCAAAAAGGATGGGCACAACTGCTCTAGGAGATTCTAAGGCATGAAAAGTTTGTGAACCACTTCTCCGATCCACCTGCCCCAGGGCGCTAGTGAATGAAACCTGCCGGAGGAGACTCACCTGACTCCTTTTTCTACTCACACTCAGCATTCCTCAAACTAAGCACGGCTTCAAAAGACAAAGAAACGAGTCATCAGCAACCTTCTGCAAACTCCTCTAATTCTTCCTCAGTTGCACGATCTTGGGTAAATTTCTGAATACCAAGTGGCTCACTAGTACCAGTGCCAGGTACCTGAACTGTGCTAGGTGGTTTTCACGCATTATTTAATCCTCATCACCTTCCTGTGACCCTAGGTATTAATTCCATTGCATAGATAAGGAAATTGAGGAGGGAGGATTGAGGTAACTTGCTGACGGTCAGGCAGATATTAAATGTCAAAGCTGGAATCTGAACCTGGGTCTAACTGCTGAGCTGGTGTTCCCTAGATTCTCATTTGAGGCTCCATTTCCACATCTGTAAAATGGAAACACCACCCCTTTCTCACAGAGTTGAAGGTTGGGAGATTCAATTTGAAAACACTGGCAAGAGTCACATGCAATGAATGCTACCTGGGAAAGAAACGGAAATGTTTTATCCCCATTTTTATGGCTGCAGAAACTTGAGGCACAGTGAAATTAATCAGTACCCCCAGAGATAGTAAGTGGCTAAATCAGGACCCGAATCCAAGTTTTGTACTCCAAGTGTGATTCGCGCCCTCTCAAATAACTGCAGAAGGGCGGGCAAGTGTATAGGAATTCTGCAAAAATGAAGTGGTACCTCAAGGGAAAAAGTAACAGGGTTAATCAGGGGAGGCTTCCTGTAGGAGACCCAGTTTTCATTTTATGCTGGCAGTGTTTAGAGGAAGTGGGAAACCTGCAGGAGAGGTCGTAGCTCTTAGTCATGATGTGGTTTTCCTGATAAGCTTACTAGTTCCTGGTGCCCAGAGAAGCTAAGAAGCTTGACCAAGGTCACACAGCTATAAATGGCACTGGCTCAACTTGGGGGTTGCATCTAACTCCTTATGCCTGGTTATGTCACCTTGGTGCTGGAGAGGGAAGGATGAGAAGCAGGTAATCATAACATGGTGGGGTAGGGGGACACAAGGAGGCTCCCCAGTTTCTCAGACAGCCTCCCTCTGTCACAGAAGTCCAGCAGTGGAAAAAACAGCAAGGTAAAATGCCAAGGCCTCAAAGTCAGGTAGACCCTGGTTGGAATCCTGGCTCCCCGACTGACTAGCGATGTGGCCTCAGCAATGCCGCTTCACTCTGAGTCATGATTCTCTCGCAGGGTTTCTGCAGATTCAGAGAAATGGTCGCTGAGTACCCAGCCCAGGGCCAGGCTTAGTCAGAAAAATAAGATGGTCATTATTATTCCGCAATGCCAGGCCAGCCACAGAGGGGTGGCAGGGCTGGACACCCAGGGGACTTTCAGTGCCAACATTCCCAACCTGCAATCACTGGGCACAAGTACTCGGCAGGGCGGGGGCTATCGGATCAGGTCCATGATGCAATCACAGCTCCCTGCCTGTGCTATGAGGTGAACCATGACCTTCAGGAAATGGAAAAACAGCCCATTAACAAGGAGTACAAAACAAAACCTCGGCGAACGTTTATTTCTCATCATATGGAACTGGTAGTAAAGCCAAAGAATTCTGCACTTGAACACTGAATACCCCTCCCCACCTGCCCAGGGGACATTGACAGAGGCCTCAAGTCCCCTCTAGAATCCAAACCCCCATGCTGGGGCCCCTTCTCTCCAGCACATCTTTGCAGGGAGGGCTTTCAGGCCTGAAGGGGGTGCCAGTCGCTTCTCCGTGCCTGCACGGGTGTGAGATGTGGCACGCTGGCCAGGCTCCTCTCCCGCCTGCCCAGAGAGGAGGGACAGCAGCATCGCGGCCCTTGCCTTTCCTCAGTCACCTCCAGACTGGTCAGAGAGGAGGCACAGACTGCTGGAATACAGGCAAGAGAAGTCATAATTCACAGTTATTTGCTACAGAAAGTGCCTGGATCGGTCCTTGGCTGCTTCTGCCTCCAAGCAATCCACTTAAAATCCAGGAGAGGGAACAGAAGGGACACTGGGATGGGGGTGGGGGCCCTTGGAAGGCACCCAGGAGAGACTGACTGCAGGAGTCAGAGGAGCAGGGAGGTCCCAGAGGCCTTTAAGATTCTGCAAGAAAATCAGTTTGCTGTCGGCAGGTGGGCCTGAGAATCCAGGGGGCAGCATGAGACATCGTGGAAACTCAGACACACCCTACAGTCTGCAACTGTGGCGGTCAAAGAGGTTTGGCAATGTAGCCATGGTCACCTGGCCAGAGGCAGGGCCCCAAACAAGAGCCCTGCTGGGCCATGGTGCCACCTAAGCCACCTAGAAAAAGGCTCAACTTTTTGGCAGACATCTGCGGCAGAGCCACCGGAGACAGAAGAGTGGGGTGCCGGCCTCTGCATGGTGGGTGCAGTCTGGGGAGAACAGGATTCTCCCTCTCTTCCTCTCATACACTGACTGTGGCTCCAGGGCTGAGGCCCTGCAGAGGTTTGAACCTCGACCATTTAAGGACCAAAATAAAGAGAAATTATAATCTAACATTCCCTCGTCTTCAGAAGGCAAAGTGACCAACGGAGGTTCAAACTCTCTAGAGATAATCTGCTTTTTAGATGTGCTTGGCCTTTCTCCTGAGGCCTCATATCACCAGGCGTAGAGAAAAGGATGAGGGTGAAGGAAGTCAAAAGAACTGAACTAGGATCTGGGCAACCAGGGCACAAGCTGCTCAGCAGAACAGACTTTTGGGGAACTGGACACACAGACCAGCTGTGACCTTGACTTTCACATTGATGGGTGAATGGCAAGTGGGAGGTAATGAAATCTGGGAATGAGAAGGGAGGGAAGGCAAAGCTGCCCGGAGTGTCAGTCCCTGGAGCTGTTCACCCCTCTCCCTCGGGGGCCAGCCAGGGACTTTCCAGTCCAGGAAGGCCACAGCACTTGTGGCACATAAGTCCGAGCTCGGTCCATTTTCCTTCCTATGACCTCTGCCTCTAGCAGCAGGGGAAGGAGGAAGGATGTGGACCTTCAGGATCTTCTAGTCCTTTGCCAGCTCCCAGGGGCAGTGCTGAGATCCCACTCAGTGCAATGATCCTGTCCATCCCAGTGAGAAGGGGAGGGTGCGGCTTGGGGGCTGCATTTCACATACAAGCCCACCCCAGAGTGGGCTGGGAGGGCGTGGGACACAAAGGGGTCTGGGTCTGTCTCCAGATAGAGAAGTCCTTGCAGGGAAGAGGATGCCCGCAGGGTCAGCTGCTCCAGGCCCAGGTCCTGCATGGGAGGGAGTCAGGTCATGTAGCGGGTGATGGCACGGAGGGCGTAGAGCAGGGCGGCCTGCATGCGGGCCTCCAGGAGCAGCAGGTTCACGTGGACCTGGGGCGCAGAGGAGGGCACATTAGCAACTGATACCGCTTCTCGCCAGTCACACCCCTCCCAGACTGCCCCGATCCCTGACCACTCCCCTCACCCTTCCCTTTCCTACAGAGATGCCCCATGCTTTGCTAAAGCTCTGAGCAGTTGGGTGCAAGGACTGCTAAAGAATTTCAAGCACAGTCATCCCTGTCATGACTAATCTCTTTATCCCTGAAAGCTAAAAACAAGAGCTATCACGAACTGAGCACCTATTTCGAATCAGAGGTTCACATACATTTTCTCATTTCATCCTCCAAACAACCTCGAAATACAGCAGAATTTATTCCCATTATAAAGATAAAAAGCTCAGAGAGGCAAAGTGACTTGCCCAAAGTCACACTGCTACTGAGTGATAGTGTTATGATTTGAACCCAGGTCTACCAACCTACCACTAAGGATACCATGAGAGGCAGGCACCCATGTTCTCATTTTACAGGTGAGTAAATTGAATTTGAAAAATCACACAGTGGAGTAAGACTTGAATCCAGGACAACAGGCCCAGGTGTCCCTCCTGCAGGACAGACTTAGGATGGGGTCCCTCAATAGGTCCTGATCCCTTGTCATCTCCACCAGGCTAGGCTTGTCTGCTTCCACCCTGCTCTTCCTGCATGGGTTGTACCTTCTCTGAGTGGCGGAAGTGCTTCCAGAAAAGGTTGTACATTCTTCGGGTGGTCTTCTCTGGGTAGCAGGCCACTGTCTTGATATAGACCTTGAGATTCCGCTCCAGGAGCTGGTTCACCTCCCCATAATCATAGTCGTCGTATCTGGATGGAAAGGCCCCAACAGCATTATTCACCCTCTGCTCCCAGAGGTAGCTCCTCTCCCTGCCCCCACCCTATAGAAAGAAGAAGAGAGAGTAGCAAGAAAAGTTAGAATGTAGGAAGCAAGAAGCAGCCTGGTTCCTCTTAGAAAAACAGCTGATATCATGTATCACAGGCCACAAGTCACAGGGGACACACAAGAGAATGAGCATGCTGTATTGAGTACCAACTACGTGCCATGTGGACACGCACTCATGGAATCCTCAAAACTGCTATACACTACTGTATATATAACTGTTATTTACAGTATATTATATTCATCAACCCAATTTTATAGATGAGGAAACTGAGATTCAGAGAAATGAAGTCACTTGCCCTAGGTGATACAGCAGGGAATGGGTATCAAAGCCAGCTCTGCCTGGCTCCAAGGCCGTATTCACTACTGTACAGTAAAGGCCATGGAAGGTGGGGGAGGAGGTCAGTGCATATTTACCCTGGAGAAGGAAGAGGGTTAAGGGTAAAAATGAGCCAGTACACATTCTACATACAAACACGCTAAAGCCTGGAGAAGGCAATGAACTTGTCAAAAAGCAAATTGGTGATAAGTCTAGAAGCAACTTTGCCATTCTGTAGTCCAGTGAGTTAGGGCAGCCAAGGTCATCACAGATCAATGTGGACGGGAAAGGCTGGTTGAAACTGGAGGACAGATAACGTAGACAAAGACAGGAGCATGGACTACGTTGGAGAGTGGAGAGGCCTAGACTTGAGGGCAGGAACTAGCCTGGGCCTCGTTCTAAGATGCCCATCCGTGGCCACCCTTGAGTTGGAACTTGCCAGTGACCAGCAAGAGGATGCGAGATTAAGCAAAACTCAACTCAACTCTGTGAAATACGATTTACAGCTAGTAATACACAGAAACAAATTTTCTATAAGGAACATGTACCTTCTTAAAAATTGGGAGATACTTTTTTGATGCTTGGTATAAACTGTTAAAAAAAAAAAAGCAAGAAAAATCATGTGTTCACTAAAATATGCTCATGTTTGAATAAATGAGTAAAATAAGTGAAATGAATAGGGAAGAAAATAACAACAGATCTTGTTTTTGTAAAATTATATATGCCTTGGCTATTTGTGCATAGAAAAAAGACAGAAAGAAAATACCTGATAACAGCAGGTAGTATCATGGATAATTTTTATTTTCTTCTTTTTGTTATTCGTATTTTCTAAAAATCAGGCTGTTTCTCTTTAAAAACACCAAACATATTTTTTAAATGAAATAATCATTATAATTTCAACTGTACAGAAGTGACAACATAACAAAGAAAGAAAAAAAGCAAGGGAGAAAAACATTGTAGGATGTGGATGTGGTTGTTGTACTAGAGTAGAATTCGGGGAAAATTTTTTCTTAATACTTTGAAATTTCCATAATGTTCTCCAAGTGAGATCTTTTTCAAATAAAAAGTTAATTAACAGGCTTACACCTGTAATCCCAGCACTTAGGAAGGCTGAGGTAGGAGGATCACTTGAGCCTAGGAGTTCAAGACCAGCAACATAGCTAGACCCCATCTCTATAAAAAAATAAGAGAAATTAGCCAGGCGTGATGGCATGCGCCTGTAGTCCCAGCTGCTGGGGAGGCTGAGGCAGGAGGATCGCTTGTGCCCAGGAGTTTGAGGTTGCAGTGAGCTATGATGACACCATTGCACACTAGCCCAGGCAAGAGAGTTGTCTGTCTCAAAAAAAAAAAAAATGTTCTATATATATCCTTGACAAGCAATTTCACATCTAGGATTTATCTACAAGGACTTATGTATAAGACTAGTCAGTGAACACGGTCTTTGTCATAGTAAAAAACTGTGAACAACCTTAACGTCCAACAATAGGGAAATGATCGAATAATTACAGTACATACATAACAAAATACCATGCAGTAGTTAAAAAGCATGAAAGATCTATTCATACTGATAAGAAAGATGGTTCGCACTAGATTATTAGGTGAAAAAAGAAAATTGCAGAATGTCAAATATGATCTCAACAATTAAAAAAATATTTAAAAATCAGAATAGATTTAACAAGTAACAAGATGAAAATGCAATTCACATTATACGATACTGAAAGCACCACTAGTAAATAACATTTTAGTGAGTAGTCTTCCACACATTTTCCACGCTTACATAAGTGTTTAGAAAAAAAGGAACAAAGAGAAGATTCTCATTGGTAACCAGTTTTCTTTTCTCTCAATACAGTTTGAATATTTTTCCATGGCAATAGAAATAGGGCTCTATTGTAATATTTAATAGCTGCATTCTTATGACTTACATCTGGGAAATAAAAAAAAAAAAAA
>NW_012147941.1:1163080-1186744 GCF_000956105.1 Propithecus coquereli
AAGAATTTCTACTCAGAATGGAAACACAAACAAAAATATATATATACGTGTATGTTTATACATGTATATATGTGTGTAAACATGTGTATACATATATATATATGAAACCATAGTTATCTCTGGAGGTGGGATTAAAGAGTTTCATTTACAAAGCTCAAATAATAAGCACTTCTATTATCTCTTAAAATTAGCAAAAAAATAAATTTGTTTTGAAAAACAGTATAGGCAACAGCAGCTTAATTCCATTTGGACTAAACAAACAAAAAATAGCAAAGGTGAGAAAGAGAAAGAAAAATGAAACAACTGTGAGCCCAGAGTAAAGAGTTGTAGTGCACTCATGCCCAGGGAGAGGGTACACGTGCTCACCTGATGCCAAAGACGCAGTGGATGTAGTTCCAGATGGCCCTGCGGAGCACGGAGGTGTCCACACCGCTGTGCATGGCGATGGTGTTGTAGGTGAGGCTATAGGCTGCCTGGAACTTCTCGTCTAGCAGCTGCCCGCCCTCAGGGTAGAGCCGCTGGATCAGTGAGTAGCCATGGTCTTCCCAGGTATAATCCTTAGGAACGTGGGAAGGGGTTGGTAAGCAAATCTTTGGAGTCCAAGGCCGGTCAGAGAGACCCTGTCCTCTGGAGTCAACCTTGGCTGTCCATAACGCTCCCTCCCCACACCACACATCTAACACGCTGCTTGCTCTGGGCCTCAGAGGCCAGGGAGGATGCACCTTGGTGATGACCTTCTCCCTAAGATCAGCACCCTCTGAGCTTAGGGTGCAGATGGGCCCCCTCAGGATTCACAGGAGCCCCACTGCCCTCGGGAATCTTGACGGAGAGAAGGTACCCAACTGTATAACCACTCAAACCACCCACCCGTTGTTTACAAATCTGGAGCAATGGCCAACACTAGTGCCCTACCTGGGCACGGAAGGTTGGGGGCGCCTGAGTCCCTCGCCGGGTGAAGTCCTCATATCCAAAAGTGGGGTCTTCCACAAAGCACAGCATGTCTGGGTGTGGAGTGGGCTCCAGGATGTCAGCTGAGGACCAGAAAGAAGTCACAGTGAGGCTGAGGCACAGAGCACACAGGATCCACTCCTCATTAATCATCAAAAGGGGGCAGGGCAAGGCAGGGTAGAGGGCCAAGAAAGCCCCTTGCCAAGGTGAGCAGGACTTCAGCAAAAGCCAGGCCTGGGGGAGGAGGTGGATCAGGCCCATGGGCCCAGGAAGCAAGGCCCCTAGCAACAGTGACAACAGTTATTTATGGAGCTGCTTGCCCTGGGACAGGCTCTGTGCTAAGAGCTTGGCTTCTCTTGTCCCATTTATCCTGCACACCAATCCTGCACACCAATCCTAAAGCCCTGAGACAGGAAGTGACTTGTCAGTGGTCACAGAGCCAGAAAGGCTAACAGGCCAGGATTCAAAGCCAGGTCTGAGCCCAAAGCCCATGTTTGGAACTTCTTGGAAGGGAGGCTGAGAGGCGGCTGCCTCTGGAACACAGGAGGTACAGTGCATGGAGTGGGGGCCACTCCCCACCAGAGATGGTGTAAGCAGCGGGCAGTCCCTGGAGCCTGGTTGCCTGTGGTCCTGTACCTGAGGGGGTCACCAGCAGGCTCTCCGACTTCTCCAGCTCAAAGCGGCTCTCCATCTCCTCCTGGGATGCTCCCTCGTCCCGCAGCAGGCTCTCCTGCAGCTGCCTCATGCGTTCCATCAGAGCCTCAACGTCGCGGGCAGCCTCAAAGCCCTGGAGGAGGGGCCCAGTGGTGACGTCTATTCCTCCTCCCTTGGCCTCCGGCAGACTCCCCTCATCCTTCCCACAGGGCAGGCCTTCCTGAATGATCACGAAGGCCTAGTGCAGCCTCTGTGCAGCCACTGTGTGGCCAGCTCACAGGGTCTGTCCCTCCCAAAGTGAAATTTACGCAGCTACGGGACAGACACGAGTCTTCCCTGAGCATCAACTCCTCTCACAGGTAAGGAACTTTTTAAAGTATCTGTATTTTTGTAGTTAAAAAAAAAAAAAAAAAAAAGGGCCGGGCGCGGTGGCTCACTCCTGTAATCCTAGCACTCTGGGAAGCCGAGGCGGGCGGATTGTTTGAGCTCAGTTCGAAACCAGCCTGAGCAAGAGCGAGACCCCGTCTCTACTAAAAATAGAAAGAAATTAATTGGACAACTAAAAATATATAGAAAAAACTAGCCGGGCATGGTGGCACATGCCTGTAGTCCCAGCTACTCGGGAGGCTGAGGCAGGAGGATCGCTTGAGCCCAGGATTTTGAGGTTGCTGTGAGCTAGGCTGACGCCACGGCACTCTAGCCCGGGCAACACAGTGAGACTCTGTCTCAAAAAAAAAAAAAAAAAAAAAAAAAGCCGCATCATGGAGTAAGAGGCAAACTTTATTTATTTATTTTTGAGACAGTCTTGCTCTGTTGCCCAGACTAGAGTGCAGTGGCATCATCATAGCTCACTGCAACCTCAAACTCCTGAGCCCAAGTGATCCTCCTGCTTCAGCCTCCCGAGTAGCTTGGACTACAGGTGCACTCCACCACATCTGGCTAATTTTTCTATTTTTAGGGAGAGACAGGATCTTGCTCTTGCTCAGCCTGGTCTCGAACTCCTGGCCTCAAGCGATCCTCACACCTCACCCTCCCAAACTGCTAGCTAGGATTACAAGCCAAACTTTGTATTTTTAAAGCACTAAAAACTGGCAGACTCTGAGCCTATGGGGCTACATACTGAGAGGTCAGTCACATGGTATTTCATTTAATCTTCATGACCCACTGTGAACAGGGGTCTTTATCCCCATTTCACAGGTGAGGAAACTGAGCCTCAAAGTCAAATAACTTTTTATGGCCTCAGCGTGAGGAGATTGGAAAGCAGTGGCTTCCACCCAAAGACCAGAGGCCATATCACCTTCCTCCCCAACCAAGTCCTAGGCCCGTGACTCACCCCAGAGTTGTTCAGTGGGTCGCCACTTGGGGGGGTGCTTTGCTCACTGGGGGGCGAAGGTGCCTGGGGGGCAGGGCTTCCCTCTGGGTCCCCCTCAGGGAGGATGCCACAGCCAAACACGAAGGAGGCCAGCGAGTGGCAGTGGGTGAGCAGGACCAGAGCCTGAATGAGTTCTGCCAGGGACCAGCTGTGCTCGCCCGTCTTCAGCAAGGCCTGGAGGGGAGGGAAGACCAGACCTGCTCAGTGCCTGCCCTTGGGCTGCCCCCCATGCCCCAGCCAGGCCCCTGTGCTCCCTCGGGAACCCGTTTCTTTGCCCACTGCACCTGGATGTGCTCCTTGGTGATAAGCCATGGCCGATGTGCCAGCAATTTGTTGATCTCGCTGAGTTTGCGCAGCTTCTCAGGGGCCCGGTGGAGGCCCAGTAGCCACTCGGGGTCACCACCAGTCTGCAGAAATTCAGCCATGTGGGAACCCACCAGGTAAGAACACTGGTGGCGGGCAGCAGCCTGTGGAGGTGGTAGACAGAACCTGGGTCACCCTCCTTCTTCTGTGCCCTGCTCAGGGTGGGTACCCCATGGAAGAAGATGTCGTAGGGCTCACTGTTGCCTAAGAGGTAGGAAACCTAGGTTCTAACCCCAGCCCTGCCACCAGCTTGCAGGTCACCTGACCCCTCTGCACCTCAGTTTCCCAGTCTGCAAAGTAGGCACTAAAGATGCCTCTATTCAAAACCTAAAATTCTATGAATGGTCAGAGAAAGCCAGGGCTTTCCTTTGCTCTATGCTGCCTTCCCTTCTGGCCTAAAGAATAAGCTCAGAAAACTCCCAAAAAAGAGATCCAAAGATAGAACCCTCCGTGTAGCCGCTCTGCAAGTGTCAGGCCCAGACAGGCTCACCATGATGGCAATGTAGTGGCGCCAGGAGCTGGCCAAGGGGCCATCCGTGTGCAGCAGCAGGTAGTGCAGGCGCCAGAAGCTGTTAAGGTAGTCAGGGTGCAGGCCCATCACCACCGCCAGGTTGTCCACCCGCCCTGAGGACATCAGCGCCTCCAGCCCCAGGTGCTGCTCGAGGCTCTCAGCCCCCTCCCGAAGGACCTGCAAAGCAAACGAGAGACCGTGGGTTTCCCTCCTGCCCTCCCTACACAAGAGACCGATGTATTCTTTGTGGTGGGTTTTTAATAGCAATAAAATGAAAACCACCACCATGCCCAAAAAGGGGGAAAGTGGAGGAAAAGATATTTTAATAAGTGATTCAATGAATACCTGTTAGGCACCATATATAGTAATAATAGCCAATACTTATATGTATAATGCTATATACCAAGAACTGTTCAAGCACTTTATATATATTAACTCATTTGATTCTCACAACTATAAAATTGGAATTCTATTTTCTCCATTTTTAGATAGGAAAACTCAGGCACAGAGATTAAAAGTACAAGTTCTCTTCCCTTCATGGAGCTTTAATTCCAACACTGCAAATGCAGACAGGCATGGGGGGTGGGGGCAAAGAAGTTCACACATGCTGAGTGCTTCCCCACAGCCATGGGCCTGTCTGCTCTTGGAGCTGTCCCTGCCTTCTCTCACTGCGTCTTTGCAATACTCCTATGAGGCGAATACTGTTATTTTCCCCCCTTGACAGAGGAAACCAGAGAGGTTTTAGTACTTGCTCAAGGTCACAGATCTGGTAAATGACAGCACCAGGATTCAAATCCAGATGAACTCCAAAGCCTATTTCTTTCCTTTATTATAAAAGAGTAGTTATTTATAAATGAAAAAATAAAATACAACAGCAATACTTCAGTTTAAAATTCTGGGCTACAGACAAGTAATCAGCAACTGGTTGTTCATCTTACACTTATAAAGGAGGGGAGGAACTGGGAATTTAGATACTTGTTAACAGCTCATTAACCACTTGGCCTACACATTCAGGAGAGCAAGGAGGACAGGAAACAAAAAATTCATACTTGTTGATTGAAAGCCAAAGAAAAATCAGGAAACTATTTTAAATCTTTTCTGTGTTTCCCCAGAAGCCCCACATGCTAGAATGTAAGTTCCATGATGGCAAAGATTTGTATCTGTCTCGCTCACTGCTGTAACCCCAGCACCCAGAATGGCACCTGACATAGATTAATCATTCAGTAGATACAGTAGATATCTGTTAAATAAACGTCTGAATGGAGTCAGTTGTGAGACAGCTTTCATCTGTCTCTGTTGCCCTAAGTGAAAAAACAAAAGAAACAAAAAAAACAAGGTGTAAACTATGACCTTGGTTCTCTACTGAAAGTAAAGTACCCTGTACTGAACAAAAACCCTGGAAAACAGTAGCAAATGGTTAACAGCGATGGTCTTTTCAGGGGGGATGGGGTGGGGATTATAGGAGATCAGAGCTTTCTGAAACACTGGAAAAAAAAATTTTTTTTAAACAGGGGAAAGCTCAAACCAGTCTCCCACTATCACAAATTATGCAGTTGAGTTTCCCACATTGGGGGAAATCGCAGGAGTCAGCACACCCGGGGTGCGATGGATGAGCCTCACCCTGCGAAAACTACCTTCATGATCATGGTATTTCCCCTGTCAGATAAGTATGGAAAAAAAATTTTAATAATAAACATATATTACTGTTGAAGCAAAAAAAAAAACTGTAATATATGCACAGTCAGGGGTGAAATAAGATAGATAGTTCTATCTTAAGGAAAAACAGGCACTGATCTGGGAATCAAAAGTTTGGCCATCACATGGCTGTATTATTAACACTTTATCTCTTTGAGTCTGTTTCTTCCCAGTAAAGTGGGGTTCATAGTGCCTGCTTCACAGAGCTGTTCTGTGAATTAAATGAATCAGGAACCGAAGGGGTAGTTTCAAAGTTGCAATTTAAGGAACAGTAAAAGACCCTCACCCACCAATGCCCCATGTCCTTTCTTCCCAGGCACCAAAGATTCCTTACCCCTTCCAAGCTTACCTCCTCCACCGGGATGAAGGCACTGGGCCCTCGATGGCCTCGCCGAGCTCGGCTCTCCCTCTGCTCCTGGGAGGAACACCAAGGTTAGTGGGTGGTGGTGGGAAGAATAAAAAGGACTGTTATCAGGCGAGGTGGCTCATGCCTGTAATCCTAGCACTCTGGGAGGCCAAGGCAGAAGGATTGCTTGAGGTCAGGAGTTCGAGACCAGCCTGAGCAAGAGCGAAACCCTATCTCTACTAAAAATAGAAAAAATTAGCCGGGTTGGGTGGCTTGTGCCTATAGTCCCAGCTACTCGGAAGGCTGAGGCAGGAGGATCACTTGAGCTCAGGAGTTTGAGGTTGCAGTGAGCTATGACGATGCCACTGCACTCTGCCCTGGGAGACAGAGCGAGATTGTCTCAAAAAAAAAAAAAAAAAAAAAAATATTAAAAAACCCACAATAATGTGACATTCTGTTATCAAAAAAAAAAAAAAAAAAAAAAAAACAACAAATCTGTTATCTCTTTAGCCGTGTCCTTCTACCCTGCAGGGGCTATAGCCAGCTTTTAAGACCACCCTTCTGGTGCACCCTGCACAGAGAAGCCAAGTGGGAGATGTACACCTGTTGGGAAGGTGCCAGGTTGCACAAGGGTAAACAAGGAAGAGGACTCACCCCAGGCTGAGTTCTTCAGAAACTGGGCAGGGGGCCAGGAGCCCCAGCACTGCTGGGGTTGGGGTGTTATATACAGCTACTATGTTGCACATCTCCAGGAGGCCACCTTTTTAGCAGCCCCAGGAAACTTATACAAGAACCCCATCCACCCAGCCCATGGTTTGTGTCCTGAAGCCAGATAACCAAGTACCCCAGAAGCCTAGGAAGCAGCTTCAATTTCTCTCGAATTATCATTTCTTAACCTCCTGCCACCATTTGGCTGGGTGCGGTGGCTCATGCCTATAATCCCAGCACTCTGGGAGGCCGAGGCAGGAGGATCGCTTGAGGTCAGGATTTGGAGACCAGCCTGAGCAAGAGTGAGACCTGGTCTCTACAAAAATTTGCCAGGCATGGTGGCACCTGCCTGTAGTCCCAGCTACTCAAGAGGCTGAGGCAGGAGGATTGAGTTCAGGAGTTTGAGGTTGCAGTGAGTTATGATGACGTCATGGCACTCTAGCCCAGATGACAGAGTGAGACCCTGTCTCAAAAACAAACAAAAAACATAATCTACCACCATCTCTTGTCTGAACCACCACCCACAGCCTCACCAATTGTCTGTCCCCACTGCCCTGTCCTCTCCTGTCCATCCTCTACCCAGCAGCCAGATGAACTCTCTGAAATGTAAACCTATCAACTGGCTTAAAACCCTGCCTCCCCCTCCCATGGCCTTCCGGATAAATTAGCCCCACTGCCCTCCCACTGGTTATTCCTATTGCAAAGCTAACTTTTTTTTTTTTTTTTGAGACAGAGTCTCACTCTGTTGCCCTGGCTAGAGTGAGTGCCATGGCGTCAGCCTAGCTCACAGCAACCTCACACTCCTGGGTTCAAGCAATCCTTCTGCCTCAGCCTCCCAAGTAGGTGGGACTACAGGTGTGCGCCACCATGCCCGGCTAATTTTTTCTATATATTTTTAGTTGTCCAATTAATTTCTTTCTATTTTTAGTAGAGACGGGGTCTCGCTCTTGCTCAGGCTGGTTTCGAACTCCTGAACTCAAACAATCCGCCCGCCTTGGCCTCCCAGAGTGCTAGGATTACAGGCGTGAGCCACTGCGCCCGGCCCAAAGCTAACTCTTATAGTCCTTCAGGGTCTAGGAACCTTTTTTTGACCCTCATCCGTGATCCCACAATTCCCAGTGCTTTTGCCTCTCAAAACACCATCCTTTAATTGTTGGGGTTTTTTTGCTTGTTTTTTAGAGACAGAGTCTCACTCTGTCCGGGCTAGCATAATTCTATCTCACTGTAGTCTTGAATTCCCAGGCTCAAGCAGTCCTCCTGCCCTGGTCTCCCAAAGTGTTGGGATTACAGGCATGAGCCACCGCACCCAGTCCTTATTGTTGGTTTTAAGTCTTTCTACTACCAGATCACATTTTGTGGAGAGCAGGGCTGGGTCATTCATGCTAGTGTATAAATGCAAATAGAGAATGCAGAAAGGCGTGGAGGGAATCAGAGCAGGGTATACAAGGCTGATGGTGGTGGCTATTCTGACATGTATATATTTGAGCCTCTTTAGAAACTACCAGAATCATGTACTCACTAAATATGTTTCCCCTAGTCCTAGAGATGAAGTTCAGGAAGGTTGTTTTATTTATTCATTAATTTTGTTAATTTTTTAGGGGAGGAGGCTGGCCTCTCAGCACTGGCCTTGGATACGGTTTACCCAAATCAGAGTCATGCCCTCACTGGAAAGGGACAGGGGTCCCCCAGTTCTTCCCTCCCCATTAAGATCCAGACTTAGCACCAGCCCCCAGGTATCCAGGGAATAAAAACTATAATTGGACCTTCCTTCTTAGGTAGCCAAAAGCTGCCTGAAGGAGGCAGACCTCTGGGGTCCTGGAAGACTACAAAGGAAAGATCTATGGGACCTGGAAGCCTCGGAGGTGGGTACCAGTTCTGTCACTAACTGGTTGTGTGGCTCTGGGAAAGTTACCTAGACTCTCTGGGCCTTAATCCTGGACAAAGAAGGTATTGAGCTGACTGCTCAGGCCCCTTTCAGCTCACACTTCTGGGAGCTACCAGCCAGGCTGGTCCAAGTTCCACGTAGTAACCACCAGTCTCCAAGCACTCCCTTTTCAGCTTCCCTCCTCCTCCCTCACCAAAGAGAAAAAGCCCAACAGCTCTGTCTGGGAGATAAGGATTGCTGACTCCACAAACTGGCCCTTCCCCTCAGGGGACCTGAGGACAGATAGAAAACTACCGTAGGGGTAGGGCAGCGCAGAGCAGGGAAGGGAGGGCAGGGAGGGCCCACTAGAGGTGCTGGAAAGGGACAGGGAACAGCCTTGGGAATGCCAGCTCCCTGCAAAATCTAACCCAGGAGCTGTCAAAGGAAGGAGCTGTCACCTGTAGGTCTTTCAGCCATTAGTCTGGATCCATCAACGTTTTCCAGCAATAACTGATGATGATAATAATAATGTCCAGTTAAGAGAGGGGCTCTTGACACAAACTCTCTGGGCTCAAATGACAGGTCTATTAGCTATCTGTTAGCTATATAAGCCTCAGTTTCCTTACCAAATAATGGAGAAAATACCTATTTTCACTGGGTAGTCAGGAGGATTCAATGAGCTAACACCATACAGCTTACCTCAATATCTCCATCACAATAAGCACTTAATAAAAGTTAGCTATCATTAACCTCATTGTTATTTCAAACAAGGGCTTCTCAACCCAAGCAGTACGTTAGAATCTCTTTGAGACTTATTTATTTATTTTAAGGGGTGGGGGTCTTGCTCTGTCACCTAGGCTGGAGTGCAGTGGCAGGAGCTTTTTAAAAAATACCCAAGCCAGACACATCCCTGTAATCCCAGCTAGTCGGGAGGCAGAAACAGGAGAATGGCCTGAGGCCAGGAGTTTGAGACTAGCCTGGGCAACACAGCAAGACCCCATCTCAACTAAAAAATATATACTAGGCCGGGCGCGGTGGCTCATGCCTGTAATCCTAGCTCTCTGGGAGGCCGAGGCGGGCGGATTGTTTGAGCTCAGGAGTTTGAAACCCGCCTGAGCAAGAGCGAGACCCCGTCTCTACTAAAAATTAGAAAGAAATTAATTGGACAACTAAAAATATATAGAAAAAATTAGCCGGGCATGGTGGCGCATGCCTGTAGTCCCAGCTACTCGGGAGGCTGAGGCAGAAGGATCGCTTGAGCCCAGGAGTTTGAGGTTGCTGTGAGCTAGGATGACACCACGACACTCTAGCCTGGGCAACACAGTAAGACTCTGTCTCAAAAAAAAAAAAAAAAATATATGTATATATATACTAATGCCAAGGTCCCACCTCCAGCAATTTTAATTGGTCTAGGGTGGGGTCCCAGCATAACATACAGTCAGGGTGAAGACCATTGTTGGCACCATTTATTGATCACTTTCTCAAGTATAAGGCACTGTGCTAAGTGCCTTCCAGGTGGAAACAATTAATTTGTTCATTCAACATTTTAAAAAAAATTGTTACTATCAATCTTACTTGAGTATGATCGACAAATATTTTTGATGACTATATTGCAGGCAGCAAGAACACAGCAGTGAAAAGACAAAGTCTCAGCCTCCATATATTAATAATTCAGGATCTAATGGCAAAAGACAAACAAATGATAAATAGGATTTCAAGTCATAGATTCTATAGAGTGAGTGAAATAAAGCAATGAATATATGATGGATGGGAGAATGTGCAATATTTTAGTGTAGGTAGACTGGAAAAGCCACTGAGGAGGTGGCCTTTGAGCTGATATCTAAATGATGAGAAGGCAACAGGGCGGGTAAAGGTCCAGGGGGACCAGCATTGCAGCCAGAGGGAACAGCCAGGATAAAGCCCCAAAGGCAAGACCAAGTAGATTTGACTTCAGGGCTCCAATGCCCCAAAGGCCTGCCTGACTTTGACTTCAGGGGAAGTTCCAGGGGGACGCAGGCAGGGCAGGGTCCCATTGCCTCAAGATGACATCTCCAAATCAGCCCTCTCCCCATTCCCTGGCATAGGGAGTCAATAGCAACAATAGTTTGTAACACTGGTTATGGCTGGGTAACCATTGACTTTACACACACTACCTAGACTTCAAGGTAGAAGCTACTACTAGGGCCCTCATTTTACAGATGAGGACTAAAGCTCGGAGAGGTCAACTCGCCTCTGGCCACTCAGCTGGGAAGGAGGTAGGAGAGCTGGGGGACACAAATCAGGTTTCTGCAAGTGCAGAAATGAGTCCCCACTTTCTAAACTTCTCAAGGTCTCAATAATCTCCAAGTGTTTCCACCTTAAGCTCACCAGCAGAGAGAGGCTCTTTCTCTGCCCACAATCACTGCACCTGTCACACTGATTCTCACCTTGACAGCACACACCAAATCTAGTTCCTTGTTGCTAGTGTTTCACACAGCACAGTCCAACAGAATTTTTTAAATTTATTTTTTATATTACATTGTGATTGAAGAGTTTTCTTAAAACATAAGCTTCCCAAATGCTACATTGAATTATTTATATTGTCATGGATCAAGGGTAACACTTGTTTACACCTTACGTTATCACTTAACAGATCATAAAGAGTGTCTGAAAAATGTTAAGTGCAAAACTCAACTATTTATTTATTTATTTATTTTGAGACAGAGTCTCACTCCATTGCCCAGGCTACAGTGCCGTGGCGTCAGCCTAGCTCATAGCAACCTCAAACTCCAGAGCTCAAGCAATCCTCCTGCCTCAGTCTCCAGAGTAGCTGGGACTACAGGCATGCACCTCCGTGCCTGGCTAATTTTTTCTATATATTTTTAGTTGTCCTGCTAATTTCTTTCTATTTTTAGCAGAGACGGGGGTCTCGCTTTTCTCAGGCTGGTCTCAAACTCCTGACGTCAAGCGATCCTCCTGCCTCAGCCTCCCAGAGTGCTAGGATTACAGGCGTGAGCCACCACACCCGGTCCAACAGAATTTTTTGCTCTGTTGGAGTGCAAATATGGGAGTCCCTAGTCACTTCAGCTGAGCATTTGAAATGTGACTAATTGCAACAAAAAAATTGAATTTTTCATTTTAATTTATCTAAATTTAAATAGCCATATGTGGCTAAGGGCTACCATGTTGGACAGCACAGGTTCAGCATACCTGATAAAGGCATGATTCTAGTCCCACTTTACAGACAAAGAGAAACCCAGAGGGGGCAGGTCACCTGCCCGAGGTAACACAGCTAGTGTGGGTTGGAGGGAGAACCAATGGTGGCTATTCCTATAGTTCCAACTGAGGAGATCACATGGGGCAGCAGGAACACTGAAGTCAGATAACTCTCTGGGTGGCCACTCAACAGGAATGTCTTCAGGCAAGTTGTAAAAAGAGGGTAATGGCCTTAGAGTTCAGTGCCTGGCTCCTAACAAGGGCTCGCTACACGTTAACTTTTATATTAGTGCAGGCAGTTGCACACAGGTTCCATTTAATTTTCATCCATTTGGGAGTGAGGGGGGCCTCTATTTTGCACACAAGGAAAGATTAAGGGTCCAAAGGTTAAGCACTAGCTGACAAGTGGCCAATCTGAGATTTGAACCCAGGGTTGTTTGGCTTCTATGGTCCTTTCCACTCCACCATAACAGCTTCTGGAAATGGCCCCAGGACTGGAGATTTGAACCCAGCTCAGTCTGGCTTCCAAGGGTTCTATCCACTACTCACACTGGCCTCTTAGAGAAGCCCCAGCCTTCCAGCCTTCCTTCCTCCCTCCCTCCTTCCCCCTCCTCCTCTTCCTTCCTCCTTCCCTCTCTCCCTCCTCCCTTTCTCTCTTGATGGGGTCTCACTTTGTAGCCCAGGCCGGGGTGCAGTGGTGAGATCATAGCTCCTTGCAGCCTCAAACTCTGGGCTCAAGCGATCTTCCTGCCTCAGCCCAGCCTTTATTCTTGATATCCTCTCTAGAGCCTGCGAGCCCCTGGACTCAGCTACAGACACCTGCTAAGTCACTCTGCCAGCTAGGAGAGAGCAGGCACTATCACCCCCTAACCCCGGCAGCTGAACTCAGAAATTTGCCTGGGTTTACACCTGAGAGGAAGATACAGAGATATGGCCCAAGCAGCATCTGACCTCCAGCCCTGCAGGGGGCTGGGAGGGCAGAGTGTGAGTGGTGCCACACACTTGTCCACCCATCATGAACTGGGCACCAGGCTAAGTGCTTTACAAATCTGTTCTTTCTGATTCCTCACAACCAGCCAGAGGGAAATAGGTCTTGTTATCCCTTGTTTACAGACAGGTCACTGAGGTTTGGAAAGGTCCTCTCCCAAATGGGCACAACTCAGATCTGACTCCAGAGCTTGGACAGTTCACAAGGATCACCTAAGCCAACAAGGGGCAAATAGTTACATTTACTAGGTGCAAAGAACAGTGCTGGGGATGAGACCCACAAGCGTCTCGAGTCCAGCAAGGGAGACAGAAAAGAAACACCTAATTTACACAACTGTTTCACATAACTGGGACAAAAGCTCCTATAACGGAGAAGGGGCACTGGAAGAGAGTATACAGGGAGACTTCCCTGGTGAGGGAAGAAACACTTCCCTGAGGACATGTCTGAGGAAGTTATTCTAGAACCCAATATGGCTTTGAAAACATACTACCAGCACTAACTAGTGTGAAGTCCTCAGAACTTTCGGGAGATACACACATTTGCGGGCCTTGATCCCCTGAAAGGGGCTGTGTGGTGAAATAAGGGGGAGTTGAGGGGTCTTGGGCACCAGGCTCTGTAAGATCAGAACCCTGCTGTCTTCTAAGTATTCACTGAAAGCAGACATCTTCCCAAGGTCCTCTCTTCTCAAGAAACGATACGTAGAAATATGCCAGACGTCGTCAGCCTTCCCCACTGATGAAACATGGCTTCTGTCTCAAGGCCACTCCCGTGAAGCCTGCCTGGACCACCTGAGCACCATTTTCTCCCTAGACCACTTCCCAGGTGCTGTCCTGGAGAAGGATGTACCGACTCTCATCTCAGAAAGGCAGGAATAGGCTCAGGCACCGTCTAGTGAGACACTCCGGGGAAAGGGAAATGTGTGCCCTGGCCGCATTCTGATAATAGCGTGCATGTTTTATGCAGTTACCATGTTCCAGGCACTGTGCTTCCGCCTTTGCTTGAATTCCAAGTTAATTCTCCCAATATCCCTCAGAGATACTATAAAATCCGCATGGGAAGAAACTGGGGATCAGAGAAGTGATCCCTAGGCTATGGCCACACAGCAAGTTAGCAGGAGGGCTGGGTCAGGAACCTAGCACTGACTCTAGCGCCCAGGTGCTCTCAATAATAACATCATTTCCATTTTTCAAGAGAAACACTCTTCGAAGGGTCTTGGTCAGTCATATAGCAGAGAAGTGACAGGAGTTAGGGTCATTCCTCCACACAGGGCTCCTAAATCATGGTGGGGAAGTGTGAACAAGCTAAGAGAAAATCCACACACAAAGCATGCACTGCTGGAAGTAGGACCCCCAGAAACCATGTTGCTCAGAGAAGAGCAGAAATTTTCCAGAGGTCGCCCAGCTTAGTACGAGCACTCCACCAACTCTCAGTCCCAGCCATACACCTCCACCATGCTCCAGGCCTGCAAACTAAAGAAACAAGCAAAACTCTCTGTAGGGCCAAACACTCACCGCAATCCTAGAGACGCCCAGGCCAAAGAATGAGCTACTCAGTGGGGCTAGTGAAGAAAGCCTCTCTCTAAGCACCTTCTGGGCTTCAATTTGTTCATCCTGTAAAATGGGGCTATAGTGTAGCTTGTAATATTTTGCTGGTTTAGTCCTGAGGACTCAAGGAAAAGGCAAAACTCAAGGCTGGCATGTACTAGGTACTTAATAAATGATAAACTATCCATTATAGCTGCTGGGGGTGGGGGAGGGCGAATTATTAGATTAGGTGCACCTTATTCCCGGCCTTCGTGCAAAGCCTTTCTGGGCTACGCCGCGGGAGGGGAGTTCCGGTGAAACAAACTTCTGGGACCTCAGACCACTTACTTAGTAGCGCTCAGCCTAATTCGTGGTTGGCTTCGGGAGCCGCAGCCAGGGCTGTCCCCTCTCCCCCCAGCGTTGGCAGCCGCCGCAGCGTCCCGGGCGGCCTGCCAAGCCCCCGGAGCACCCGCGCCCCCCCTTCAAATCAGGGGTGCTGGTGGGTTGGGGGCAAGGTCGACCTTCGCTGGCAAGTCTCAGGTGCCCCACTCCCCGCGCTGGGGGTAGGAGCCGGGACGTATCCTAGAAAGAGTCCTCTGCCCGCCAGCCCCCGCTAGGAGGAAGGGAATCTGCGGAAGGGGGCGGGGAGGAGGAGTGGTCGGGCCGCTCCGGCCGGGATTTGCCTGGACTTGAAGACGCTCTTGACAAGAGTCTAAACCCGGGAGAGCTTCGAGGAGGCTATCCCCTCATTGGCCAGGAGTCCGAGGGAGCCCAGGAGAGCTCCACTGCCCCGGGGGAAGGGGGAGGGGAGGAGAGGGCCGCGGCTGTCAGTTGATGCAACCCCAGTCCTGGGTTACGCACTCCAATCCCACTCCCCGAGCCCGGGGCGGGAGGCGCGCAGACTAGGCTCGGGCAGCTTGAGGCGCAGAAGCAGCTCGGGGTTCAAGGGAAGAGTGGCGTCGCTGGGCCGCTGCTTACCTCTCCCGGCCGGGGGCCGCCGACGCCGCCCGGGGCGAACGGCAGGTAGCCCTTGAGCTCCGCGCGGCACTCAGAGTCCGCGACGATCATCGTGTGCGCCAGGACCCAGCCGCGGCTCGCCGACCACCCGTGCACCGGAGGGGGTTTTGGACGGCCGCACGCAGGAAGCCGGGACTGGGAGCCTCTGGGGAGGTTCTAGAACCCCGGGGTGTCTCTCGGGGTTCCAGAACCCTCCGAAATCGGAGAACGGCCGCTGCTGTGCTGGACTCTTCCCCCAGTCTGGCTTCTGGAACGGTGAATGGCCTCGAGTGCCCGGGATTGGCCGCGGCGCAGGGGTTTTCACGGCCTCGGAAGTCCGCAGTGGCCGGGGCTGCTCGCGGACCCAGCGCTCCTCAGCATCCCCGCCGCGGAACTGCCAGCGCTCGCAGGGCTCTGACACTAGCAGCGCCGCTCAGCCCGCTGCGGTCCCCGGGGAAGGGCGGGGACACAAAGCCCCGCGGTGCAGCCAATCAGATGTCTGTTTCCCAGGGAGGCGGGGACGACACCTCCCTCTGGAGCCAACCGCTCCACCAATCGGCTCCGGGAAGTGCCCGGGAACTCTGGGAGCTGTAGTCGGCCCTGGACTAATGCTGCAAACTTTTGCAAGAGGGTTTAGTCAGATCGCTGGCAATACCAGACGACAGTGACAGCCCAGAGAGTCATTAGGGCTGCGTGATAAAAAGGGACTTTACCGGGGTGGGTCAGAGAGCAGGGTGTGAAATCTCTCTCAAGTGAATTCTTCATCTTTTCGGTTCCTAGAGGGACTGGTTAAGGTTTAGGAGAGGTTTGGTCCCTGTGTATCCAGAGGCGCTGAACACCAGATCTTTGGAGATTAGAGGACACAACCTTGTTACCCCTGGCTTTGGGGAGGACTCCACTTCCAAATGTGCCAGACACGGAGAATTCGCCTTATTTGTGGAGTCTCTGGAAAAGCCTTCATTCCTTGAAATGCCACTGGTAACCTTATGTCTAACCTCAACCCCTATTGCTTCAGTTTTTCCACTTCTCCCTTGGAGCCTCCAGTCCTGGCTTCCACCCTTACCACCCTCCTCAAAACTGTAACAAGGTGTTCTGCTGGGTCTATTCTCAACTCTCCAGCCACTCCTTGTCTGACTCCTCTTTCTCCACCCACTCCCTAAAACGTGGGTGCTCCCCTAGTTTCTGTTTTTATCCCTCTCCTCTCCAGACGTGCTCTCCCTGATCTCATCCAGTTCCTAGCCTTCAACTCCCCTCTTGCTAGGAAGTCACCTCTACCTGCACCCTAAAGCTGAATTTATCTATGCTTCCTTACAGTTTTCTTTCACAGCTCCTTGTTTTGTTTCAATTTTAAAGTCATTGTTTATTCAAGACAAGGAATCCTGGCAGGGGCAAGGGTGGACTAGACCCCCAAGGTCCCCTCTGAGACTCTCTGAATCTAGGCTTATAATTCCAAAGATGAGACTCTAATTTGGTCACCTGCCTTCAGCTTCTTGGGAGAAGAAAATTAATCTCACCCTCCCCCGAGCTCTTAAGGCACTTGGGCTGAGTCTCTGTTTTAACACATAAGACATTCTACCTTTTTTTATGATTTTCTGTGTACACGTCTTATCTGACCTTTATGATTATAAACTCCTTGAGGGTAGGGTCCACATCTTGACATCTTTGTCTCCTGCCCTATGCCACCTAGCACAATGTGCTGCCAATAATATGCCCTTGGTCACAGAATCTTCATTCTCATTAAATTCTCTTCTAAACCACGCTATGTCTGATTCAACTATTATTTAGAAAATTTACTCTGTAACATCAATATCCAGCTCAAAAAACTTCACTGGTATTTCATCAGCTACAGAATAAAGATCAAGCCCCTACATTGACATCCGAGGTTTGCCAAGATGTGCCTCAACTTAACCTTTCCATTCTTATCACCTGCCACACCCATGTTCCTTGTTTGGCCTTTACACCTTTCTTCCAGTACTCCTCCTTGTAAATCTCTGCCAGCTGAAATTGTATCCAGCATTCAACGCCTTCATTACTGTTTGTGGCCTGAAGGAAGACTTCAATTGCCATTCCTTCCAAAAGCCTTCTTTAGCTCAGCTGAAAGCAATCTCGCCCAGTCCTCAACATCTTCAACACGTTCTTTCGGCCTCTTTATACTCCTGGTCTCCATACTTGATGCAGCTTCGATATCATGTCTAGATGTCTTACCCCTTCCCTCCAACTAACAATGGAATATGTTATTGACTACTTGTACAAAGTGAGGAAACTTAAGGCAGAAACTGTGCTGGTCTTTTTATCCCCCACTAGCATATACAGGCATACCTCAGAGATATTGCGAGTTCACAATATCACAATAAAGGAAGTCACACAAATTATTTGGTTTCCCAGTGCATACAAGTTATGTTTGCACTATATTGTAGTCTATTAAGTGTGCAATTGTATTGTGCCAAAAAACACAATGTATATACCTTAATTAAAAAATACTTTATTGCTAAAAATTTTAATGATCATCTGAGCCTTCAGGGAGAGGTAATGTTTTTGTTGGTGGAGGTTCTTGCCTTAATGTTGATGGCTGTCAACTGATCAGGGAGGTGTTGCTAAAGGTTGGGGTAGCTATGGCAATTTCTTAAAAATAAGACAATAATGAAGTTGGCTGCAACATTGACTCTTCCTTTCAGGAAAGATTTCTCTATAGCATGCAGTGCATTTGATAGCATTTTACCCACAGGAGAACTTGCAAAATCAGAATCAATCCTCTCAAATTTTGTTACTGCTTTATCAACAAAGTTTATATAATATTCTAAGTCCTTTGTTGTCATTTCAACAATGTTTACCAGGAGTAGATTCTATCTCAAGAAACAATTTTCTTTGCTCATCCATAAGAAGCAAATCCTCAACCATTCAGGTTTTATCATGAGAGCGCAGTAATTCAAACACATGAATTTAATTCATGAAATCAAACAATTCAATCAAGTCACATCTTTAGGCTCCCTTTCTAATTCTATAATAGTTCTTTTGCTGTTTCCACCACATCTGCAGTAACTTCCTCCACCGAAGTCTTGAACCACCTCAAAATCATCCATGAGCATTAGAATCAACTTCTTCTGAACTCCTGTTAATGTTAATTTTGACCTGGCATGAGTCACAAATGTTCTTAATGGCACCTAGAACGGTGAATCCTTTCCAGGTTTTCAATTTACTTTGCCCACATCTGTCAGAAGAATCACTATCCATGGCAGCTATATAGCCTTACAAAATGTATTTCTTAAACAATGAGATGTGAAAGTTGAAATTACTCCTTGATCCATGGGCTACAAATGGATATTGTGTTAGCAGATATGAAAACAATGTTAATCTCCTTGTATATCCCTATCAGAGTTCTTAGGTGGTCAAGTGCATTATCAATGAGCAGTAATATTTTGAAAGGAATCTTTTTTATGAGCAGTAGGTTTTAAGAGTGTGCTTAAAATACTCAGTTAACCACGCTATAAACAGATGTGCTGTCATCAAGCCTTCATTGTTCTGTTTATAGAGCACAGGCAGAGTAGATTTGCCATAATTCTTAAGGGTCCTGAGGTTCTCAGAATGGTAAATGAGCATTGGTTTTAACTTAAAATCACCAGCTGCATTAGCTCAAAACAAGAGAGTCAGTCTGTTCTTTGAAGCTTTGAAGCCAGACATTGATTTCTCCTCTCTAGCTATGAAATTCCTAGATGGCATCTTCTTTCAATATAAAGCTGTTTCATCTACATTGAAAATCCGTTGTTTAGTGTGCCCACCTTTATCAAAGATCTTAGCTAGATCATCTGGATAACTTGCTGGAGCTTCTCAATCAACATTTGCTGCTTCACCTTGCACTTTTATAATGTTATGGAGACAGCTTCTTTCCTTCAACCTCATGAACCAACTAAAGTTTGCTAGCTTCCAACTTTTCTTCTGCAGCTTCTTCACCTCTTTCAGCCTTTCTAGAATTGAAGAGAGTTACCACTTTGCTCTGGATTAGGTTTTGGCTTAAGGGAATGTTGTGGCTGGTTTGATCTTCTATCCAGACCACTAAAACTTTCTCCATATCAGCAAACAGGGCTGTTTTGCTTTCTTATCATTTGTGTGTTCACTGGAATAGCACTTTTCATTTTCTTCAAGAATGTTTCCTTTGCATTCACAACTTAGCTAACTATTTGGCACAAGAGGCCTAGCTTTTGGCCTATCTTGACCCTCAACATGCCTTTTGGGCTAAGCTTAATCATTTCTAGCTCTTGATTTAAAGTTAGAGACATGTGACACATCCTTTTACCTGAACACTTAGAAGCCATTGTAGGGCTATTATTGGCCTAATTTCAATATCGTGTCTCAAGAAACAGGGAGGCCTGGGGCGGGATGGGAGAGACAGAAATGGCAGGTTGGTGAAGCAGTCAGAACACAAAACATTTATTTGCCAAATTGTTAAATTCACTGTTTTATGTGCATATAATTTGTGGCCCCTCAAAACAATTACAATAGTAACATCAAAGATCACTGATCACAGATCACCATAACAGATGTAATAATAAGGAACAAGTTTGAGATATTTCGAGAATTACCATAATGTGACACAGAGACATGAAACAAGCTCATGCTTTTGGAAAAATGGCTCTGAGCTGATGACTTGCTTGATGCAGAGTTGCCACAAACCTTCGATTTGTAAAAAATGCAATATCTGTGTAGTGCAATAAGGTGCAGTGCAATAAAATGAGGTATACCTGTAAATATTTTTGAATGAATGAACATGAGTTACTCTGTAGAATAACCTTTTAGAATCTTCAAGTGACTAAATCATTCCCAAAGCTTCACTTGTAAAGTTAGCAAGGGGGAGGAGCTTGAGGAGGAAAGGCAAAAAATACTGATATTATCAATTAGATGATCTTTCGTGACCCAGTCTCCAAGAAAGAAATGGTAGGAAGGGGCACAGACACTAACATTTACTGAGCTCCAGCAAGAATCCAGGATACATTTAATGTCTCATGTAACTCTCACGACAACCTGGTGAAATAGGCTATTATGTCTCCATTCGAGGAATGAGGAAACTGAGGCTCAAGAGGTGTGTTGGCCAAGGTCAGATAGCTTAGCAATATGCTGAGTAAGGATTCAAACTCAGTCAGGAATGACTCCAATGCAGAAACTCTACCACACCAGTAATGAGAAGAGGACATGAATATGTAAGAAGCAGGCTGGCACAAGGAACTGATGCTTAAAGCAGATATACTAATTGGGAGTGAGAAACCTAACTGTTAAGTGGCCTATAATTGATGGCCAACGCATCCCTCTTTGTAGGACTGCCTCCATGGGAAGCCAAATTATCATCTGACGGTGGCTAGGGCAACCGGAATCTGAGCAAAAGGAACAAGTGAAAAGTTGAATCATTGAACTGGCTCTACTCATGGTAAATCTGCTGGTCAGGGCTCCAGCTCCTTCCCTGCCTCTTTCACTCAGTAATTATTTATTTACCATCCAATGTGTTCCAGGCACTATGCTTGGCTCTGGAAGTTCAGTGGTGAAGCTACCAGCCCAGTGGGGTATAGAAGGGTGCCGGTGACTGGGCACATCCCTCCCCTCCCTCATGCCTTGTACTATATTTTTGGTTCAGTGAAGATCTCCTCCTGTTGCCATACTCCCTCTACTCTTGCATCAGCTTCATTGAGGCCATTGATTGGCCAAAGCTATTTTTATTCCTCAATCACACTGCAGTCTCAAAGATACATCTAGATTGAGTTTGAAACGTTTTTGAGATTTCTTCAGCTCAGATCCTCTCTCAGATTATGATCCTAATGGGATTCTTATCTGTTCTGTATTTCTTCTTCCTAAATTAATTTTCTAATCCCCAAAACTGGGATCACTTTACTAATGACTTTGTACCGGGGCCATTTATCCCCCCAGATGTCATTTTCTGAGCTCTTCTTATTTTCCTCTTCCACCCCTAAATCTCAGAACACAATTCTCCCCCAGGGGAGGTTTCAGTAAAGAAGTTCCACTCCAATTGGTCTGATAAAGCCAAAGAGACCCACCCGCCAAGCTTATTCACACATTCATTCAATTACTCATTATGCAGGCATTGCGCTGGGTGCTGAGGGAAGTCCTTCCTGCACAGAGCTGACGAGTCCTGAGCTGTCGAGCTATTATACATATCAAAATTGAAATTGTCCCCTGCAGTTGTGCATTAGGGGGCAGGACAACCACAGACTCCTGGAAACAGAGCCAACTATCTCCTTAGAGCACTTCCCAGGAGTGTAACAACTCAGGTACTAGTTTTTAGCCATGTGACCAAAATTGAATTTTTTTAAGCTCTTAGAATCTGTTTCCTTATCTGTAAAACAAAGACATGGGCCTGTAATCCCAGCACTTTGGGAAGCCAGAGGCCTAAGGATTGCTTGGGGCCAGGAGTTAGAGACTAGCCTGGGCAACATCAACATAGCAAGACCCCACCTCTAAAAAAAAAAAAAAAAATTTAGCCGGATGTGGTGGTGGTGATCGCCTGTAGTACCAGCTACTTGGGTGGCTGAGGCAGGAAGATTGCTTGAACCCAGGAGTTAGAGGCTGCAGTGAGCTATGATGGATCCACTACACTCTAGCCTGGGAGACAGAGGGAGACCTTGTCTCTAAAAAAAAAAAAAAAGAAATTGAAATTTGCTCTAACCTTCCAGAGCCACTAACGTAGAGAATCGGTGTTGGGCAATGCATGTAATTCGCTTTCCTCCGTTGCATACTGAGGACAGAAACCTTCAGATTTGGAAAAGTTCACCCCTCTTAATAAATAAAATATTAAAACTAACCCACTGGGTTTGCTTTTGGGCAAATTTCTTAGTTCCAGTTTAGTTTTGTTTTTTCGGCTGAGTGAGCCCTCAACGCCCCCTGTAGGCCGGACCCTGCTACAGCTCAGTCAGAGTGAACTTGGAAACTGCTCTCCCAAACCGTTTTGAGTTTATAGGATTGTCAGGTACCGTGTCACTGCCTCAAGGTCTTGAAAAGAGGCCAGGCAACAGTTAAGTAAAAATCGTGTGGTTGTTGAAGATTCGCCCTGCTGCCAGCAAGGACCCGACTCCCCAAAGACTTCACAGGCCGAATGCACTTCCCATTGCCTACTCCCTCTCACAGAGAGAAGGAATTTGCCCAAGGTCCCCCAGAAAGTTGGCCACGGGGTGGAGACTAGAATCTTGAAGCCTGGGCCCCCAGTCCAGGGCCACTTACACCTTAATAGGTTGCCTCAGGAGCCTCACATTTCCAGAGAAAACAACTACTGCCTTTTTTTCTTGTCTCCTCCCACCGCTCCACGCCCAGAGGCTCTAAACATCCCAGACGCAGAGAGCCACCCTGAGGCCTGACTCTGAAGTAACGTCCCTGGCCCTTGCCACTACCCTGTCCTACCCTTCCCTATCCCCAAAAGACTTCCGTACCCCCACCGTCTCCAAAAAAAGGCTGGACTTGGAATCGAGATACCGGAGTTGAAGGTTCCAGTTCCAACCCTCCCTGTGAGAACATGGGCAAGTCATTTCACGTCTCCGAACCTCAGTGTGTAAAATGGGGCACCAGTTACCTCCACGGGGCTGTTGGGAGGAGAAGAACTAAGGCACACAAGCCCCTTAACAAGGCTTGATGCACATTAAGCGCTCAATAAACTGTAGTTATTATTTATATTGTTACTATTCTTATTTCAAAGCTCAGTGACTGGCAGATAGTGAGTGTTCAAGAAAGGTGGCTATAACCATTAATATTTAAATGTTCGGAGCACGGAGCCTGGCATTTAGTAGCAGCTTAATAAACGGTGGCTAGGATTGTTTTTTGATCCGTGAGCGCCCAGTACGGTTTCAGACCAAACGTCTCTTCAGCGAAAACTGCAGGACGCACTTTTTGCTCAGCAACAGGCTCCTCTTTCGTAAACCGCGGCGGCCAATGAGCAGGAAGAAGAGCGGGTTTCTTGGCAGCCAATAGTAGCCCTCAGCTGCATGCCGGATAGGCCCCGGCGGGTTTCCAAGCTGATTACCGAAGCGAATCCCCGTGGCTGTTTGATGGGCGGGGAGTGTCTCCGAGTTCTCCCAGCTCTGCCTATCAACCGGGCTCTGATTGGTGTGAACTGCAGCGGGCGGTCCCGCCTCCGCAGGAGGGAATCGGGAATGCCTCGCCTGCCTGTCATTTTTCTTTTTTTCCTTTTTCTTCTTTTCTTTTTCAAGTTTAATTGTATTGCGATAAAATATACACATATAATTTATCATCTTTATCATTTTTAAGTGTACAGCTCAGTGGTAATAAATACATTTATATTCTTTCCCTCCATCTCCCTCCTCCCTCTAACCTCCCTCCTCCTCCTGCTCCCGGCTTCTGGTAACGACCAATCTACTGTCTATGTTCATCAGTTTTTCTTCTTTTATTTCCCCCTGTAATTCCTCCCTCTAACCTCCCTCCTCCCAGTAAATACTTAGGGAGCAGAACATGGCCACAATTCACCAGGATGAACCATTTACATTCTCTGGTGA
>NW_012147941.1:1186794-1204526 GCF_000956105.1 Propithecus coquereli
TTTTTTTTTTTTTAGAGACAGCGCATAGCTCTGTCACCCAGGCTAGAGTGCGGTGGGGTAATCATAGCTCACTGCAACCTGCAACTCCTTGAGGGCTCAAGCGATCTTCCCCAGGCCTCAGCCTCCGGAGCAGCTGAAACCACATCCAGGTGCCACCACATCCGGCTAACTTTCTTTTTCATTTTTTTTTTTTTTTTTTTGTAGAGATGGGCATCTAACTATGCTGCTCAGGCTATTCTCGAACTCCAGGCCTGAAGTGATCCTCCCAGCTAGCCTCCCAAAATGCTGGAAATATAGGCATGAGCCACCGCACCTGGCCTATTTAAGACTCTTGATGCTAATTGTAAAACCTTAAGCAGTTTGTTTCTTTGAACATTATTGATGCCGAAGTTGGGCCTGGCACTGTGCTTGGTGAGGGTGTGGGTGGGGCGGGAATCGGGAGAGTACAGAGTACAATGCCCAAAATCCGGCTGCCAGGATCAAACAGGTCATGAGACAGAAGGACATATAAATAGCTCAGATAAATAAAGACATCCGAAAATACTCTCAGCAAGTGACAAGTGACTACTGGGCACAAAACTCTGAGTGTTACAGGTCTTTTAGAATTTGTCTGGCAGCTTTTCTGGTTTTCACAGGAAAGCCCTCTACGCAAAATTTATTTATTTATTTATTTATGTTAACAATTATTTTATTTAGATAGAAAACACATTGGTATTCAAATTTTCTACATGTCTGAAGACACACAGTAGCACTGTTATTCTGCAAAAGCCACAATAGCTATCATAAAGATTGTACTAAGGGTTTTGTTCAGAGCCTTACTAACTCTTTAAACACAAAGTTCTTTATGAAGTTTATCTTTTTTTTTTTATTTCAGCATACTACGGGGATACAAATGTTTAGGAACATATATTGCCTTTGCCCCACCTGAGTCAGAGCTTCAAGTGTGTCCATCCCCCAGATGGTGTGCACTGCATCCATTAGGTGTGTATATACCCATCCCCTCCTCCCCCTCCCATCTGCCCCACACCTGATGAAAGTTACTACTATATGTGCACTTAAGTGTTGATCAGTTAATACCAATTTGATGGTGAGTACATGTGGTGCTTGTTTTTCCATTATTGTGATACTTAGTAGAATGGGCTCCAGCTCTATCTAGGATAATACAAGAAATGCTAGATCACCATTGTTTTTTGTGGCTGAGTAGAACTCCATGGTACACCTATACCACACTTTATTAATCCACTCATGTATTGATGGGCACTTGGATTGTTTCCGCATCTTTGCAATTGTGAATTGTGCTGCTACAAACATTGTAGTGCAGATGTCTTTTTCATAGAATGTCTTTTTTTCCTTTGGGTAGATGCCCAGTAATGGGATTCCTGGATCAAATGGCAGTTCTACTTGTAGCTCTGTGAGGTATCTCCGTATTACTTTCCACAGAGGTTTGACTAGTTTGCAGTCTCCAATTTTTGTTTTTAAATAAGAAAAAAAAAAACTTTCTGGCTCGCATTGTCCTGGTTGCATTTGGACATTCAATGGATCATAATTTGGTTTGTTAATATATATTATTCAGTCCTCTGGGTTTAAATTACTTACTAAGATTTAAAAATTGAGAGATTTCATATAAAGTCTCCAATTCATGAATTCTCTTAGAAAACAGGCAGATCTGGCAACACCAAGTCTGCCTCCAGGGGCCTTCAGCCAGGCTTAGTGACTGGGCTTGTTTTCTCCAGGTCTCAGTTCCCATAACAGCAACAAATGGGACACTCGACTCATTTATGTTACCTGCCTGGCCTCTGTAGGAACCTGAGTTTGAAGCTCCTGGACAAGGTCAAGATTTCTTAACATGGCATTCAAAGCCCCATGATAGTCTTGTATCTTCTTTTCATCCTTTACTTCTTTCTACTCTTGCTCATCCCTGCTCACACACACCCTTGCTCAAGGTCACAGTGTAAGGCAGTGGCAGAATGAGGATTAGAGCCAGGATTTCTGATCTCATCCAAGCTCTTTTAACTATCTCATTTGGTTCTTCACTCATTAACTTGAAGTATTTATTTTTTTTGGTAAGACCAGGCCAAAGCCAATTTGCATAAATCCAAATGGAGTCGAATGGAGTGTCCAGAAATGGAAATTTTGCAACAAGATGTGCAACCTCATACACACCTCTCACCCCATTATTTCCTATTTCTCTCCTCCTTGCTCACTCTGCTCCGGCTATGCTGGCCACTTTGCTGTTCTTTGTCCATGTCAAATCACTCTTGTCTCAGGGGCCTTGCTATTAGACTTCATCGTGGCATGATCTGTATCTTCCTAACTCATGTTATTATATTATATCCTAAGGCATCTCCTTATCAGCTTACTCTATACATAATGTGACAACCTTATCAGATCATACTATATAAAATAGTTTTACCTCCAGCCACTGTATGTTCCTTTACCCTGCTTTACTTTTCTTCCACCTAACATGTATATTTACTTCTTTATATTTTGCCTCCCTCACATTACGTAAGCCTCAAAAATGAATGATCACGCCATTGTATTCCAGCCTTGGTGACAGAGTGAGATCCTGTCTCTAAAAATAAAAATAATAGGCTGGGCACGGTGGCTCACGCCTGTAATCCTAGCACTCTGGGAGGCCGAGGCAGGCGGATTGTTTGAGCTCAGGAGTTCGAGACCAGCCTGAGCAAGAGCGAGACCCCGTCTCTACTAAAAATAGAAAGAAATTATCTGGACAACTAAAAATATATAGAAAAAATTAGCCAGCCATGGTGGCACGTGCCTGTAGTCCCAGCTACTCGGGAGGCTGAGGCAGTAGGATCACTTGAGCCCAGGAGTCTGAGGTTGCTGTGAGCTAGGCTAACGCCACGGCACTCTAGCCCGGGCAAAAGAATGAGACTCTGTCTCAAAAAAAAAAAAAAAATAATAATAATAATAAAAAAACTCCAAAGGATATTATTAAGAAAGTCAAAAGGCAACCCAGTATGGGAGGAAATTTTGGCAAAATATATATATGATAAGGATCTAGTATTCAGAACATACAAAAATTATTATAACTCAAGAAAAAATACACAAATAACCCATTAAAATAGATAAAAGACTTGAATAGCTATTTCTCCAAAGAAGACATATGAATGGTCAATAAGCACATGAAAAGATGCTCAACATTATTAGTTATTAGAGAAATGCAAATCAAAACCATAATAAGATACCACTTTGTATCCACTGGGATGGCTAGAATCAAAAAGTCAACTATAGTAAGTGTTGCCCAGGATGTGGCAAAACCAGAACCTTTGTACATTGCTGGTGGGAATAAAAAATGCTGCAGTTGTTTTGGAAAACAATTTGGTGGTTTTTCAATAATTTAAACATACCATTACCAAATGACCTGGCAATTCCACTACTCGGTATGTACCCTAAAGAAAACAAATATCAAATAGATACTTGTACATGCTATTAGCAATAGTAGCACTATTCACAATCGCCAAAAGGTGGAAACAACCCAAATATCCATCAGCTGATGAACGGATAACCAAAACTAATATATCCATGCAATGGAATACCATTCGGCTATTAAAAAGGAATGAAGGTGATGGCTTTAAGGTTACTTCACAGAGCTGGAGTGCTGGGGAGCGCTGGCCGTGCAGGCGCTTGAGAGCCCGCCGTCCCAATGTGTCTGCTGCAGCGTGCTCCATGGCATCTGGAAGTGGTGTTCCTACAGATGACCAGCAGGCGACTGGACTGGAGAGGGAGGTCTTTTTTTTTTTTTTTTTGATGATCAATACATATTTTATTATTTTTTTTTTTTGAGAGGGAAGTCTTGATGGCTGCACAGAAGGGCCTGGACCCACACAATATGCTACCCCCAAAGGCAGCTTCAGGCACAAGGGAAGACCCTAATTTAGTCCCTTCCATCACTGACAAGCAAATAGTGGGCTGTATCTGTGAAGAGGACAACAGTGCCATCATCTGGTTCTGGCTGCACAAAGGCGAGACCCAGCAATTCCCTAAATGTCCAACCCATTACAAACTGGTGCCCACCAGTTGGCACACTGAGCCGCTGCACTAATTTACTCAAAATGAAATGTGCTGTAAAGTTTCTTCTTTCCAATAAAGACTAGCCATTGCTTGGCTCCTTCTACTATAAAAAAATAAAAGGAATGAAGTAGTGATACATGCTACACTTTGGATAAACCTTGCAAACATTATGCTAAGTGAAAGGAGCCAGACATAAAAGGTCACATATTGTACGACTCCATTTATATAATACGCTCAGAACAGGTGAATCCATAGAGACAGAAGCCAAGTAGAGGTTGCCAGGGGCTCAGTGGAGCGGGGAATGGAGAGTGACTGCTTAATGGGTAGGGAGTTTCCTTTTGGGGTAGCGAAAATGTCTTCAAAATAGATAGAAATAATGTTTGCACAACACTGTGAGTATACTAAATGCCACTTAATTTTACACTTTAAATGGTTAATGATTAATTTTGTGTCATGTGAATTTAATCTCAATTAAACAGAGAGAGTGGTGAGCAATGAGGAATCTGTGAAAAACGTGCTAATTGTGAGGATGTGCCAGGTGGCATTAAATGAAGTGGTGGCATGCTCCATGCCTCTTTGTTCCTTTGCCTGTTCCCAAGACTTTTGCTCTTTCCAGCGCTCGAAGTATAGATTCCTGGAGGTATGGTATAAGTGGTTTAGGTATTTTATGCTCTAACAAAGGATTGTACCTAAAAAGAAGAGGGAAGGGAGGGAAGGAAGGAGGGAGGACTGGAAGAAGGAGGGACAAAAAAGGACCAAGGAATGGGACACAGCAATTAAGCTTGCATGTGGCCAATCCAGCCCTTGGAAAATTGATAGAATCAACCACACTAATGCCTCCTCCCTGATCATTCCCTCCATGCATAATATGGTCTGAATTATTGTCAATTCTCCAATAACCCATGGTCTCTCTCAATGCTAGCCTTCTTCAAATGCTGTTACTCAGCCTCGAATGCAACCTCCTCCCTTTTACCTGGCCACTGTTACATCTCTTCCACCACGAGGTCCCTTTGAGCCCCAGGTCTGGGTGGAGTGCCTGTCCAGTTTCCTTCCGCAGCACTTTGTACTCACCCCCACATTGTTTAATTCCCTGTTTAATCACTTGTCTTTCCCAAAAGGCTGTGTGTTCCATAAGGACAGAAGCTATGATTATTTTGTTGTATCCCCAGTGAATACCAGGCACCCAGCATATAGTGGATGTTAAATGCATTTTGTAAAAAGATGGAAATGGAATATGTAGAATATGCAACAATGCATATCCAAGAATAGGGGAAAGACCCCAGGTCCTCTTTGTGGGAATTAGGCAAAAGGTGACTATTTTTCAGAACAGATGCCACTTTCAAAATATGGTACACTGCTTGGTGAGCAGAGTGTGGACTGAATTTAAGTGCTCCCTAGTCCCCTCAGTCTGGTGTCCTTGGGCAGTGAACAACCTGCCCAACCATATGCCACATACCAGTGGTGCTCAACTCTGATCACATATTGGAAAAACCAAGGGAGCTTTTTGAAATTACAGGCATACCTCTGAGATATTGTGGGTTCAGTTCTATACCACAGCAAATAAAGTGAGTATCAAAATAAAGTGAGTCACACATTTTTCTGGTTTCTCAGTGCATGTAACAGTTATGTTTGTGCTATACTGTAGTCTTTTAAGTGTGCAATAGCATTATGTTTAAAAATACAATGTAAATACTTTAATTTAAAAATACTTTATTCCTAAAAAAATGCTAACGATCATATGAGCCTTCGGTGAGTCATAATCTTTCTGTTGGTGGAGGGTCTTGCCTCCATGTGGATTGCCGTCATACCTCACTGCAGCCTCCTACTCCTGGGCTCAAGCAACCTCCTACCTCAGCCTCCTGAGTATTTAGGAGTACAGTTGCACACCACCATGCCCTGCTAGGCAATTTCTTAAAATAAGACAACAATGAAGTTGGCTGCAACAAATGACTCTTCCTTTCATGAAAGATTTCTCTGTAGTATGCAATGCTGTTTGAAAGCATTTTACTCACAGTAGAACAACTTTCAAAATTGGAGTCAAGGCCAGGTGCTGTGGATCACACCTGTAATCCTAGCACTTTGGGAGGCCGAAGAAGGAGGATTGCTTAAGGCCAGGACTTTGAGACTAGCCTGAGCAAAAGCGAGACCCCATCTCTACAAAAAATAGAAAAAATAGCTGGCGTGTTGGCACACGCCTGTAGTCCCAGCTACTTGGGAGGTTGAGGCAGGAGGATGGCTTAAGCCAAGGGGTTAGAGGTTGTAGTGAGCTATGATAATGCTGCTGCATTCTAGGCGGGGCAATAGAGCGAGACCCTGTCTCAAAGAAACCAAAAACAATTGGAGTCAACCCTCTCAAACCTTGCTGCTACTTTATCAACTAAGTTCACGTAATATTCTAAATCCTTTGTTGTCATTTCAACAATGTTCACAGCATCTTCACCAGTAGATTCTATCTAAAGAAACCAATTTCTTTGCTCATCCATAAGAAGAAACTCTTGATCTGTTCAAGTTTCATCATGAGATTGTAGTAATTCAGTCGCATGTCTTAGACTTCTAATTCAAGTTCTATTACTATTTCCACCACATTTGCAGTTACTTCCTCCACTGAAGTCTTGAATCACCCCAAAGTCACCCATGAGGGTTGAAATCAACTTTTTCCTAATTTGAGTTAATGTTTATTTATTTGTTCATTTTTTTTAAGAGACAGAGTCTCGCTATGTTGCTCAGGCTGGAGTGCAGTGGCTATTCACAGGTGTGATTACAGTGTACTACAGCCCTGAACCTGGGCTCAATTGATCCTTCTGCCTCAGCCTCCTGAGTAGCTGGACTACAGGTGTGTGCCATCACCCCTGGCTCAATGTTGATATTTTGACCTCCTCCCATGAATCACAAATGTTCTTAATGGCATCTAGAATGGTAAATCCTTTCCAGAAGGTTTTCAGTTTACATTGCCCACATCCATCAAAGGAATCATTATGTATGGCAGCTATAGCCTTAAGGAATGTACTTCTTAAATAATGAGACTTGAAAGTTGAAATTACTCCTTGATCCATGGGATACAGAATGGATGTTGTGTTGGCAGGCATGAAAGTAACATTAATCTCTTTGTATATCTCCATCAGAGCTCTTGGATGGGCAGATGTGTTATCAATGAGTAGTAATATTTTGAAAGGAATCTTTTTTTTCTAAGTACTAGGTCTCAGCAGTGGGCTTAAAATATTCAGTCCAACCATGCTATAAACTGATGTGCTGTCATCCAGGCTTTGTTGTTCCATTCATAGAGCACAGGCAGAGTAGATTTACCATAAGTCTTAAGAGCCCTAGGATTTTCAGAGTGGTAAATGAGCATTGGTTTTAACTTAAAGTCACCAGCTGCATTAGCTCGAAACAAGAGAGTCAGTCTGTTCTTTGAAGCTTTGAAGCCAGGCATTGATTTCTCCTCTCTAGCTATGAAATTCCTGGATGGCCTCTTCTTTCAATATAAAGCTGTTTCACCTACATTGAAAATCTGTTGTTTAGTGTGCCCACCTTCATGAAAGATCTTAGCTAGACCATCTGGATAACCTGCTACAGCTTCTCCATCAGCACTTGCTGCTTGATCTTGCACTTTTATAATGTTATGGAGATAGCTTCTTTCCTTTAACCTCATGAGCCAACTAAAGTTTGCTAGCTTCCAACTTTTCTTCTGTAGCTTCCTCACTTCTCTGTCTTTCTAGAATTGAAGAGAGCTACCACTTTGCTGTGGATTAGGTTTTGGCTTAAGGGAATGTTGTGGCTGGTTTGATCTTCTATCCAGACCACTAAAACTTTCTCCATATCAGCAACAAGGCTGTTTTGCTTTCTCGTCATGCGTGTATTCTTTGGAGTAGCACTTCTCATTTTCTTTAAGAATGTTTCCTTTGCATTCACAACTTAGCTATTTGGCATAAGAGGCCTAGCTTTTGATCTGTCTTAACTTTTGACATGCCTTCCTAGCTAAGCTTAATCATTTCTAGCTTTTGATTTAAAATGAGAGACATGTGACTCTTCCTTTCTCCTGAACACTTAGAGGCCATTGTAGGGTTATTAATTGGCTTAATTTTAATATTGTTGTGTCTCAGGGACTAGGAGAGGGAGAGAGATAGGAGAATGGCCAGTGAGTGGAACAGTCAGAACATACATTTATCAATTAAGTTCACTGTCTTATATAGGTGCAGTTCATAGTGCCCCAAAACAATAACGATAGTAATATCAAAGATCACTGATCACAGATCACCATAACAGATACAATAATAGTAAAAAAGGTTAAAATATTATGAGAATTACCAAAATGTGACACTGAGAGATGAAGTGAGCACAGGCTGTTGGAAAAATGGTGTTGATAGACTTGCTTGATGCAGGGTTGCCACAAACCTTCAATTTGTTTTTTGTTTTTTGTTTTTTTTTGAGACAGAGTCTCACTTTGTCGTCCAGGCTAGAGTGCTGTGGCATCAGCTTTGCTCACAGCCACCTCAAACTCCTGGGCTCAAGCAATCCTTCTGCCTCAGCCTCCCAAGTAGCTGGGACTACAGGTATGAGCCACCATGCTCGGCTAATTTTTCCTATATATATTTTTAGTTATCCGGCTAATTTCTTTTTATTTTTTTAGTAGAGACGGGGGTCTCGCTCTTGCTCAGGCTGGTCTTGAACTCCTGATCTCGAGCGATCCTCCCGCCTTGGCCTCCCAGAGTGCTAGGATTATAGGCATGAGCCATCGTGACCGGCCACAAACCTTCAATTTGTAAAAAATGCAGTTATCTGTGAAGCTCAATAAAGGGGAGCACAATAAAAGGAGGTATGCCTGTACTGAAGCCCAGACTCCAATCTCAGAGATTTGGATTTAATTACTCCTGAGGTTTATTCATTCATTTATTTATTGACAAGAGTCTTGCTATGTTGCCAGGCTGGAGTACAGTGGCGTGATCATAGCTCACTGTAACCTTGAACTCTTGGGCTCCAGTGATCCTCCCACCTTGGTCTCCTAAAGTGCTAGAATTATAGGCATGAGCCACCCTGCCCAGCCCTGAGGTTTTGTTTATAAAGCTTTCCAGGTATTTCAATGTGCAGGCTGTGCTGAGAACTACAACTTAGACTTAACAGGTGAAAATCTCAAACTAGGCTCTATTGCAAACGTGTGTTTGCATCATGTAGGCATGCATAGACATGCTGATGGGGTTTATGTCACAGCCAAAAAGCGAATGCCAACACCAGCACCAGCACTTCCACATTTATTGCCAAGAGCCTTTGCTTTTACCGCCCATCCCCAGATGTCCATGCATATCCTCTGATTCGTTCCACATTGAGGAGGGAGATAATAGCTATACCACTACACTGGAACTGCAACTCAAGGTTGTGGGAGCAAGAGTTCTGAAGTAAAGACCTTGATCAGCAGAAACCTGATAGTGTGACCTCGTGAAAGTTACATCACAGTAACTTCCCTGCTTCAGTTCCTTTGGTTATAAAATTAAACTAGGCTTCCACGTTGCTAAACACTGTGGAGGTGCCTGGAGGGTGGGCCTTGTGGGGGGGCATGGAAGCTCCAGGGTTGCCACCCCCCACAATCTCTTGCCTTATGTTTCTCTTCATCTGGCTGTTCCCAAGTTATATCCTTTATAACAAACCAGTAAACATAAGGAAAGTGTTTCCCTGAGTTCTGTGAGCTGCTCTAACGAATAAGGGAACATTAGGAAGGGGTGTGGGAACCTTCAATTTTAGCAGGTGTGGGGTGGGGTGGTGGTGAAAAGTTTGGAGGCCTGCACTTGGGATTGAAGTCTGAAATGGGGGCAGTCTGTGGGCCTGAACCCTTAACCTATAGGGTCTGTGCTGAGGCCAAGTAGACAGAGGGAAAAAAAACTTTTTTTCAAATACAAAAAAGGAAAAAAAAAATTAAACTAATATAAAGGACCTATTTGCCAAAAACATCCTGAGATTTAATGAGCAAATAATTGTAAAGTGCTCCATAAATATATATTGTTGTGCAATTGTTAAATAACTTCATTGCAGGGTGAGAAAAAAAAAATAACTTCACTGCATAAAACTTCACAGACCTCTTACAAAAAAATAAGCACCCCAATGATTCTGACACAGATGGTTTGGAAGCTGCTTAGACAGATCTGCTCCTGCAGTTCACAGAGCTACTCTGGTCCCTTCCTTTCCCGAGTCTTGTTTGTTCACGTCTTCTTGAGATTTTGTGAGACAATAGCCTCTATTTTTCCAATAAATTATCAGCCAGTGCTGGTTTCTGTTACATGTAAACAAAAAGGATTTTAACTAATGCAATAAACCAGCGAAATATTTCTCAAATTATATTCCGCGGAATGCTATGTTCTAAAATGTTAATGTTTCATGCAAGAAAATTCCTAACATATTTTTACTTCTAAATCCTGAAGTAGCATTAGTATTAAGAACTATATTAAATGTGTATAGTTAATTTTTTATACTTGATAACCTGCCTTTTTATAAAGGCACTTTTATAAGTGTTGTTTATTCAAAATTGTCAGCAGTTTCCATGAGAAACTACCTGTACTACAGCGGTCCTCAAATCTCAGTGCATAACAGAATCAACTGGAAAGGTAAGATTGCTGGGTTGAACACCCCATTTCAGCAGTTTTGTGGTGGGGCCAGAGAATTTGCATTTCTTTTTTTTTTTTTTTTTTGAGACAAAGTCTCACTGTGTTGCCCGGGCTAGAGTGCCGTGGTGTCAGCCTAGCTCACAGCAACCTCAAACTCCTGGGCTCAAGCGATCCTACTGCCTCAGCCTCCCGAGTAGCTGGGACTACAGGCATGTGCCACCAGGCCCGGCTAATTTTTTCTATATATTTTTAGTTCTCCAGATAATTTCTTTCTATTTTTAGTAGAGACGGGGGTCTCGCTCTTGCTCAGCCTGGTCTCGAACTCCTGAGCTCAAACAATCTGCCCGCCTCGGCCTCCCAGAGAGCTAGGATTACAGGCGTGAGCCACCGCGCCCGGCCTGAGAATTTGCATTTCTAACAAGTTCCCAGGTGATGCTGACACTACTGGCTTGTGGAATCACTGCTGTACCTATTGTAGTATTTTCCTAACTTGCCTGATTCTAAGAATCACCTGGGGTGCTTCTGGGTCCCAGGTGAAGCTTATGACCTAGGCTATTTTTCTATGGTTACTGGTTCACGTCACATAAATTAACTTACAGTTTTAACATATATTTGTGATATTATTCAATACTTATATCTTGCTTTTATTGCAGCATGATAGAAAAATTAACTACAGGTATATCATAACAAAAAGACCATGAATTATCATTTTCACAAAGTTCAGGTATATTTAAATTAGCTTGCTCCAAAAATTATTTATTTAATCTTCTTAAGAATTCAAGCTATGATTCTTTCATCTGCATTTTCTTCCAACTTTTTGCTTGTTCAATTATCATTAGACTGATTTTATTTAAAATAAAATATAGTACAATGGCACATCCCTATTGAGAAATCAACTCAGGAACATCATTCTTTTTTTTTTTTTGTCACCAGGAACATCATTCCTAATAAGGCAATTGTTGATTATAATAAGTCATAAAAACACTATCATCTACAAATTTAGGGGATTTTGTATGCCTTGTTTTTTGGTTATAAATATGCAAAATGGAAGATGTTTGTTACAGCTTCTTCCTAAACTAATTTTTAAGCTTTTCAAATTTTATACTGTTGTAAAGTTTTTTAAAAAGGCATTTCATTTAGTATGATCATTTCTTTTTTTTTCTTCCCTTATTTTTTTTATCATCAATCCTGGCCTAAAGATGATAATTTCTTGAACTTCATCTTTGAGGTAATTTTGTTGTTGGAAATTTGAATCTCAGCACTCACATCTCAGGAATGTCTATAAACCTTCCGACAGCAGCATTATAATTCAAAGTGTTCAGTTTAACGGGCAAGCAAGTTTTGGAAACAGCCATCTAGTGTCTTGTCTACATGGGCAAGGTCAACAACTTCTTCAATTTTTATCATTTGATGGCCCTAAAGGCCTTTGTGAGATAGGGTCTTGTAACAAATGACTCATCACAATTCTGGGCAAATAATATACTGAACCGGTGAAATGAAAATGTTTTTCTAAATGGCCTAAATATCACCTTAAGTTTTTTTGCCTAGAGGAGTTACACAGTGAGTTTGAATAATAATTTAGTTAAGGCCAGCACAGTGGCTCAAGCCTGCCAGTAATCCTAGCACTCTGGGAGGCTGAGGTGGGAGGATCCCTTGAGCTCAGGTGTTTGAGGTTACAGTGAGCTATGATGATGTCACTGCACTCTAGGTGGGGGACAGAGCAAGACTGTCTCAAAAAAAAAAAAAAATTAGTTACACTAGACCTTAAAGTCTAATCTGAAACAAAAACACACTTGGCAAAGCAAAATCTAACCTAAGAAATAATTCTGATTTTCTGCTATTAATAGACTTGATTAGTATTCACAAAACCTGGATGCGTCTCAACTCCAATGTACTGAGTGACCGTAGGAATACATGATTCCTAATTCCAGTTCTCTCAATCTGCAAAATTAGAACAAAGAAGACTAGTTCATATGAGGAGTACTCTAAACCATTTGATAAATGCCAAATGGTATTATTAATGATGGTACCTTGAATTGCATCTTTTGAAGCAATGATCCCTCTCTGTTCTCCAGTTTGCTCCTGGCCTTTGTGCTTTGGATTGGGGTTTATCCTTCAAGAAGCTTTCTCTGAATGCTTCTAACTAGACTGGGGAGGAGTCCCTTGTCTGTGTCACACTTACCCCTCCTTGCCCCTATGTTGTTTCACAGCACTTATCGTATCACATTGTGCTTTGATTGTGAACTCCCTGTTGGAGGGACCTGTCTCTTTCATTTTGGCAGTCCAGTAATGTCTGTCCCTCTACCCCCTTCCACATAGAAGGCATCAGACACATTTCACTCTTGACAGTTTATTAGAATCTGTTTGTTAGTGGCACACAAATATTAATTAAACCAGAACTATGTCTACATAGAAGTGGGCAATGATATGTGCCATTCTATGGGGAACTGTGTGCACTTAATCATCCTGTTTTAGTATTTTGATCTTCTGTTTATGTCGTTCAATTTCTTTCTGCAGACGCTCAATTTCCTTCTTATGATGACCAATCTCATCTTCATGGTGTTTTTTCAAGGCTGCCAGTTGTTCTTTAGCCTGCGCCCTATGAGGACACAGTGACTCAGAGTTTAATCTCAATCCTTTACTCTAAAGAGATCTCTAAGCATAACCTACAATACCTATGGCAAAATGCAGAAGTCCCAATACCACGGAGTCTGGCTGGTCATCCTCCTTTAACCTGCAATCCCCATCTTAAATTGAGGTGTAGCATCTTAAGGAAATGAGCAAAATGATTCCATTTTCCTCGTGCTAGTGTCTGAAACTCCATCATTAATGACCTATTCCTTTCAGATTCCTCTTTAAAATTGAAAACTCCAGAGAGATGTAACCTAAGTCCCCAACATCTTATTGGAGGAACAACCCAGGGAACCTGAGTCCCTTTTTGCCAGGGAAAAAAGGAGCAAAAAGGAGAGAGAGAAAGGGGTGTGACAAATATCCATCTCCTATCCCAATTTATCCAGGGCTTGCTTTGCCTAGAGAAAGGGATGGCCCACTGTAAGGGCCAAAAAAGGAGGACTGTCTTGCCTAGGCAGTACTTGGCAGTTCAGTTTAGGTCTCAAGAAGGGACTAGATTAAAATGTTGGTTCAGCCACATTTAGCTCTCAGTTTTCCTTAACTATAAAATGTAGAGGCCCAACTACACGGTCTCTAAGGGCGGTACCTTGGCTCTCTGGTAAGGCAGGTGCCACATGTGACAATTCTCAATAACAGGCAGAAGGAAGATTAGTTCCTTGCTGCTCCCCAGTGTAGACAAAAGTCAATTAAAGATAACTCAGGGCTGGGAAAGGGACTAGAGAGGCCCAGCCCACTCCCTACTTCTAAGAGAAAGAGGGAGATCGACAGCCCAGGGTCTGGGCTGGGCTGGGTAGGGCCAAAGTCTCCAGGAGGGGCTGGAGTCCAACCATAAGCAGGTTCTACCAGCTCCTATGACCCACCCACTCCGGCGGAGCTGGACACGCATTGAGGGTCTAGAAACGGCCGAGAAGGTCTGCAGCTTTAGGGAATGAACGTGGGCTTGCAAAACTAAGGCGTGTGGGGGAGAAAGAGCGTAGAGTGGGTGATAGGAGGGTGAAAGCCGAAGGAGTCGGGGTCAGAGGGTCTGCGAGTATTGGACGGTCGGATCTAGACACTGTGAAGAAAATGGGGGCGTTTTGCAGATCCGGGGGTAACTCCATGCAGGGGGCGATGGTAATTGATAAAGGAGTTGAGTTATGGGTTGAAAACTCTGGAGACCCGCCGGTGGAAATGGTTTGGGTTTGGGGGCCCTGGGACTGTTTAGCAGGGGACTGGGAGCGCCCTATAGGTGGCAACGGTTAGGTTGTTATGGGTTTGGGAATTCTGTTGGGGTTTGGACCGCTCCAAGGAACCAAGCAGGGTGCCTTGGATTGGAAGGCCCTGGGACATGTAGGGCTGTACTTGGGATCTGGTGGGCCTCACCGGAAATATCGATCCTCTTCGGCTTGCTCTCTCTTTCCGAAGGCCCCACCAGCTTCCCGAATCGAGCCCGCGCTCCTGTCGGTGTGCTCGGACTGAGGAGAGACCGGGACATAGCTAAAGGTGCGGAAGGGAAGATGGAATCCGCGTTCAGGGCTGGGGCAGCGGACACTGCTGCGGCGTACCTGATCCGAGCCGAAGCCTCGGGCTTGCACGGCCTTCACACCCCACATGCCAAGCCGCGACCGCACCGCCAACACCGAGACTGCCATTGTTGCCAGAGATTCTCCTCTCGGGTCACTGCCGCGGCAGCCTCTCTGAACGCGCTAATGGCGAGGATGGCCAAGCACCCAATCTGTTCGATGGAGGGGCGGGATGAACACAGGAGTAGCGAATCATGGGAGAGAGGAGGCGGGGTTCCGGGAGCTCACAGCGAATCCTGAGCAAGAGGTGGACCTACTTTTAGCCAACCGCTAACAAGTGGCCAAAGCCTTGGAGAGAATAACGACACAGAGGAGGTTGCAAAGGAGGTTGAGGAGAGTGTCAGAAAAGCCGAAATTTCGGCTCTTGGACCCATCAGATAAAGCGTGTCGTCCGCCACCGGCCCACGATTCGAATCCTAAAGTCGTATTTTTTATTTTTTTGAGACAGGGTCTCGGTTTGTTGCCCGGGCTAGAGTGCGGTGGCGTCATCATAGCTCACAGCAACCTCAAACTCCTGGGCTGAAGCGATCCTCCTGCCTCAGCACCGCCCCCACTCCGCCTCCACTCCCCTCCTGCTCCCCCCCCACCGTGTACCTTGGGCTAATTTTTCTATTTTTTTGTAGAGATTGGGGGGTGGGTCTCACAATTACCCAGGCTGGTCTCGAACTCCTAGGCTCAAACAATTGTCCCGCTTCCTCCGCCCAAAGTGCTGGGATTACTGGCCTGAGCCACTGCGTCCAGCAGAACTGGTTTTATTTGTCTTCTGTTGGCTGGGAAAGTACCATTCCTGGTTTGTATTACTTAAATGGGAAGAAATGTCTGCTGAGCAAATTTTCAAATGTTCATCGCAGAAAATTTGGAAAAACGCAAAAGTAGAACGATGGAAATAATGATCTTATAGGCCCCCAAACTAGTAATAATAGTTTGGTGTGTTTCTAGATGATCTTTAAGTGCCAGTCCAGTTTCAGAGACTGTTTCTAGTTCTCAGATACTACTGTTTCTTGATCATCTCCTAGGCTGAACATCCAGTGGAAGATCTTGCTGAGTTTGTGGAAAAGATCCATCTAGACACTACGATGGTATAATTATTAATAATAAAAATAAAAAGGAAAATAACTGTTAGTGAGAATGTGGAGAAATTGTAACCCTTGGACATTGCTTGTGGGAATGTAAAATGGATCAGTCACTGTGGAAAACAACTTGGCATTTGCTCAGAAAATTAAATATAGAATTGCCAGATGACTCAGCAATTTCATTTCTAGGTACAAACCCCCGCAAAGTTGAAAACAGTTACTCAAACAAATACATGTACATGCAAGTTCACAGCAGCACTATTTCAAAATAGCCAAAAGGTAGAGACGACCCAAATGTCCATCAATGGTATAAACATACAGTGGAATATTATTCAGCCATAAAAAGGAATGAAGTACTGATAAATACTAAATACTACACTTTGGATAAACCTTGAAAGCATTATGCTAAGTGAAAGGAACCAGACACAAAAAGTCACATATTGTATGAACAGGTAAATACACAGAGATAGTTTACTATTACTTATTGTCAGGGACTGGGGAGAGGGGAGAATAGAGAGTAACTGCTTAACAGGTACCTGATCTTCTTCTTCTTCTTTTTGAGGCAGTGTCTTGCTCTGTTGCCAGGGCTAGAGTCCCATGGCTTTAGCTTAGCTCAGAGCAACCTCAAACTCCTGGGCTCAAGCGATCCTCCTGCTTCAGCCTCCCCAGTAGCTGGGACTACCGGCATGTGCCACTACACCCTGCTAATTTTTTCTGTTTTTAGTTGTCCAGCTAATTTCTTTCTATTTTTAGTAGAGATGGGTCCTCCCTCTTGCTTAAGCTGGTCTTGAATTCATGACCTCAAGCGATTCTCCGGCCTTGGCCTTGCAGCATGCTAGAATTACAGGGGTGAGCCACTGGGCCAGCCTACCAGGTCTTCTTTTGACGTGATTAAACCGTTTTGGAAGTACAACATTGTGAATGTACTAAAGGCAACTAAATTGTTCACTTTAAAGTGGTTAATTATATGTTATGTGTATTTCATATTTTTTTTTTTTTTTTTAGACAGAGTCTCACTCTTTTGACGTGATTAAACCGTTTTGGAAGTACAACATTGTGAATGTACTAAAGGCAACTAAATTGTTCACTTTATAATGGTTAATTATATGTTATGTGAATTTTACTTCAATTTTTAAAGACCCAGAGGTTAAAAAAGGAAGAAAAAGAAACCCTATAAGTTGAAGAAATTACAATTAAAATTAAAAATACTTTGACCTGAATGATAATAAAACACTCAATATATCAAAATTCTTAGGAAAGTTGGTTCTCTGGAAAGATTAATAAATTCAAGTTCCCCATAGCAACTCAAATCAAGAAAAACAAAAGGGATTACACTAATTACCAATATAGGAAATTAAGAAGAAAATATTAAGTAAATCCAACATAAATCAAAAAGCTAATACAAAGATATCATAAACAACTTTACACCAGTAAATTGGAAACTTGGATGAAATGGACAATTATTCAAAATATACCACTTATCAAAATGACAGAAGTAAAAAACACAAAGTCTAAATAGCTCTACATTTATTAAAGAAATTAAAACTGTTATTGAAAACCTTCCCACAAAGAAAACTCCATGCACAGATGGCTTCATGGGTGAATTCTATTAAACATTTAAGGAAAAAAATAACATCAATTCTATACAAACTCTTCCATAGAATTAAAAATGAAGCAACAGTTCCTTTCTTTGTGAAACCAGCAAAATCTTGATTCTAAAACCCAACAAGAAGTTTGCAAGAAAGCAAAATTACAATCTAATCTCTCTGATAAATGCAGCTACATGGCAGGCACAGTGGCTCACACCTGTAATCCTAGCACTCTGGGAGGCCGAGGCAGGA
>NW_012147941.1:1205551-1207181 GCF_000956105.1 Propithecus coquereli
CGCCCGGCCTCAGATTGAATTCTTGCAAGGCAGTTAACCTGACTGGGATTGAATTGTTTCAAGACGATAATTTTGCAGATCTTCAGTTTCTATGTCTGCCAAACGAGAACGTTAATAATAAAACAAGAGTTTTCGTGAGGACTAAAGGAGCTAATGCATAAAGAAGGGTTTCATAAAAGATAAAGCAGAAGCATCTCCTTCAGCTGAGTTCAACAAGGCTGAAGATGGGACCTCTTTAGATTGGCATGGATTTGAGGAATGGAATTGCTCCCCAGCAGGCTACTCAGAGTTAAGGACCATGTCAGGTTCATCTTTTATCTCTTGTATTTGTAACAGTAGTATTGTATCTTGTATTTGTTACATAGTAGTTTCACCAAAGTATTACATTTAAAAATGGGAATTGGCACATCCTTTATAGTCTGTTCTTTTGAAATACCTAATTAATTTGAAAGTATTGATGCTCTGGTACCAGTAGATTGGCTTCTGATGACTACTCAGCAATTATAGTGGAATTTGTTTCACTTACCATCTTTTAGTTTTAAAAACAAATCACAATCTTAGTTTGAATTGGATAGGAGAAAGAAAGAAAGTGTCTAAGGAAGGATCCTTCAGTCATCATTTCTTTTTTTTTTATTTGGAGACAGAGTCTGACTCTGTAGCCCTGAGTAGAGTGCCATGGCGTCAGCCTAGCTCACAGCAACCTCAAACTCCTGGGTTCTAGCAGTCCTCCTGACTGGGCCTCCCAGAATGTTGGGATTACAGGCGTGAGCCACTGTGCCCGCCCTTCAGTCATCATTTAACCAATGTTTATTGAGCACATGACATGTACTTTTAGTGTGCTAGGTACTGGGGATATGGTAGTGAACAACAGACAAAAAAATCCTGTCTTCATAGAACTTGCATTCTATAGAGGAGGATAAACTGTAAACAAACACATATACTATATGGTGTCAAGTAGTGAATAAGTGTTGTGAGGAAAAGTAAGTTTAGGAAAGAGGATAGAGATTATGAGGGGAGTGGTCATGCTATTTTAGAAAGTGAAGAGGGAAGATGCTGGGGAGGAATGACTTTTTATGTTAATGAAATTCTTTCCAACCTTGTTTTGACCATAGGAATAAAGATAGTATATAGCATACCAGGGATTTATTTCAACTAGCATTCCAACTCTGACAGTGGCACCAAGGATGTTTTCTTGGGACTGCCTGGTATTTGTTCTCCTTGGCATTGTCTCTAGGTCAGGGATTTTTCTCAATCTATTAGAGTTAGGTAAGTGGAGTTATTTGATCATCATAGTTATCACTATGATGCTGCTCATAGTTTATGTTTCATTATGCTTGTGTTTTTCCTTTCTTAAAATAAAAACTTGGAAATTAAGTGTAACTACACACAAGTGCATCTTCCATCATTAAAGTGGAAGCTCTTTGAAGGCTGTGACTTATTTGTTTTTGAATCCTCTTGATGCCTGCTCTGGAGTCAAACTGTTGGGGTTAAAATTCTGACTTACAAGTTGCATAATTGGGAACAAGTCAGTTAATCTCTCTAAGCCTCAGTTTTCTTATCTGTGAAATGGGGATAATAGTATTGTGATGGGGATATAGTGTTGTGGAGGTTAATAAATACAAGTAAAGTT
>NW_012147941.1:1209917-1215973 GCF_000956105.1 Propithecus coquereli
ACTATGTTGCCCAGGCTGGTTTCAAACTCGTGCTCTCAAGTGATCCTCCTGCCTCAGCCTCCTGAGTAGCTGGGACTGTAGGGGTGCACCAATGTGATCAGCCCAATAATGTCTTTTATAGCGAAAAGAACCATTCTAGAATCTCCTGTTACATTTAGTTGTCATGTTTCTTTAGTCTTCTTCAGTCTGGAATGGTTCCTCAGTCATCCTTGACTTTCATGACCTTAACATTTCTGAGCATTACAGATGAGTTATTTTGTAGAATGTGTCTCAGTTTGAGTTTGTCTGATGTTTCCTCATACTAGATTCAGTTTATGCAACATTGGCAGGAATACCACAAAAGTTATGTTACATTTTTCTCTTTGCCACCTATGGTGTGATAGATGCTTTTGATTTATCCCATTACTAATCATGTTAACTAGATCACTTAATTAAAGAGGCGTCTTCCAGGTTTCTTTATGAAGGTACTTTTTACCCCCTTTGTAATTAATAGGTATTTTATGGGGAGGTACTTTGAAACTATGTAAATATCTTTGTCCTTATTAAAGTTTCAGTTCATTTATTTGTCAGTATGGACTTGAAGTTTCCTATTTTATTCAGTGGGTTATAATTTCATAATATTAATTTGATGCTCAAATTGTCCCAACTTTGGCCAGTAGGTTACCTCAGTCTAGTTCCTATATCTTTTTCATATGTTTTCATGATTCTTTGAAGACTAGACACTCTTGTGCTTTTCCTCACCCAGCTTGGAATTAACCATTTCACTAATGAGCCCTGGTTCCTTTTAGTGAAGAATGGTCTATAGAAATCAAGATTTAAGTGGGCTCATTGCTATTGGGATGTCACTGTTCCCACTGTTCCCTATTTTCTGTTGGAAAATAGAGCTAAGGCGTATGTGTATATGTGTATGTACACACACGTTTACATCCAATTTCAGTCCAACGCCGCAGGATTTATTCTAGTTTTCTTTCTATGTTCATAGTTGCCTTCTCTAATAGAAACCTGGCTCCCACTATCTTTAATACCTACATTTACTTAATTCATCGCCCTGTACGCAACTGATCTCCTATTGCCACTCCTTCCCTCATATGAATGCCCTCCTTGCCCCACTTTACTCTGACACCAGCACCAGGCTGCCTCACTATGCAAAAACCCTTCTCACCACACCTGGGCTCTAAACTCCCTGGCCAGACCACCCTTCCATGTGGGTATGTTCCTCATCTTTCTTTGGTTCGCTGTCTGTCTTCCACTCCCCAGGGGCTCTTTTCACCGCTCTTGGTCTTCAGTATCCCACACTGATCCTCCCTGCTGAGAAGGTGGCTTCCCTCCTCTGCTCTGGCTTTGACATCCTCTGTCAGGCTACCTTTTTCCACAAACTCCTTCATCTTACTTGGGCTCTGACTCCAGTCCCTGTGTCGAGATCCTTTTCACTCTGCTTAGGTTCTAACTCCCTGTGCCAGGCCATAACTTCCACACAAATGCTCTTTATACCCTGCTTGAGCTCTGAAACCTTGCATTGGGCTGCCTTCCTATATTGGACGCCCACCTATGGGCACTCACATCACCATCCTCAGGCTTCTACATCCTGTGCTTGGCTGCTCCTTTGCGAGAATTTCCTTGCTTGGGTTCCAGTACCCTATGCCAGGCCACCTTACCTTGTGGACACCTTCCTTACCCTGCTTTGTCTCAAACACCTCATGTTGGGCTATACTTCTACAGGGATGCCTTCCTTGACCCTCTTGGGCTCTGATACGCGGTACCAGGCTACCCTCTCAGGTTGACATCCTGCTGAGGTTCTGATGTCTTATGCTAGGCTGCCTGTCTATGGGAATGCCCTCTTCAGCTTACTTTGTACTCCATGTCAGGCTTTCCTTCTATGTGAATGCCCTTTTTACCCCATTTAGGCTCCAGCACCCTGTGACTAGTCACTGACCACTCCCAGTGTGGTCACCCTCTTCTTTATCCCCAGTGGACTCTGACACTTCTCTGAGCCATATGACTCACCAGGGTGGATGTCTACTTTGCCTGGCCCCACTTAATGGATTTGGATTACATTGCTCAGGAAGGGAAAGGGGAGATGAAAAGCTTGAAGTAGAGTGCTTTTTTTTTTTTTAATTTTAAATTGTGGCAAAATACATATAAAATTTAGCATCTTAAACCATTTTAAAGTATGTAATTCAGTGGTTTTAAATACACTCATAATGTTGTGCAGCCATTACTAACATCCATATCCACAACTCTTCATCTTGTAAAACTGAAACTCTATACCCATTAAACAATAACTCCCCATTCCTCCGTCCCCCCTGCCCCTGATAACCACCATTCTATTTTCTGTCTCTATGATTTTTGACTAAGTACCTCATGTAAGGGGAATCATACATTATTTGTCTTTTTGTGAATGGCTTATTTCATTTAGCACAAGGTCCTTAAGGTTCATCCATGTTGTAGCATATTGCAGAATTTCCTTCCTTTATAAGGCTGAATGATATTCTGGATATACCATGTTTTACTTATCCATTCATCTGTTTTGATGGACACTTGAGTTGCTCTGTGTTTTAGCTGTTGTGAGTAGGATGCTGTGAACATGGTTGTACAAATATTCAATAGTACTTTTGATATGATTTGGGGGAGAGCAGAGGAGAAGATGATTTGTAGAAGAGGTGATAAAGAATTTGATGGTATGTTTTTTCTATTTAGCTATACTTTTAAACTGAGCATAGTATCATGAAAAGGGGTCATGTGACCATATAACTTATTCGACTGTTAAGGTAATTAGTGTTTCCTGATTGATGAGAGGTAACAGATTATTGGGGATCAGTATGAAGGCCAGAATTTTGGTACCCTACTAGTTCATGTGGTTCTGGGAGTGGAACTCTGTACCATAGCGCCTAGCCTGACTATAGGAAGTGTGTTTGCATGTTTGACAATACAGTGAGATTGCACACTTTGGAAGGTATGAGGTTGTATTTGAGTGGGCAGGATTTCATGACTGTCCTTTAGAACTTTCGTCTTTTTTGCTTCGTATAAATGTGCCAGCCGCTTTAAATGTGTGGGTGTCATTGACTTCTTACAAAGTTGATTTTTGAATGTAAGTCAGAATTAGATGTTCTAGTGATTTAGGGAATTAGCGACTTCTGTTTTTCATGTAACAGCTATTAAGACACCTTAAATGAATCAAATTTTTCTACAAAAGGAAGCAGACTGGTCTTTTTCTAGTAAGGAGAGGCAATATAATAATAGCTGTCCTCCCGGCTATCAATTTTTATTTTTTAAAATTTTTTTGTAGACACAGGGTCTTGCTATGTTGCCCAGGCTGACCTTGAACTCCTGGCCTCAAGCAGTCCTCCCACTTGGGCCTCCCAAAGTACTTGGATTATAAGCATGAGCCATCATGCCTGGCCAACGAGCTATCAATTAAATTTGAAGTCTTCCCATATACTACTTTACTGAGTAGCAGTTAGAAAAAGGAGAAATTAGATTGGAAGTCTGAGGAGTCTTATTACAGGAATTCTTACCCAGGGAGCATTTTGTGCAGAGAGTGTGTGTGTGTGGTGTGGTGTGTGTTTCTTTCCTGCCATCTCTGCAGCTCCCTATTTGGACACATTTCTGTTAGTCCTAATGCCAGCATCTTTCTTATGCATTCTACATTTATTCTTAGGTTAAGAGCCTTCCCCCACTTCCTTCCTTAAGTTTAGATGAACTTGTGCCTCCTGTTTAATTCTGCCTTGTTCATCTTCCTCCTTTTGATTTAACTTGTAAGACCCCAGCAGGCAGTAGCACAGACTTTTTCTGTTTATCTTGTTCTGCACCTTGAAAAGAAAGGCATTTATCTCACAGGACTCTGGAACCTGCACATTATTAATAGGTGAGAAAGTTCAGGTGCTACTTAAGACTTCATTCCTATTACAGGCAGAAGATCCTGAAGGAGACTACTTTTATAGTTTATTTGAGTTCAGGAACTTATCTGAATGCCACAGTTAAGCATTTTTGTTTCTGTGTGATGATTAATTAGCTCTTTGAGGTCCAAGACTGTAGATCTCTCATTGCTGTATCCCCAAAGCTTGAGACACAGAAGTTCAGAAAAACTTTCCAAGAATCTGAATAGACCTATGTGCTTTCTTAGAGCCATATTGGTAATGTGGCATCTATCATTTTTGTTGGAATTACTTATTACTGTCCCCTGTCTACTGGACCTTAAATTCCATGAGAACAATACTGCTGTGGTTTGAGTGTATTCCCCAAAGTTCATATGTTGGAAACTTAATCCCAGTGCAACAGTGTTGGGAGTGGGGCCTAATAAGAGGTGATTAGTTCATGAGGGCAGAGCCCTCATGAATGGATTAATGTCATTATCTCTAGGTGGGTTAGTTATCTCAAGAGTGGGCTTGTTATAAAAGCGAGTTTGGTGTCCTCTTGCTTGCTCTCGCTCTTTTGTCCTTCCACCATCTGCCATGGAATAACTCAGCAAGAAGGCCCTCACCTGATGTGGGCCCCTTAGCCTTGGACTTCCCAGTCTCCAGAACTGTAAGAAATAAATTTCTTTTCTTTATAAACTACCTAGTCTGTAGTATTGTTGTAGCAGCAGAAAACAGACTAGGACAAGTAGTGATCATAGTATCTAGCAAGCATGGGTGCTTCAAAAGTTTGTACTGAACGTGAAAGCTGGCTTCAAAGAGGATTGAGCCACAGGTGTAAGCCCATTGTCTTCACTGTGTTTTGTGGCCACATATGGCACCTCCAACTCTTGAAGGCAGAAGAGGAGTTGGATTAGCTTTGAAGGTACTCAGTGAATATTCGTTGCCATTTAGTGGTGCGCATCTGATATAACTCTTGGAAAAATAACTTCTGAGGGGTGTGTGTGTGTGTGTGTGTGTGTTTATGTTTATGTATACGTACCCCCTTTTTGCGAAACCATATGAAAGCTGTAGACATTGTAACACTTTATGCCTAAATATTTAGCATAAATCTCCTCAAAACAAGAACACTCTTTAATGTAACCACAACACCATTACCACACATTGGAAAAACAACACTAATTAAATAACATCATCCAGCATACTGTCCATGCTCAAATGGCCCTGATTGTCCCCCAGATCTCCTTTATAGCTATTGTATTTTTTAAAACTCATGAACCACTATAGTAACCATTTTACTATCTATATGTATCCCATTACAACATACTGTAAATCTCAAATATATGTAATAACATTTAATTTTTTAAGAAAGGACCAATCAAGGTTTATGAATTATATTTGCCATGATTAGTCCTAAGCTATAATTTTATTAGAGGCTTTTCTGTGAAAGTGGGAGGATTTCCATCCTTTCTCATTGATTTTGGACATCTTCTGGGGTTTGTTGGACTTTGGTTTGCCCCAATAAGTTCCTTTTCTTCAGAATTCATGCTTCTTCTTTTAGTATTTTTGTATGTTCAGTTACTGGACCTCATCTGTAAATCTTATATGACTTTGCTCTTCCTATTGAGTGATTACCAATTCCTTTCTCCTTGGGAAGGTATGGGCGGGTGACGCACTGACTCTTGAAAATTTTCATTTTAAAGTGTCTTCCTTCTTCCTCACCCCAGTTATATGCCTAGTATTTGAGAATGTGTATGTTCATATCATAACCTTCAAAAGTCTATTGAATGCAATGGTTATTCTGCTTCATTGCCTACCATTGAAGGCATAGGTGGGCTGTTTGAATGTTTTGAAAGCTTGTTATAAATCTTGACATTACTTATTGCCAGGTTTTTCTAAGGCCCTGTAAGCATCTGACTAAACTTGGCAGATTATTTTTCAGTTTTTGTTTCTCTGGTAGGTATTTTTCATTTTAAAACTTATTTAATTTTTTTCTCTTTTCACCCTTTATTAACTGAGCCAAAGTCTTACTAACTTTGAAATGCAATTATTTCTGACCTTTGTCCTCATTTTTTACCAATGCTTTTCAAACCTTAATATGATACAGAACACCTGGGGATCTTGTTAAAATGCTGATTCTGATTCAGTCAGACTGAAGTGGGGCCTGCTCTTCTATATTTCTTTTTTTTTTTTTTTTTTTTT
>NW_012147941.1:1218100-1219261 GCF_000956105.1 Propithecus coquereli
TGTAACTGTTCTTTGTAAAAACTCATAGTAACATAAAATCTGAAATAATTTCATGACTATAGCTGGACTGTGAATAGAATGAATTTTATATCCAAATAGACTCTCTCCAGCCCCTTAGTTAAGAGAGATAAGTACAAGGTAGAATAGTAGAGCTTATGTGGAATAATACTTACCAAATCCCTAGAAAGGAGGGAACATGTCAAATGATTCATAACACTTTTTAAAGACCTCGTTCCTCAATGATTTTATCTTTTGCCAACTTCAGTGAATACCTAAGAGATACCTGGGTTAGTATAAAGAATGCTTTTTTTTTTTTTTTTGGCTTAAAACAGCACAAATTTATTACCTCCTTATTTTTGTGGGCCAAGAGTCAAGGCACAGGTTAGGTAGGTTTTTTGCTCAGGATGTCACGAGGCTGACATCAAGGTGTCAGCTGGGCCTTTAACCTAGACAAGGGGCCTCAAGGTATTCTTCCAAGTTCATTCAGGTTGTTGGCAGAATTCAGTTCCTTGCAGTTTAATTACTGAGGTGTCCATTTTCTCATTGGCTATTGGCATGGGGTCACTCTCAGTTTTTAGAGGCTACCCCCAGGCCCTTGCTACACAGCCCCTTGCTCTGACAACATGGAAGTTTACCAAAGAGTGCTTTTGAAAGTTCTCTAGGAGAGAAGCTCTACAGCCTCTGATTCTTGCCCATTCTTATGTTGAATAACTTGAGCTACAAAGTTTTATAATAACCTTTTAAAAAAAATCTTTCCAGTTTTGACAGCAAAGTAACCAACCCCTTAGACTTTTTTTTTTTTTTTTTTGAGACAGAATCTTACTCTCTCGCCTAGGCTAGAGTGCAGTGGTGTCATCATAGCTCACTGCAACCTCAAATTCCTGGGCTCAAGCGATTCTCCTGCCTATGGGCACACACCATCACGCCCTGCTAATTTTTGTATTTTTTTGTAGAGACAGGGTCTTCCTCTTGCTCAGACTGGTCTCCGACTCCTGACCTCAGGCAATCCTCCCACCTAGGCCTCCCAAAGTGCTATGATTACAGGTGTGAGCCACCATGCCCGGACAGCCTTTTTTTTCTGAGTTGATTAATCACACTCCCTGTAATCTGTCTTTACAAATCAGATTTTCTATTTATTTCATGTCTTTTTTTAAAACTTTC
>NW_012147941.1:1222829-1225384 GCF_000956105.1 Propithecus coquereli
CTTCCAAGTAATACATTGTCAATGATAGGGACTAACTGTTCCTTTTCCTAGATCAAGAAAGAATGTTATAGTTTTGTTTTCTGGTCACCAAGAAGCTGTGGTTTTCAGTAGAACAGTTGTCATTCCAAAGCAGAATGTTGCTGTTTAAGAAGTAGACCTTTGCTATGTTAAAACTTTTATGTGCCAACAAAGACTATTATTGCATAGGATCATTTTTTTCTTTGAACATAAAGAATATTGGAAATATTTTATCAATGAATTAAATCTAGATGTGGTGTATTTAGCCTTGAGTGTGTACTTAATTTTTTCCAAGGCTCTCAAGGAAAGTTATTGCTATAGCTGTATGTTTTTTTTTAAATTAGTTTAACAACAGTAAATAATTTAACAAAATAGGGAATGCTTTTAGACGGCACAAGTCCATTTACACTGCCTGAGTATAGTTCAGACTTTCAGAGGGTGTTTGCAGAAACAGTTAATTTCAATGTTTTGCATTAGCTGTGGACAAAGCTTACAAGTTGCTACTGGATCAGGAGCAAAAGAAGAGGGCCCTGGATGTAATTCAGGCAGGAAAAGAATACGTGGAACACACTGTAAGTATTTATAGTGCTGCCGTGTTTACAGGAAGTATCAGCAAGCCTTGGGCACCTTTAGGAGGGCAAATGTCAACATGGTAATGCCTACTGGCGTACCTTGTGGCAACTTACGCGATCTCCACCACTTTGCTGTGGTGGTCATGAATAATGTGTGCCTAAAGCTATAATTCACCCCTAAGAGAAGTGCTCAGGATGAGGAATGGCTAGGAGGACACTGCTCCTGCCGCCTTCTCTACCAGTTCAGTGTTGTGTTCTTGCCCTCTTGTCACATGTTGCCATGTTACCCCATTCTGAGAGTGGAAAAGTGGAGCAGCCATGATAACTCTTGATGCTTGATTTTTATTCTTGTCCCTATAAAGGGTTTGGAACAAGGGCTTGATAAAGGCTAGCTAGGGGATATGAGTAAACTTTTTTAAAAATAGGAGGTATGTGTTCATATTCATAACAGGGTTGGGAAGGACTCAATTGAAAGAAATTCAGCTGGCATTTTTTTTGCTCTTGGAGGCATTACATATATCTCCTAACAATGAGAAATGTTAAGAAAGGTCTTTGTCTTAATTTTTTACTTGCTTGGGCAAGAATCTGAAGGCCATTTATAAGAGCTGTTTCAATTGGGAGCGAATGTGGATGAAACTTCTCATTTGAAGAGTGTTGTAATCTGAAACCGAACTTTATAACAAATAATAATAATGTATCTAGTATAGGTTAGGAAAATGAATAAAAAGAGGAGACAGAGGGTTATAACCATGCCCTGCTGGTCCTGTATTGGAAATGGCACTTGTAGGCCCAATTCTGATAGAAATGAGAAAAGAAAAGAAAAAATGCCTGACATTTTCATCTTAAGTCATTATAGCTACCCTCCCTCTGTCTTTTGCCTATAAGGAAGTCATTCTTAGGCTTCCTGACCATAAGGTGGCTGTAGGGCCTTTCAGAGCTTGGAAGGCGCTTGGCTTTTTGCTAGTATAATAGACTGGTTATTTAATGGAGTAGTGTCATTCTTGTATGAATGGTTATATTTAAAATTTTTTGGCCAAAGTGATAAAAATATGTTAATAGGATGTGAAAATTATGGTTTCAGTTTCACAGTGAAAATGATCGAGAATTCAGTGTAGAAAGGCAAGAAAAACACTTCTTATATGGAATGCCACAAATTCTGTAGCTTCTCCTAAAACTTAACAAGGTATATATTTTTTGCCATAAGTAAGTAACCACAAGCTAAGAAAGATAAGTGGGTAGCCTGTTCAATTCATTTGATTTGGCTAGGATCTGATGAGTTGGGGACAACACTCTGCTGATCCCATTTTATCTTTCCTGGTAGATTGGATTTTAGATGAAGTTAGAGAAAAGACCTGTGGTTCCCAGTTTTCCTTGATTGCATTGCTGTTTTGAGGGGGGAAGGGGAAAGGCTCTTCTCTTTTTAATGCAAACTTTTTGTTATACCCATACCTAGGGGAAAGTACACATGTATGTGTACAGCTCACTAGATATTCTCAAACTATGGGTGCTCATCTTTTGATGAAAAAAATTCTTTTTAGGTGAAAGAACGAAAAAAACAATTAAAGAAGGAAGGAAAACCTACAATTGTAGAGGAGGATGATCCTGAGTTGGTGAGTTAAATATGGAAAAAGCTACCTTATCTTGTGTGATTGGGTCTACTGATTGATGGGTTAAAGAGAGGGAAGCCAAAAGAATGATGAATATGTGCTATAAACATGTTACTTTAACTTAAAATTTGTAAATGTATATTGAAAACTTAGGTACTTGTGAAGCAAACCAAGAGCAAAATTCTAGATATTTATGATTCTTTTTTCAGTCTTTTCCAAATGTCTCACCTGTACCTAATTCAACAGTAGTTAATTTTAGGGACTCATGTTTATTGAATCTTTCAAAGAATCCTCCTGCCTCAGCCTCCAGAGCAGCTGGGACTACAGGCAAGCACTGCCATGCCCAGCTAATTTTTCT
>NW_012147941.1:1226840-1228108 GCF_000956105.1 Propithecus coquereli
GGAAAGGGGGAAAAAAAGGGAAAGTTCTTAGGGAAAGGAACTCTTGAAAGTAAAGAATTTAAAAGCTGGTCATGAGGGGACTGTGATTTTATTAACTTTGTGTGAGAGGGGCTCGGTCACTTATCTTTGCTTATTTTTCTGTAATTCTTATAAATTCTTATAGTAGTCTCTGTTCCTACCTTTGCGAGACTATTACATAATACACTTTTTAAAAAGGCTTTTCACCTTTCTTTTTACCTACTGCTGTGTTACCTGTTTCTGTCACAGTATTAGAATACAAATTCACTAAAAAAAAAAAGAAAAAAATATATAAAAGAATGTAAGTTCAGATGCATGCAAGTAAGACCTAAAATGATGGTGATTTGAAGAAGAGACAGACTTGTTTCCTCTTCTGTACAATAACCTTTGGGAAGTTGGCCAGTACTGTAGCAACTCTGTGCCATGTGTCATCCAGGGACTTGGTCTACTCCTTTCTATGGCTCTGCCAACAAGAATGTTGCCTCCATCCTCGTAGTCCAGGATGTCTCATCACCTCACCCATGTGCCAAACAGCAGAATAGAGGAAAGGAGGAAGAAAGAATAAGCTGCTTCCTCTAAAAACATTTTAGAAGTTGTATACATAACTTTTCCCTGTATTGCACTGACTCAAGCTTAAGTTACGTGGCCATGTCTAGCTACAGGGAAGCCTGGGAAATATAGGCTTTTATATTGGGTGGCTTTATACCTTGAGATACATGGTTGTAGTGGAGGGGTAACTAGTAGTTCTGCCACAGTTAATAGACCCCTGAGACTGGTCTGCTTGATAGCAACTTTGTATCCCTAGTACCTAGCTCGGTGCCTGGCACAGAGTAGATGGTTATAAAATGTTTGTGAAAAGAAAGAATGAAAGTCATTTTTGGAAGTTCTTTTTTTTTCCCCCTGTTTTTCTTTCTTTCTTCCCCCCTCTCGTACTCAGGACAATTGTTTTTTTTTTTTTTAGTTTCATATTTTTGGAAATTGTTTGGAGGAAGTACCCTCCAAAATCTCACGTGATAGTGATGGGGGTAGAATTTTTTTTCTTATTGATGAGTTTTGCTAGAGCCAGGTTCCTATGTATTATCTGCATGGTAAAATGGAAAGATCTCATAGGTGGATGTGTTATTTAGCTCCCAAGAGAGGCAGCATCATTAAGTGGTTCTCTCTGAAGAGTCTTTTTTCCTTGCTGGGTTCTAATCTGCTTTGTCTTGGGCTCCAGCTGAAAGTACTAGATTCAAGTTGCTGGTAAAATA
>NW_012147941.1:1228663-1232364 GCF_000956105.1 Propithecus coquereli
TCCTCGTTTAGGATGGGGTTTTGTCCAGAGATCCTCTTAAGAACTTCAGCTGTTACAATGGTCATTCTGTTGAAATAAAGGGGCCTGTATTCTCCACATAGCTTTGTCGTTGACTGAGCCCCAAACCTTAGATTACTGTTAACTGTGCTTTGGTTACCTTATTTATCTATCTCTGTGACAGAGATATTTATGTCTTTCCCCACACCTCTGCTCGCAGTCTCCTCTGCACGTTTTAAAAAGAGACATTCACAAAGGGCTTTGAGCCCTTTCCAGACAGCCATATTTATAGACTTTTAGGGAATTGATTTACTATGTATGTGTGCTTCTGTGGGGAGATGCCTTAACTTGTATGGTTAACACAGTCTATAAGTATTCTATAAATACCATGGTCTGGTTTTCCTCCTAGGAAACGACAAAGGGAAGAAGAGATTGAAGCTCAAGAAAAAGCGAAACGAGAAAGAGAGTGGCAGAAAAACTTTGAGGTAAATTTCCAAGGTGGCCAGGGATTCTTTTTCCAGAATAAGGAAACTTGGTTCCTGTGGCATTCAGAGGACTGAGTGGGGCAGGCATTCAGAGGGAAATGGGCTATGTAGGGGAGAGTGGGAGCTATGGAGAAAGAATCTGTTCCTGGCTCAGCCTCCTAGAAGCTTCTGCAGCCATGGTAAGCGCAGTGAGGATCCCTGGGAGGATTTTGAGAGATTGTGGTAGCCACAGCTGCCCACTGGGCTCAAGAAAAATGGATTGCAATTAGCCAGGTGTGGTGGCGCATACCTGTTCCCAGCTACTTGGGAGCTGAGGCTGGAAAATCGCTTGAGCCCAGGAGTTCGAGGCTGCAGTGAGCTATGATTGTGCCATTGCACTGTAGCCTGGGTGACAGAGTGAGACCCCCTCTCTAAAAAAAAAATAAAAGAAAAAGAAAAATGGATTGCACATTTGATTTAAAGGTCTGTTAGTAGCAACCAGGTTTCTTTTGACCCAGTGTCCTGCCTGCAGAGAGACTTACAGCTTTTGAACTTGACTTTTCTTTGAGATCCTGGTTACATCCTTCAGATGCTTGGCCAATTTCTGGATTGTAGCAATATTTGGTCTTCTGTAGGATTTAGGACTCAGGTTAGGGGTTGGCTAACCAGAAATTATGAGTTTGTTTCTGTCCCACTGCATGTATGAAAAGAGAGAATACGAGGAGGCCCCTTTAACAAGGTGGAGATCCTAGTGGCCCTCTGAAGCACAACTGGCTAGGTATGATACTGGCTTTGGATCAGCCATCCAAGTTTTGGGGGGTTGCAAAAACGTATAGTGGAAAGAGTGCCTGTACTGCTGGCTAGCTGTATGGCTTTGAGAAAATGATGTAACTTCTCTGAGCCTCGGTGTCATCATTTGTGAAATGCTAGTGGCTTTATACCCCATAGTCAGCTCTTTGCGAAAATTGGAAATAACATGCTAAGCGTCTAGCCCAGAGATCCACGACAAATGGGGCCTTGTTGATGTGATGAGTATTACACATTTTGTTCTCCTCTTCCAACCTGCAGCACATCCTGCTTTCTAGGGGTGCTATGACACTTGCCTAGGCCTATGGGAGCAGAGAAAAGCCCTGCTCTCTTTTACTCTTGGATTATTCCAGAGGGCTGACCTGGGCTGGACTACAGGAGGGTTGGTGGATGGTAGGGCAGGTTCCAGTCCTTCCTCTTGTTAACTGGTCTCCTCACTTCACACTTCCTTGTGCTTAGGAAAGTCGAGATGGTCGTGTGGACAGCTGGCGAAACTTCCAAGCAAATACAAAGGGGAAGAAAGAGAAGAAAAATCGGACCTTCCTGAGACCACCGAAAGTAAAAATGGAGCAGCGTGAGTGACCACCTAGGGTCACAGCCACAGAACCTTCCCCCAGCTGTCTCCCTTCCTGCTTTGAAGGACTCATTCTTTCCTCCCACTTCCACCCCAACATAGAGTAGTATTTGCTTTTTAGCCCATTTTGTTTTCAATACAATTTAATATTGATCAGAGTAATTCTTTTGTACATTGAAATGAGGGGCTTGGTTAACAAAAGACCTTCCCCTACCCCCGCCCCTAGAACAACCAGATTGGAAGGTGCCACCATTGGTGCTGCCTTCTCTTCCCACAGCCAGTAACTTAATGTTTTGTACTTCACTGAATTGTGATGGTTAGAAACTTCGTGTATAGTTTGTGGAAATCATCCAATTAAACATATTGCTTAAAATGGTGTTGCCGTGACTTCAGAGACAAGCCTGAGCCACCTTAGGGAGCCCCTTCAATTCAGTTGCTTGCTTCTGGGTGTGCCATTCTTGAAAGCCCCAGATAAGGCAGGGAAGGCAGTGTGGGCACCCAGAGCAGTCACCTGATGCCCTGGTACCCTGTGGTGTTTGGCATGTGCCCTCTCATCTGACTGACCAGTCAGCGTGGCATGAGGCCCCAAGCAACCTAAACCTGTCCACTTTCCAAAGAACTAGCCATCCTCCATTCAATACCGTGGTATCCTAGTCTGTCTGCATTCATTAGTGGTAATGTTCTTTATGTATAATAAATTTTTATACCCAAACCATTGATGTTCTCTCCCTCAGGTATTATTCCAAGGGTGGGTCCCTTGTTTGGCTTGGCCCAACCCCAAAATGCTTTGAGGTTGGACAGAAACTGGTTCCCTACCACTTATTTGCTGAACCTTAGTTTCTTCATCTGCAAAATGGGAATATAAATTACTGTGGCAGCTTTTAGGGAGGATTACCCATGGCATATATAAGGTAACTACCATAGTGCTCAGTGGGTATTGCCAATATAGTATTATTTCTGTGTAAAATGAAGATACTGATTATTTTGAGGATTAATGAAGTAATACATGAAAGCATCCGGCTCACAGTGTATGCTCAAATGTCCTGCTTGCCGAGAGAGATAGGATCAGCCCTTGGGAGGGGCATAAAGTGAGAAATAGAAAGGTGACAAGTGAAATGTAAAGATAAGAGAAACGGGGTGGCTTGAAAGTAGACTTTTGCTTTTTGCAGTTCTTGTAGATGAGTAAATAGGTACAATAATATGAAAGGCACAATGTTTTATAGTATCAACAGACACCACAACTTTGATTTGCTTCTCTATGGGAGGGGACAGAAGCTTGGGTGTCTTACTGTCCTTCCAAGTGCAGCAGAGCACGTCCAAACCACTCGGGAACTAGAGCACCTCGGTGGGTGGGTAGGTGTGGCTCTGGCTAAAACTGGACCAAGGCAGAGGGAGGGAGGTGTTCAGTCACCCTGTAAAAGCGATACTTGTGAGGTAATGCAGGCTGTCCTGTGCAGGGAGCAGTGGCTTGGTTCTCTAGCCAGGCAAAGTGACACCCGTCTTACTCCAGTGTGTGGATGTACATACCCACCCTTTCCTTAGAGGTTAAGTGGTGGTCAGCCATCTGCAAGCTCATTTTTGCCCTGCCTGCTGCCTGCCTCACAGCTAAGGTACACAGGCAAGTGACAATGCATCCACTGCTCTGAGGAGGGAGCCCTTGATCTTGTTTTTAACACCCAAGGTATGTTTCCCGGAGAAAGTGACCGGTTTAAAAGTTGGAACCCAGTAGCTGATGCACCAGAGAAAAACTGGGAAAAATAAATAGGGGAATATTTTGCTCACCTAAGTCTGGAGGCAGGCAGTTTCAGGTATTACTCATGGGCTCAACAATACCACCAAGGAAACAGGCTCTTTTTTTT
>NW_012147941.1:1232414-1233790 GCF_000956105.1 Propithecus coquereli
CTGAATCATTGTAAAGTAAATTGCAGACACCATGATGCGTTACCCCCAAACACTTCAGCATGTATCCAGCCCCACCCCCAAAATAAAAAAGGACATTTTCTTTCGTAATTACTTATCACACCTACAAAATTAACCCTAATTCCTAACCATCTTCTGACACTCAGTCTAGTAGAGGTTTACAAAGTACAGAAGCCAGAGACTGATCAAGAAGGTCTCAGGGGAGAAAAATGGACCTCTCTATTTTTGAAAAGCTTCACAGTGTTGGAGCACAGCCAGAATTGAGAAACACTGCTTTATGTTAGAAGTTCTTTCAGGAAGGAGATGATGTCTCATACCTGCTTTATCTTCGTTAGTGTTCAATACAGGTTAAGCATCTCTTATCCAAAATGCTTGGGACTAGAAGTATCAGATTTCAGATTTTTTTCAGATTTTAGAATATTTACAGAATTTATTACTGATTGGACATCCCTAATCTGAAAATTCGAAATGCTCCGATGGGCATTTCCTTAAGAGCATCATGTTGTCACTCAAAAAGTTGAGATTTTGGATTTTTGGATTAGGGATTCTCAACCTGTTTAAGGAACATAATAGGAACTTTTTTTTTTTTTTTTTTTTTTGAGGCAGATCTTGTTCTGTCACCTGGGTTAGACTGCACTGGTATCATCATAGCTCATTACAACCTCAAACTCCTGGGCTCAAGTGATCCTCCTGCCTCAGCCTCCTGAGTAGCTGGGACTATAGATATGTTCTACCTCAACTGGCTAAATTTTTTGTAGAGACAGGATCTTGCTATGTTGTTCAGGCTGGTCTTGAACTCCTGGCTCAAGTGATCCTCCCACCTCGGCCTCCCAGAGTGCTAGGATTACAGGTGTGAGCCACCTCACCCAGCCCATAATAGGAACTTGATACTTTTCAAACTCTTTCCTCCCCCAAATTATTACAACATCTTCATAATGCTAGGCTTCCGTTTATTTTCAACTTTGTGATTAAAACCTGAGATATTTCCCAGTTGTGCATTTACCTTTCAATGCTTGAATTTTAGTCTCTACTAAAAATAGAAAAAATTAGCTGGACATTGTGGTGTGTGCCTGTAGTACCAGCTACTTGGGAGGCTGAGGCAGGAGGATTGCTTAAGCCCAAGAATTTGAGGTTGCAGTGAGCTACAGTGACACTACTGCGCTTGACCTAGGGTGACAGAGTGAGACTCTGTCTAAAAAAAAAAACAAACCAGTGAATATCCATACACTTATTGACTAGTATTTTGGGGCATTTTATGAGATTTATTAACTTTCAATTTTTAAAGAAATGCTTCTTCCAAAGAGTCTTTTTTTGCCATAGTATCTTAGAGCTTTTGGTTGTAAAGAGACTGCAGGCTA
>NW_012147941.1:1245490-1280066 GCF_000956105.1 Propithecus coquereli
AGTCCCACCTATCGGTGTGCCCATCACCCAGATAGTGTTCATAGTACCCATTAGGCTGGTTTTTGCCTTCCCTGCTCCCTCTAGAAACAGGCTCTTGCTGTGCTGCTTCTCCAGCCTCTCCGGGGGCTTGGTATGTCATAGTTGCAAGAAGGTTGTGGCAGCACCACACCTTACAACAACTGCTAAGCAGAAAGAAGTCATCTAAGAAGCAAAAGTTTTCCCAGAAGATGTCATTGGCCAGAAAATGGGTCACATGGACACGTGTTAACGGTAAGTATGGCTGGGAGAGTGGCAGAGGAGAATGGACAGGCAATACACCAAGCCTCATTCCTTGGGGTTGGGCACCTACTGTTAGCAATGAAATAAAGTTTCGTCGGCAAGGATGAAAGAGGGAAAGTATGCTGGGAACACCTAACAGTGTCTGGCACGGGGGTGGGGGGGGGTAGGACCTGAGGGAAAGATGTTTCAGTTAGAGGGAACAGCATGTGCAAAGGCTTAGAGGTAAGAGCATAACCCATTCATGGAACTGAACGTCCTTTGTTATTTCTGGAGCCATCACGAAGTTGTTTCAAGGAATTTGGGTTTCAGACAGGATATCCTATTTTCCCAGAAGGACCAAAGTCTTCTCATTTCCTTTTTAGCACATTTTAGCCACAGACCCACTGGGCAGATCAGCAGAGGTCCCAGCCCATTCTCATAAGCCCGCTCAGGTCAATCTTCTCTGATGACCTGGCTTGGGAGAAGGGTGTGCGCTGGGCATTGAACTGAGGCAGCATAGTTGAGGCTGGCCTCTGGGGCGGGGCTGTGACAGTATCTCCAGGCCCTTCATCCAGGAATAGGTTAAGGGGAGCTCTTTGGGCAGGAAAGGCTCGCTGGAGGAGCGCCAAGGCCCAGAGAGAATGAAGGGCTGGAAGAGCCACTTCACTCCTTCCTGTGGTTTGCTGAGAATAATGGAGCAGATAGCTGCCACCCCCACACGTCCCACTGCACAGCCCACTGGGCTAAGAGGACCGCTGTGGGCAGAGGTGAAGTGGAAGGGGCCAGTCCGGTAGGGTTAGTTAACACCCTGGCATTTGGGCCGACTTCATCTCCGAGCCTCAGCTTCCTTGTGTGTAAAGTGGGAATTGTACCTTTAAAACAAAGTGTGACCACTGAGGGCATTGCCTGTGGCAGTCCAGTCACCTGAACCGTCACCCCTGGCTGTGGCCTCTCAGCTGCTTCCTAGGGCAGCCACAGCCAGGCCCAACCTTCTGTCCACTCACCGCCCTGTTGCCACAGTGGAGGGAGGAGGAAGTGCGTGGGAGTCTACGGATGGGTCTGGGCCTGCGCTAAGGGTGGAACCTCTGAGAAACCGGATTTGCCCCTCTTCCTTTTCCTTCCCCTCTCCCCTGACCCCGTCCTACCATATCTGGATCTTCTGCCCCCTTGCTGGAGGTTATCAGCGCTTCTCACCGTTGGGATCGGGGCTCAGAGCTCTATGGGGTGTTGTGGAATGAGCACGGAAGGGGCACGGGGTCCCCTCCTTGAGTGTCTGCCCTGCCACTCACTAGCTTTGTGAACCTGGCAAATCATTTTCCCTCTCTGGACTTTAGCTGCCTCCTCTTTGGTAAAATGAGGGTAAAACACCTTCTCCATTCCTGTCTGCGAACTCTGGTGAGAGCCTGTTTATTGTAAAAAGAACAAATCTTGCAAATGGAGGCAACAAGCCTGCATTTGGCATCAGATTGGAGTTTGAATCCTGGCTCCACTACCAACAGACCTTGTGCAAGTCTTTTTTTTTTTTTTAATTTTTATTAATTAAAAGGGGGGAAGAGTGAGGAAAAAATTTCCTTTTTTTTTTTTGAGACAGTCTCACTCTGTTGCCTTGGGTAGAGTACAGAGGTGTCATTGTAGCTCACAGCAGCCTCAAACTCCTGGGATCAAGTGATCCTCCTGCCTCAGCCTCCTGAATAGCTGGGACTACAGGTGTGTACCACCACACATGGCTAATTTTTTCTATTTTTGGTAGAGATTGGGTCTCGCTCTTGCTCAGGTTGGTCTTGAACGCCTGAGTGCGAGCGATCCTCCCGTCGCAGCCTCCCAGAGTGCTAGGATTACAGACGTGAGCCACCGCGCCCGGCCCTTGTGCAAGTCTTGAAATGTCTCTGAGCCTCAGCTTCCTCATCACTTCTGTGCGTTGTCCTGCAGGTTGAGGAGATCAGGGAAACCAGGTGCCCAGCACAGCGGGGTACACAGTGGGTGCTCCTCCCCGCCCTACTCCCCAACATGGCATTTCCTGCTTCAAGAATTGGATAAGAGAGTAAGGATTGAGGACACCTGGGAAACTTAAGACATTTTCTGGTCTCCCTGAAGATTCTGATTCAGAGTGTGTGTGTGTGTGTGTGTGTGTGCACGTGCGTGCACAGCGGGGAGACAGGTGGATCTTTCACAAACTCCCAGGTTAGCTTGGCCAGGGCTGGAGCCATCAGGCAGGGAGGGGCAGCCGTTCTTAAGGGGACAGGTAGGCAAGCACAGGTAGAAAGAGCCCCGGGGGACTGACCTCTCCCCTCTCAGCCCCTGCTTCCTCCCGCATCCTTCCAAGCCGGTTCTGCTCCATGGACTGCTAACTTGGAATCACACAGGCGCTAGTTAAAATTTCATTTCTCGGCCCCACTACCAGCACTACTGGGTCAGAATCTCTGGAAGTGGAATCTGAAAAACTGGTTTTTTTTCCAAAAAAAACCCCAAACTCCATTTTTAACAAATTCTCAAACTGAGTCTGATGTGGGGAAAGGAGTTGACCCCCAACTCTGGGACACTAGGCAGGAGCTGGGGTAAATAAAGTTATTTTCATGTACTGAATCCCTGTTAAGTGCCAGGCATCATGCTAGGTATGACGTAGGGAGTATGTGCCGCTGTTAGAAACCCGGGAAACTGAGGCTCAGAGATGTTTGGTGGAGGGCTTGAGCTGAGGACCAGAGGTAGCAGTCAAACCCCAACCTAGTAGATTCTTAGAGTTGGTATTTGAGAATGTCCACCTATGCCATGGCCCAGTTTCCTCTGTGGCCTAACACTTCGGTTCCCTGCTAAGCCCAGTGAGATATTTTGGTGAGGAGGCAGCGGCCAAGGTAAGACAAGGAGTGACTTTGAGTGCAGAGCTCTGGGTGCAGTCCTAGGCTTTTGCCAGAACTATGGTCCTTTGCCTTGGTCAGACTAGAGACTGCTCAGAGAAGGTTTGTCCTCTCCCTCAGACTGGAGGCCCATGAGGACAGGGATGGCTTTGTCCCCCTCTCAGCTAGAAATTGCTTCAGGAGGCAGAAATTTCTCTTTCTCAACAGACTGGGCATTCCTGAAGGCAGGGCTCCTCCTTGGCTGGGGGCACCTGGGAGCAGGGGATGTCACATCCCTTGGACTGTGGTTTGCTGTGGGCCAGACTGGCTGTGTGTCCCTTCAGACAGGGGCATATTCTGGAAGCAGCGTTGGGTCTTTCCCATCAGCTTGGGGCTCACTGGATTCGGAGCTGCACCCATTGGTGCTCAGGCTCCTGAGGACATGGCTCTATCCCCCTTCCCTCCCAGACTGGGGGCTCCTGAGGACAGGGATGGGACCTTCTCTAGGTAAGGGCCCATCTCCCCCTCAGACAGGGACCCAGTTCCTCCCCGCTCTGCCTGCCCAGGCCCAGCCCTTCCTCCAAGGGGACTCAGCATGGATGGGCCCAGCCCAGTATTGTTGGCTGAGCCGGTGTGCAGGCTGCCTGGCTGGATGTGGGTATTCCTGATGACCTTGGGGTTGGGGACCCACCCGAGGAGCTGGCTCCCTGGCCTCAGATGCCCCACCCACCTAGCAGAGCCAGCAGGCAGGCCTCTCCTAATCCTTCACCCTGCTGCTGCCCATTGGAGGGTAGAGTGAGTCACCCTCTGCCTCTGCCTCCTCCCTGATCATCCCTGCGTCTTGAGTTCCCTGAGAAGCCACCCAGGAAATATGCTCTCCGAGGCCCTCTCCCTGTCAGCCTCTTTGTCACCTCCTGGACCAGCGTCCCCGCTGTTTCTCAGGTAAGAAGCTGGCGGCCTGGGGGAGAGGGTCAGGTTAGGCCACTTTGTCTAGCAACCCCGCAGAATCCTTGAGGCTGGCCAAATTCTGGAAGGGTGCGCAGAGCTAGGTGATGTCTGACTTCCCTCCCTGCAGCACCCCCTCGTGGACATACAACCCCCCTTGTCACCCACAGACACTGCATACATCCTCTCACCCCTCACAGACATTTAACACACACTCACCACAGACACAGCGTTCCCTCGCACGCTTCACAACACACGACACCCTCATCACCCACAGAGGCAACTCGTGACCCCTCACCATACACAATACACAAACTGTCACCAACTGACACAATATTCCCTCACGTGATGCAGCTTGTAACCCACAGGATGAAACACACATCCTTACAGACACACAATGTGTTACTGCGCTGACAGACGCACACCCCAATGTGGAAGACTCCCCTCCACTTACTCAACTACCAACACACACACTCCACATGGTCACACAAACATCTCCCCTACACACACACACACACACACACACACGCACACACACGTGTCAGTGCAACCACCTGTACATATCGCAGGACTCCCTTCTGCCCCAAATGGGTCCTCAAGATCCTTGGGTGCTACTGCTCAGTCATGGCAGGGGCAGGGGCAGGAGCTGGGCCCAGTGACTAACACCATCCCCACTGCTCATCCCCCGGGTTATGCTTGTGCATTGGGGGTGGCCACTTCTCACCCCTGGGTTATGCTTGTGCATTGGGGGTGGCCACTTCTCAACCCCAGGTTATGCTTGTGCATTGGGGGTGGCCAGGGTGGCACAGCTGAGCAAGGGGGGAGGAGCAGAGCCGGTCCCAGCTGCATCAAAGAGCAGGACAGAGAGACTGCCTCTCCTGGCTGTCTGGGTGCTGCTTCCTATAGCCCTGGGACTCAGCACAGGCCGATAATGAAAACAGCTAGCTAGCATTCGTCACATGCCTCTTGGGAGCCAGACACCATGCTACATGCTTTTACAAGCATCACCTTAGGTAATACCTTTAGGAAGTGGGTACCATTATCTTCATTTTACAGCTGTGGAAATAGGCCCACGGAGGTTAAGAAACTTGCCCAATGTGTCAAAGCTAAGAGACAGCAAAGGGATTCAAACTTAGGTGGGTCTGGTCCCAGAGTTCACCTCTTTTTTTAACTTAAAAAAATTTTCTTAAAGAGGTGACATTAGCAAGTTAAAAGTTCAATAGACGTAAAAGAGTACCTATGAAAAGACTCTGCAGTGCTATTTTTGTTCTCCAACCACTCAGTCTCCCTCTCGAGCAAACTTGAGTTACCTCTTGGAGACTTCTCTCTTAACCACTGAGTTAGACTTGTGACATTTAGTTTATGTGCTGCTTAAACGTCACCGTCTAGTCTTAGTGTTCTAAGGAGAGCGCCCGGGCGCTGGGCTTTCGCCAGCCTTCCCCTGCACAGCCCAAAGTCAGTGGCCTCCTCTAGGGCTCTTTCCAACTGGAGCCCTCTGTTGTCCTAAATCCCCAGAGACTTCCCTGTCCTTAGGTCCCCGGGGCCAGGTTTAGCCTCCCTGAGGCCACCCCTGGGGGCCCTGGCCACACCTCTGATGCTTCCTTTTAGGCTACAGCCTATGATGAGGCTTACAACATGGGGCCGGGAGCAGTTCTGTCAAAAGGTGCACTGGGGCTGGAGAGGGAGAGGAGGGAAGGGATGAAGGAGGAGAAGAGGAAGAGGGGAGCGGAGAGTGAGGACTAGCTGCCAGGCGCTGTTCCCTACACGCCCACTCCCATGGTGAGCGAGCATCGTGGTGTCTTGCAGATGAAAAAGATGAAGAATCTGAGGCTCAGGGAGGCCGAGTGACTTGTCCAAGGTGACGCAGTTGTGAAGTGGCAGAGTTGCGGTTCAAACCCAGGGCTGGGTTCAAACTCCCAGAGTTTCAGGGAGGATGATAAATGAGAGAGAGAGCGTGCACCACACAGGGCCAGGAGAGAAACTCAGGTTGTGGGGAGGAGGAAAAGATTCAGGGCTGCCCATCCCAGGGAGGGGTCTCAGAGGGGACCTGCTGCCCAAGTTACTTTCGGGCTCTCAGGGGTCTCTGGTTTCGTAGCAGTCCCCTTCCTTCGGCAACTCCCTCCATTCTGTTCCTTTGCACTATTTGTCTGTCCCTGTGCCTACACCACCCTGTCTTAATTACTGTAACTTTACAGTAAGTGTGGATAGGTGACGTAGTATGTTCCCAACTTCTCATCTTCTCATTCTCCAAATTATTCTGGCTAATCTCAGGCTCATGTACTTTACATATAGACATATATTATATATAGAATATAAAATGAATATAATATATACAGTATATCTAGAATAATATTACAAATGCCTGTGTACCCGCTGCTGAGTTAAATAGAGTACCACAGATATAATAGAAGCTTCCTGTGTACCCATGCTAATCCTAGCCCCCTCCCCTCCCCAGTGCTAATCATACTCTCAAATTGTCTGTATGTATTGATGCATATGTGTTGTGTTCTCCAACATACTAATATTTTACAATTTTAAGAAACAGTACCATGCATTACTATATTTACGCTTCTGCAGCATGCTTTTTTTAGTTTGGCATTATGTTTATTATCCATGTTATTACAGGTAGCTCTGTTCATTTTAACTTATGTATAGGATTACATTGTAGAAACGTACAATATATGTTTCCTTATTAACGTGTTTAATATTTTTGGTGAATACCTAGAAAGGATGTACATATTTCTAACTTTATTATGAATTTTGGGAACTGTTATTAATTCCACTAGTGCCAATTGTATCCTTTTTTTAGCTGTGTAATGAGAGCTTTCATTGTTCTACATCCTCCTCAATACTTGGAATTGGCAGGCCTGAATTTTTTCCAATCTGGTGGGTGATTGTTTTAAGTTAGGCTCCTGATTTCCCAAAATGTCAATAATATTTTTATGTTTCTTGGTCATTCAGGGTTATTCTGTGAATTGCCTATTCCTTCTTTGACCCATTTTACTATTGGGTTTGTCTTTAAAGTTATTGATTTGTAGGAATTTATATTATGTAATTCCTGGAAATTCTTTGTTATATGTGTTGCAAATATCTTCCCCTGATCTTGTCTCTTTACCAGTTTTATAGTATCTTTTGATGTACACAGTTTTCAAATTTACGTGGTCAAATTTATCCAGCTCTTTTTCTTACTATTTTTAATTCCTGTGTCTTAAGAAAACTTCCCTTACCCTTAGATTAATTATAAAGACATTCTCCTCTATTTTCTTCCAAAATTTTTCATATTTTGCTTTTCACAGTTAAGTCATTATTCTATTTGGAATTTAATTCTGGATATGGTGTGAGGTAGGGATCTAATTTTATTATTATGTTTTTTCTAATGGATAGCTAATAACTTACACCAATATCTACTCTTGTTGATCTTTAATGGCAATTCTGTCATATGTGTCAAATTTCCATTATGTGCTCTCTATTTCTGGGGCCTCTATTTTGTTCCTTTGGACTATTTGTTTATCCCTTTGTTAATACCACTCTGTCGTAGTACTGTAACTTTATAATAAGACTTGATATATAATAAGGAAAGTCCTATCATATGTCCTTTTTGTTCATATGTCTTTGTTCTTCAAAAATTTCTTGGCTACTCTTGGTTCTTTGCTTTATCATTTGAAATTTTAGGATCAGCTTATAAAGTTCCTTGGAAAACTCTGTTGGGATTTTTTTTTTTTCTTTTTGAGACAGAGTCTTGCTCTGTTGCCCAGGCTAGAGTGCCGTGGTGTCAGCCTAGCTCACAGCAACCTCAAACTCCTGGGCTCAAGCGATCCTTCTGCCTCAGCCTCCCGAGTAGCTGGGACTACAGGCATGCACCACCATGCCTGGCTAATTTTTATATATGTATATATTTTTTTTAGTTGTCCAGATCATTTCTTTCTATTTTTTAGTAGAGATGGGGTCTCACTCTTGCTCAGGCTGGTCTCGAGCTCCTGACCTTGAGCGATCCGCCCTCCTCAGCCTCCCAGAGTGCTAGGATTACAGGAGTGAGCCACCGCGCCCGGCCTCTGTTGGGATTTTGATTGGACTGGCATTGAATTTATAGACTACATGGGAAGAATTTATATTTTTATGATATTGATAGTCCCATGCGTGAATATAGTACATCTATTCCTTTATTTAATTTTTGTTTAATTACTTTTCAATGATTTTTATAATTTCCTCCATCAAGATCTTATACATTTTTGTCCCCCTCAAAAGAAAAAAGCCAAGATAGTTTTCTTGCTATTATAAATTGTGTCTTCTTAAAAATGACATATTCTGGCTGGGCGTTGTGGCTCATGCCTGTAATACCAGCTTTGGGAGGCTGAGGTAAGAGGATCACTTGAGGCCAGGAGTTTGAGACCCCGCCTCTACAAAAAAAAAGAATTAGCTGGGCGTGGCGGCTCATGCCTGTAATTCCAGCTACTCAGGAGGCTGAGCCAGGAGGATCACTGGAGCCAGAGAGCTGGAAGTTGCAGTGAGCTGTGATCGCACCACTGCACTCCAGTCTGGGTGACAGAGTGAGACCCTGTCCCAAACAAACAAATAACAACAAAAATTCAGAGAATAAGCCTGTGATTAAAAGAGAAAAAAGAAAGAGGAAATTCTAGCTATGGACAGCAGCTTCAGCCTGTGGGCAAGAGTTGTAGCCTGCCCTTCCCGACAGCCTGCCGCATGGACTTCAGACTTGCCCAGCCAGCCTGCACAGCCACGTAAGCCACTTCCTTGCAGCAAATCTCCTAATATGTAAAAAAAAAAAAAAAAAAGAAAAAGAAAAAGAAAAGAAAGGGAAAAAAAAGGAAAAAAAAAAAAAAAAAAAAGACATCTGTTTAATTGTTTATAGGAACATGATTGCTTTTTATATGTTAATTTTATATTCAGAAATCTAGTTGAAGTTTTTTTATTGGTTCTATTAATTTGGCCATGGAATTGCTGTCTTTTTTCTATGTAAATCGTTATATTGTCTGTGAAAATGATAGTTTTACTTTTCCTTTCCAATCTTTATGACTTTTTTTTTCGGTCTCATATTCCTCACAACAGAGTGAGGTTGTGATTATTCACATTTTGCACGTTAGGAAACTGAGGCTTGAAGAGATAATTTGGCTTTTTCAAGGTTGCACAGAAAGTGAGTGGCAGGCAAGATTTGAACTCAAGTCTCTTTGATTCTAAAACTCATGCTCTTTTCCCTATGCTATTCTTCCTCCCATTTATCCTCCATCACAGATGAGAAAAAGGCTGCTCCCAGAAGCGAAGATCCACACTACTCTAGGGGAATGACAGGTTGCAAGAACAGAGAGAACTTAACAAAGCCCTTATAACAGTTGTACAGGACCCAGCTGGGGTTTAGTGTATCTGGGTCTCAATTCCAGCTCTGCTACCTGCCAGCTATGTTACCTTGGATAAGTCACTTCTTCTCTTTAATCTCATTCATTCATTTGAGAAGCATTATCTAGCACCTGCAATGTGCCAGGCAATGTTCCAGATCTTGGGATAGAGCAAGAAACAAAGAAGCAGACTCAAAGAGATTACAGTGTAGTTGGGAAGACAGATAATAAGGAAAGTAAGTAAGTAGAATATATGGCATGTTAGTCGCGATAAGTACTGTGGAGAAAAATAAAGCAAGGTAGGGGCCTAGGACTGTTGGGGGATGGCTGCGGTTTACTAGGGTGGGCAGGAAAGGCCTCACTGAGAAAATCGCATTTCAGGGAAGACCTGAACTTTGGGTGTCTAGTGAAGAGTGTTCCAGGCATAGAGAACAGCAGGTGCAAAAGGTTGAGGTCGGAGTGTGCCTGGTGTGTTGAGGAAGAGCAGGAAGGCCAGGAGACTCTGTCGCCCCAGCTAAAGTGCACTAGTGTGATCATAGTTCACTGCAAAACCTCAAACTCCTAGATTCAGGTGATCCTTCTCCTGCCTCAGCCTCTGGAGTAGCTGGGACTACAGGCCCACGCTTCGTCTGCCCCAACACGCCCAGCTAATTTTTCTGTTTTTGGTAGAGACGGGATTTTGTTCTTGCTCAGACTGGTCTCGAACTGCTGAGCTCAAGTGATCCTCCTGCCTCGGCCTCCCAAAAGGCTAGGATTATAGGCTTGAGCCACCCTAGCCAAAGTTTTTTTAAATTACTGGCACAGAACCAACCAAAAGAGATTTTTTTTAGGTTAACTTCAATATATAAACTCTTAGGAATATAGATAATACGGTCCAGGCTTCTTAATCCCAGAACTATTAACATTTTGGGCCAAGTAATTTCTTTGTGGTAGGGACTGTTGTGGGCATTGTGGGTTGTTTAGCCACATCCCTAGCCTCTGTCACTAGACGCCAGCAGCACACCCCAGCCCCACCCCACCTGCCAGTTGTGACCACCGAAAATGTCTCCATACATTGAAAAATGTCCCCTGGAAGACAAAATATCCCCTGGTTGAGAACCACTGGTATAGTCAAATGCCTACTTATAATATTTAATTTATTCCTTTAGTTATTTACATACTTAAATATTTGGGGTAATAGTTTGTTATTTTATAAATATTTCTTTTTTATGCTCTCAAATTTCATGAAACAAATTCATTCAAACCATTTACATGCATCTCTGATGTAAGCATCTTCGTCATTATTGTGGCTCCTTTTCTGTCATTTAACAGAGCTTTCTAGCTTACACCATTTTCTCTTCCATCTATGTCGAATGAGATACAGCACGTAAGGTGCAATCTCAGGAAGGTTGTATCCCAAGGCACAATTATCCATTATACAACACTGGGGCAGTTTCCTTTTTCACTGCTGTTCTGATCTCCAAAACTGAAACGAATGTGAAATTCTTCAATAAATAAACAACAAGAAAAACCTTTTTTTATTATAAAAAATTGGAAACACATGCAAGAATGCACTTAGTGGTATAATGGATCCCCATAGGCCCTTAGCTCCAACAATTATTAACCCACTTTTCCCCACCGAGATGGGTTCTGTATTATTTTGAAGCAAATCCCAAGTGTATAATTTCATCCGTAAATATTTTATGTGTATCTCTAAAAAACAAGAATTCTTTTTTAACATTAACTATGAAACCATTAACACACCCAATACTTAACATTAATTCCTTAATATAATTGACTATCCATTAAGTGTTCAAATTTCTAATTTTCTCATCAATTTCTTTTGTTTTTCTTCCGTTTGTTGAATCGGGATCCAAAAAAATTATTACGTAGCAATTAGTCGCCATGTCTCTTAACTCTTTTTATCTATAGTTTCTCCCTTCATCTTTTTTCTTCCTTCCAACTTATTTGTAGACGAAACCAGGTTGTTTGCTCTCTACCATTCTGCATTGTCTGAGTTTGTTGAGTGCATCTCTATGATCTGTTCCTCTCTGTATTTCCTGTAAATTGCTGGCTGCACTTGCTGATTCTGTTTATATTTCCGTGGAAAGGCTATTTCATAAGCAGTATTATGAATTGTGCCTGCTCAAACACAACTTTATTAGGAAAGTTTTCAAACATACACACAGCGAGAGGGAAGAGTTCAATAAATCTCTGTATTTCCTGTATTTGTTTCCCGTGGCTGCTGTGATAAGGTACCACAACCCAGGTGGCTTAAAACAACACACATTTATTCTCTTATGGCTCTGGGGGCCAGAACTCCAAAAATCAGTGTCACTGGGCCCAAATCAAGGTGCCATCAGAGCCTTGCTCCTTCCAGAGGTCCTGAGGCAGGATCTGTTCCTTGTGGCTACAGGCCTTCCTGATTTGTGGCCTCATCACTCTGCCTCTGTGACCACATTGCCTTCTCCTCTCCTGTCTGAAGACAAACCCCCCTCAGTCTCTGGCTAATTTTTCTATTTTTTGGTGGAGATGGGGTGTTGTTCTTGCTCAGGCTGGTCTTGAATTCCTGAGCTTAAGTGATCCTCCTGCCTCGGCCTCCCGGAGTGCTAGGATTACAGGCATGAGCCACCGTGCCCTGCCAAATTTTGTTTTAAATTACTGGCACAGTAATTTATATGGATACTTATGATTGTATTAAGGCCCACTTGGATTATCCAGTCTAATCTCCTCAACGCAAGATTGTTAATCACATCTGCAAAATCTTTGCCATATAAAATAACATGCACAGGTTCCAGGAATTAGAACCTGATATCTTTGAGGGCTTTTATTCAGTCTACTACAACACCCATTCCCCAGATTCAATAATTATGAATATTTTGCCACATTCTCTATTTCTCCCCTCCCTCCCATCCTTCCTTCCTCTTCCTTTCTTCCTTCCTCTCTCTCTATCCTTCCATGGTTCTCTCCTCCCTTCCCTTCCCTCCTTCCTTCCTCACTTTCTTTCTTTTCTTTCTCTTTCTTCCTTTCTTTGCTTCTTTTCTCTCTCTTTCTGTCTCCATCCTTTCTTCTTATTTTGCTGTAATAGTTTAGAGCAAATGCCTATAATTTCATCCACTAAGTATTTCTACATATAGGGCCATTTTATTATATAAAATGTCCCTTGCTTCTCGGGCTCAGCCGACCCAGAGGCACTGGTGAGATGTCAGAGCATGGGAGAAGAAGAGAATTGCAGGATCAGTTGCAATTTTCTCTCCAAGGTCACATCTCCTGTCTGGCGGTCCTTCCCAAACAGCCTCTTTGGGTTTTAGTAGCTGCTCCCTCCCCTCAGCCCTGCAGGTGATAAGGGCTTCCCACTCTTGGCAGCCTCTGAATACTACACTATGCTTTAGCCCTGCCTATGTGTCTTTAAAACACACAAAACATTTTTTTCTTTTGTAGGGACAGGGGTCTCCATATGTTGCCCACGCTAGTCTTAAACTCCTGGCCTCAAATGATCCTCCCCCTTTGGCCTCCCAAAGCATTGGGATTACAGGCGTGAACCACTGTGCCTGGCCCCATGTGTCTTAAGGAAGGCAATGTGGCCACAGAGGCAGAGTGATGAGGCCACAAATCAGGAAGGCCTGTAGCTATAAGGAACAGATCCTGCCTTAGGGCCTCTGGAAGGAGCAAGGCTCTGATGGCACCTTGATTTGGGACCAGTGACACTGATTTTTGGAGTTCTGGCCCCCAGAGCCATAAGAGAATAAATGTGTGTTGTTTTAAGCCACCTAGGTTGTGGTACCTTATCATAGCAGCCACGGGAAACAAATATAGGGTGCCTTCTCTTTCTAGGACCCTGACTGAAACATGTTGTCTTTTTATAGTTGATTTGATGATCTGGGCTCCAAAAAAGATCCACGTGTTGTATTATGTCTTTGTGTCTCTTAAATCTCTTTTAATCTGGAACAGCCTCCTCCTGCTTTTCTGTTTTTGTTTTCAAGTGGTTGATTTGTTGAAAGAATTGGATCGGTTGTCCTCTAGAAAGTTCTGCATTCTGGATTTGGCCGATTGCTTCTTTGTAGGGTCCTTTAATTTATTCTTCCGTCCCCTGTATTGCCTGCACACTGAAGGTTGCATATAAAGGCTTGATTAGATTCGAATGTGGATGTATTTTAAAGTAGAGCCGATAGAATTTGCTAACAGAATGGATGTGTGAGGAAACCTCAGTTTCCTCGTTTGTAAAATATTGATAATAATGTCTACCTACCCACCCTGCCTGTTGATAATCTCAAAACAAGTCCTGACACGCAACTGCTACCCGTGCACATGGAGGGGACCGCGGGTTGGAAAGTGGGAAACAGGCCGAGCCCAGCAGTCCTGGATCTCGAGCCTGGTGTCCTGGAGACTCCAGCCGGTGGGGACTGGTTGATCCTGGAGGTCCCTCCCAGGCTTGACATTCCTCCTGGGGGGATGGTGGCCTGAGGAAGGCTGAGGAGGTGAAGCTGTTTTCGGAACGAGGATCTGAGTTGGGGAGCAAAGCTGGGGGCTTGCCTTCCAGACGGACAGCTTGTGTGAAGGTCAAATGCAACGTACAGACCACATCCTCTTGTGTCTCGGGGCACTCGAGGCTCAAAAGGCCTCTAAGGGAGGCAACGAGGGATGACCAAACTGGGCTTGTTTCGAAGTCCCCGGCAGGAGGCTGCATCCTGGGACTCGAGGAGAGGGTGTGGGGCTCAGTGCGGAGCACGCGGGTGCGTGACCTGGGAAGGCGGCGAGCCTGGCAGGTGTGCGCCATGGGAGGGCAGGCGTGAGTGCGCACGTGTTACGCGCATAAGTGGTTTGAGTGTGTTTGACTATGTGTCATGGGGGCAGGTTCTTGGCTCTAGTTCTTTAGGACTGAGGTACATGTTAAAGGTGGTTTGTCCTTTGAGGGCCATTTTCAGCTTTGATAAGGGACAACAGTGGGGTCCGAACAGCAGGAGGCGGCCAGCCCAGACACCGGGCTAGGGCGGAGGCTGGGTGCGGAGTGGGGAGTCAGGAGCCTGCACTCCAGGCTCTGCTGTGCCCCTGCCTGGCTGCGGCCCGATCCGGTCCGGTCCGGTGTGGAGGTCGGTCTCCCCGCGGTCTGAGGGTGTGGCTGACGTATCCGAGGGACTTGCTTTCCTGGGCTCCGCCACAGCGCCTGGTGCCTGGGGGTGCCCAGGCAACGTCTGTGGGTCGGGGGAGTGAACGAGTGGGTAGATGGACTGGAAACTGAGGCAGGGACGCTGGCTCATCCCTCTCTACGGACACGGAAGTCCCCACCCAGCTCCCGCAGGCCACACCCGCCCTCACGGCAGATTCACCTGTTCACCCTCAATGCCCTCGGCTCCGTGAACTCACAGGCTGAGGGGCTTAGGCGCTTCCCCCCTGCGCGCCCCCGCAGCGCTCCGTCCCCTGGGAGTCCTGGGCTCAGTGCTTCTTGGTCACCACGGATGCCCTGCGCAGCCATGCGGCTGACCCGGGCAGCTCCTCTGATGGCCTCTCCTCTCGTCCCTTTTACATGCTGGTGGCTTCTCGCTGTCCTCCACCCGCTTTCTCTCATTTTCTCTCTCACCCCCTCCAGAGCGGGCACACACTGTCTGTGCCTCGTCTTTTTCCCTTGAACCCCTTTGGTCTCTGCGCGCCCCCTTTGCCTCGCGCTCTCTCCCGCTTACATCCGTCTCCCTTGCCTCGCTCCATCTCTGCCTCTGCCCTCTCACTGAGTTCCTGACGCCCTCCGCCCCGCCCTCGCTCCTGGGTTCTTGGTCACTCATTTCTCCCCCCTCCTCTTCCTCGCTCCCGAGTGCACACTCTCCCACTTTCTTGCTTTCTCTCTCTTGCGTTTCCCCTCTCACTGCAGCTCCCTGGCAGGGGGCGCTGCCCATGCCCCACCCTGTCCCTCGATCTGGGAGAAGCCTGTGCACGCTCAGAGCTGGGTGGCCCGGCTTGGAGGTGCCCGTGGCATCCGTCGGAGGGGCCCTAGAGTCACAGCGTTTCCTCCCAGGGGTGACTTGGCAGTGATATGCTCTGTTTCCTCACTTCTGCAATTGCCAGACAGCGCAGAGGCTGGGGCTGGGGCCAGGACCCAGACAGAGACACTCAGGCCCTGAGGGTCCGTAGCTACTGTCCTGCTGCAGGTAAGAGGGGTCCCAGCCCCGGCTGGACAAGGGGGTGACAGGGCAAGGGGGGGCATATGAAAATGTCCTCAGGTGCCCAAGGCCATGCCTCTAGGCTGCACTTAAGCAGATGGATGGTTCTGTTTTTAAGGGGCTGGTGTATTTCTCAGGGCCAGTCTCATGTTTAGAAAGAACTTCCGATGACCAAACTTTCCCAGGGAACCCAAGACCCCTCTTTCATTCTCAGGGGCAAAGGCAGTGCTGAGGTGACCCCAGAGACCTCCCTGGGAGGTGACAGTGGTGATGAGAGGGGGCTACTTAGATCTCTAGGGGCTGAATGACATCTACTTTATTAGCTGTGTGATCTTGGCCAAGTTACATGCTCTCTCTGTGTAGTTTTCTAAATTGTCAAATGAGGATAATGCCATTTCCCAGCATACTTGCTGTGGGGGTTAAGGATCTGGTACAGGGCTGGGTACTAAGGAACTCACTAAATGCTGGGTTTCCCAGGGGATGCTGAAAATAACCAGGTTGTTGGTAGAAGGGCCAGGCTCACAGTTTCCCCTATCAGGTCCCAGGTGCTGGGAACAGGGCCCAGGCTGGTACCTCCTGTCCTTCACTGGCAGGAGGACCAGATGTGGGGTTGCGTACTCGCCTACCTGTGAAGAACGATAGAACCAGCAGGCTCTCCCCAGACATTCAGCCCACTCTCATTTAGCTCTGATCCAATACCCAGCTGCGTTCCAGATGTTTGAGGTGTGTGTGTGTGTGTATGTGTGTGTGTGCATGGGAGAGGAGCTTAGGGGAGGGCTAGGGAAGCAAAAGAAACAGATGTCCCTATCTTTAGGTCCTGACAAGCCAGCCAGGGAAAGCAGTTGGCTGGAAGGCGAAGGAATGGCCCTGGGCATGGGCGGGCACCTGGGGGTTTGATTCGGGTCTTGCTTACAAGCCAGGACTGGGAGCCACCTGCCAGCCCTACTTTCCTCCTCTGCAGATTGGGGTGAAAATACCGACTTGTGTGTTTGTCAGGAGGACGAAATAAGAGGCAGGGTAGGAAAGTGCTTTGTCAATTGGAAAATGCTGCACAAATGTGAGCCGGTGTGTTAACTACTAAGGCTGATGCTGTCATCTTTATTTTACTGTAAATGCCTTAAGGATGAGAAACTTGCTTTATTCATTGTTTTATCCTTACCCTTAGCACAGAGTTCGGCACATGGTATATGCTTAGACTGTGCACTGAATAGGCGAATGATAGAGTAGTAGGTTGTTGTTGGAAGGGAATGGGCAGTGAGTCCCAGCTCTGTCTGGGACACTGGTGTCACCTTGGGAAAATCCTTTCTCTTCTCTGGGTCTCAGTTTCCCCAATGTCCATTGAAGGTTTAGGTGAGGGATTCACAGTCTATAGCATTAACGACCAAATGCGCCTCCAAGACTGAGTTTCCCGTGATTGGTGCTGGGGTGGGAGGTGGGTATGATGAGAGGCTGGGATCGTGTTCGTCGTTTTGTGGGGAGCAGACTCCACTTCTCACCCCAGGCCTGTGAGCAAGGCCTTGTTGAAGAGGAGAGCACCCACTTTTTCAGTAGCATCCCCTCCTGGGAACACTCCCCAACATGTCCTAGGGTGGAGGTGTCTGGGTTGGGAATGCTGGTTCCCAAATGGCAAGTGCTGGGCCCCTGCTGCAGCCACCTCTCAAAGCAGCCACGCTTGGGTTCCTTGGCAGAATGGTGAGAGCGGGGAGAAGCCTCTGGTGTATCTTCGTGGGTGCATGTGTGTCCGTGATTGTGTGGGGTGGACGGGAGTTGGCTCTGGCTATGTCCACATGTGCCTGCAGGTGGGCCTGGGCCAGCCCAGCAGCTCCTGGAAGCAGGATCACCAATGAAACCACCTGAAAGGCTGATACGCCTCTGTGCATCTTCAGCCAACGGGAACCAGTGCCAGACCATGTGTGCATGTGTTTGTGGGGACGGTGAGAGAATATGAGTGGGGAGAATCACTACTCAGCTGCCCCTCCCTGCCCCCTTAGTTCTGCAGGAGGGGGACCCTCAGGGCCTGGGTTCAGAGCTGAGCTCAGCTGGCTGATGGGAGAAGCATGTCGTGAATTTATGCATTATGCATAGCCCTTCACAGTTTATAAAGCCCATTTCAGTTTACCAAGTGCTTACTGTTTACCAAACTCTTTGTCACCCCCAATAATCTCACTTCCTTCTTACAACAATGCTTCGAGGTAAGCCGGACACTGCGTTTTGCAGATAAAAATCCCAAGGCTCAGAGCTGGAGAAAGACTCACTCAAGGTGGTGGGTGGCTCGCTGAGGCCAGAGCCTGGATCCCGGTTCCAATTCCTGCGCTTTCTCTCCCGCCACCCCTGGTTGCTTCTTCCAAAAGAGGAGATGTGGCTGCCTTGGTGCATGGCCAATTTGTTTGCTTCCTTATTCAATTATTCAACAAATATTTTCTGAGGACAGCGGGGAAGGGAGTTCACAGTTGCTGAGTAAATTGCTTCATTCTGCTCTCACAACTACCCTGTAGGGAAGGTTTTACCATTTCGCAGATGAGGAAAGGGAGGCTGGGACAGCCAAAGATAGAAAGGAAAGGCAAAGAAAGGGCAGAGCCAGGTGCAGACTCAAGTCTGTGTGGCTCCAGGGCCTGTGCCTAGACCTACTCTCGTCCCTGGGCCAGGCCCTGAACTGGCCTCGAGGACACCAGCTGGACTCCAGAGCTGCTGGGCTGGGAAGTCAGGGCGATTCCTGGTATAACAGAGGCGTGTGCCCGGTGCTGGGGAAGCCCAGAGGTGGAGGCGCCTCCACACTCTCTCTGCCCTGCCCTGCCCTGCCCTGCCCTGGCCGACTTCCAGGAAGCAAGGTGAGGGGAGGTGACTCACAGATATGACTTGGCAGCCAGGAGCAGAGACCCAGGCCAAGCTTGGGGTCCTGCAACTTTACAGGGATTTCCTCGGCCAGCTGGGCAGAGACTGAATCTCATCAATGTCATACATATGCCTGGGGTCAGGTTAGGGTCCCCAGTGTGAAGGAACACTGGGTAACTCTGACTGGGACCCAGACCACCCCATCTCTTGGGCCCTAAGCCCGTCACTGTCCTTCCCCTGCACAAGGAGCTCCATTCATCAACCAATAAAAGTGCCCAGCATGGTGCTGGACTCCCTTGTCCTGGGAGGTGCGGTGAGCGACACAGAATTCCCCAGAGCTCAGGATACTTGCTCCCTTAACGTGCCCCTCAGATCTTTCCGAATCCTGCAGAAATGATAATGAAACCACTCTGTGAGGTATGGCCAGCACGGCCAGGCCGGGACACAAATGTCAAGCAACAGAGGAGATCAGAACAGGCGGTAACTCGTTTATCGAGCACCTACGACATGCCACGCACTTTAGAGGTTTATCTGTCATGTTGACATTATTCCCATGAGGAAACTGGGACTGTCCCCTGGGAATCTGAGAGCTGCGAGTGGCTGAGGCTGCTCTGTGAGTTTGGAAGTGAAGGGTGAGGGACACTGACCGTGTGTGGGGGGCGGTTTCTTGAGAATTTGCTGTGTGGGAGGCTCTGTCACGGGTACCGGTGATGTGCCAGAAGCCTTGGCCCCAGGGAGTTCCCAGCTCAGGAGGGAGAATTCAGTAGCTGTTACAATGTGACTTGATACCTATCATTGTGGGAACCGTGTCATGGGTAGAGAAGTAAGATTAACCATAGCCAACACTCGGTGAGCTCTCACTATAAACCACGCATGTCCTAGTTAGTCCTTACAACAACCCTATGAGGTAGGCATTATTGTTATCTCCATTCTACAGATGAGTAAACAGAAGCTCATGGAAGTTAAATCACTCGTCTTGCGTAAGAGAAGGCTGATGTCACTGTGCCAACTGACCCCAGCTGCCATAAAAAGACCCTAACTGGTTTCCAGGAGCTTGCAGGGGTAATGTAATGGTATATCTGGCAGCCCGATGTAGGGCGCTTCAAGCTGGGGTGAACTTGATGTGAGCAGTGAAACATTTTGATCTGATCTAATTAGCAGATTGTCTTGATTTCCCGTAGACGCAGCTTTGTAGAGCTGTTGATTGTAAATAACCTGAACTGTGCTAAGCACTTTACACTTATTTCACTGAATCTTCACACCACTCTGGAGGGGTATGTGCCTGGGCTGTCATCAGCTCCCCGTACAGGGCAAGGACCTGAGACTCAGAGAGGCCATGGTCCTGTGGCTAGGAAGTGAGAGAGGCAGGATTTGAACCCAGGTTTGTCTGACTACAGAGCCTGTGTTTTTAACCATTGTTCTTTAAATACCATTCATTCTTTATTTCACTTGATGCTTAGAAAAGCTCTGCAAAGGAGGTGTGTTACTGTCCACATTTTTTGTTTTATTAAAAAATTTTTTTTGAGACAGGGTCTTCCTCTGTCGTCCTGGGTAGAGTGCAGTAGTGGCATCAAAGCTCACTGCAACCTCCAGCTCCTGGGCTCAAGTGATTTTCCGGCCTTGGCCTCCCAAGTAGCTGGAACTACAGGCATGCACCACCACACCTGGTGAAGTTTTTCTATTTTTAGTAGAGACGGGGTCTCACTCTTGCTCAGGCTGGGCTTGAACTCCTGAGCTCAAGTGATCCTCCTGCCTAGGCCTTCCAGAGTGCTAGGATTATAGGCGTGAGCCACTGTGCCTGGCCCTACTATTCACATTTTACAGATGAAGCTGTCAATGGCAAAAAACTCAAACTATGTAAAATAATTTAAAGAAGTTTATTCTGAGCTGAATATGCGTGACTGTGGCCCAGAGAGCCACTCCCAAGAAGCCTTGAGCAAGTGGTCTCGCTGTGGTTGGGTTACAATTTGGTTTTATATATTTCAGGGAGACAGGAATTACATATAAAGTCATAAATCAATACATGGAAGGGGTGCATTGGTTTGGCCCAAAAAGAACATCTGTGAGTGGGGCATTACAGGTTCTAGATGGGTTTAAAGATGCTTTGATTTGTAATTGGTTAAGGAAATGAAGCTTTGTCTAAAGGCTTGTAGAGTTTTAAGTTAAGAAAGTCTGTTAGTCAGAGACAAGTCACCCGACATATACCCAAACTCAAGTGATCTGTTAAGTAAATTGAAGACCTGCGGGTGTGGTTTAAGCTTTGTCTTGTATAGCTTCGGGTCTGTTCATGAGTTACAAAGGATATCTCTAAGAAGGGTGGGCGGCATGAAGACCTCCCTTCTCATGGCCACAACTCAGCTTTAGGGTATTTCTGGGTGCCCTTGGCCAAGAGGGTGTCCATTCAGTCAGCTGGGGGCTTAAGACTTTATTTTAGTTCACAAAGCTCAGAGAGGAGAAGCAGTTTTACCAAAGGTTGCACAACTATTAAGTCATAAAGCTGAGTCATATCATTCCAAGTTAAAATATACAATGTGCTTTCAAATCTGCCATCTCTTAGGCCCATTAAAATATGTATTTTTTTTACTATGGTAAAAAAAATAACATAAATTTACTCTCTTAACAAATTTTTTTTTCATCAGAGCAGTTGGCATTCTCATTAACACTGTCAGATGTCACTACCAACATAGGTTTCATCAGAGGCCCTCTTAATAGTTTTTAGGTATACAGTTCAGGCATGTTAACTATAGTCACATTGTTGTATAACGGATCTCTAGAACTCTTATCTCATGTAACTGAAACTCTGTATCCGTTGAACAACTCCCCATTTCCCCCTCCCTCGGGCTCTTGGCAACCATCATTCTACTTTTGGTTCTGTGCATTTGATTACTTTAGATGCCTCGTATAAATGGAATCATACAGTATTTGTATTTCAGCGGCTGGCTTATTGCACTTAGCAAAATGTCTTCACGGTTCACCCATGTTGTAGCATGTGTCAGAATTTCCTTCCTTTTTAAGGTTGAATAATATTTCATTGTCTGTCTATACCACATTTTGTCTATCCATTCATCTGTGATGGACATTTAGGTTGCGTCCACTGCTCGGCTATTGTGAATAATGCTGCTATGAACATGGGTGTGCAAACATCTTCTCAAGATCCTGTTTTCAGTTCTTTTGGATACACAGCATACCCAGAAGTGGAATTGCTGGGTCATATGATTGTTCTATTTTTAATTATTTGAGGAACCTCCATACTGTTTTCCACAGCAGCTGCACCATTTTATAATCCCACCAACAGTGGGCAAGGGTTCCAATTTTTCCTTCTTTTTTAGAGACAGGGTCTTGCTCTGTTACCCAGGCTGGAGTGCAGTGGTGTGATTATAGCTCCCTGTAACCTCCAACTCCTGGGCTCAAGCGACCCTCCCACCTCAGAGAATGGCTAGGACAACTGGCACATGCCACCGTGCCTGGCTAATTTTTAAATCTTTTTGTAGAGATGGGGTCTTGCTCTGTTGCCCAGGCTGGTCTTGAATTCCTGGCCTCGAGTGATCCTCCTGCCTCAGCCTCCCAAAGTGCTGGGATCATAGGTGTGACCCTATAATTGGATTATAGGTTCCAATTTCTTACATTCTCACCAACACGTGTTATTTTCTGTGTTTTCATAATGGCCATCCTAATGGGTGTGAGATGATCCTGCATTATGGTTTTGATTTGCAGTTCTCTGATGATTAGTGATGTTGAGCATCTTTTCATATGCTTGTTTGTCATTTGTGTATCTTCTTTGGGGAAATGTCTATTCAAGTCCTTTGCCTTTTTCAATTGAGTTATTTGTTTGTTTGTAATTGAGTTATGGGAGTTCTTATCTGATATATGGTCCCATTCTGTAGGTTGCCTTTTCACTCTGTCGATTGTTTTTCTTTGCTGCATGGAAGTTTTTAAGTTTGACCAAAAAAAAAAAAAAAAACCCCAAAACAAATAGTCCCATTTGTTTATTTTTGCATTTATTGCCTGTGCTTTTGGTATCAAATACAAGAAATCATTACCCATTCCAATGTTGTGAAGATTTATCCTATGTTTTCTGTTGCGAGTTTTATAGTTTCAGGACTTAGGTTTAGGTCTTTAATTTTTAAGTTAAATTTTGTATATGGTGTAAGATAAGAGTCCATCTTCATTCTTTTGCATGTGGATATCCAGTTTTCCCAGCACCACTGTGTTGAATCCTTTCCCCATTGTGTAGTCTCAGCCCACTCATCAAAAATTATTTGACTATAGATGTGAGGGTTTATTTTTGGGCTCTCTATTCTGTTCTGTTGATCTATGTGTCTGTTGTTATGCCAGTACCACTCTGTTTTCATTACCGTAGCTTTGTAACATGTTTTGAAATCAGGAATTGTAAGGCCTCCAGCTTTGTTCTTCTTTCTCAATATTGTTTTGGTTATTTGGGGTCCTTTTAGATTTCATATGAATTTTAGAATGTTTTTTTTTATTTCTGTAAAAAAAGACATTAAAATTTTGATAGGCATTGCATTGAATCTGTAGAACACTTTGGGTAGTATGGACATTTTAACAATATTAAGTCTCCCAGTGCATGAACTTGGGATGCCTTTCCGTTTATTTGTGTCATCTTTCATTTCTTTAAGCAATGTTTTGTAGTTTTCAGTGTATAAGTCTTTTGCCTCCTTGGTTAAGTTTATTCTTAAGTATTTTATTCTTTTTGATTCTGTTATAAATGGATTTTCTTTCTTAATTTCCTTTTCTCTTAGGCTCATTTAAAAGTCTTCATTTTACAAATGAGGATACAGAGACTCAGAGTCCCAGGGTGAGATTAGTGGTTGAAGCAGGATTTGGTCCCAGCTCCTGTGCTGCCAGGCAGGAGTCAGATGGGTACAGAGCAGACCGCACCCTCTCTTTGCCCCCGTCCCTTCCCAGCTTCAGGGAGCAAAGGTAAAAGCAGGGCCCCAGGTCACAGGCATCTCCTCCTGGGGCCTCACAGCATCTGGGGCTCCTGTTCTCAGGCCATCAGACAGGCCTGGGAGTGGACAAGTTGGCCAAGGAGCAGTTTGATTCCAGTAGGGGTGACAGCTTGGTCTAGGAGAGTCAGGACAGGCCTTGGAGTTCAAAATGTCAAGACTGCCACTTACTTTCCAGCTGTGTGACTGTGGATGAGTCTGTTTTCTGTTTTCTTCTCTAATCTCACTTTCTTCCCTGGAAAAATGGGCATCTTGTAGAACCTACCTCACGAAGCTGATTTGAAGAGAAAATATGATCATGGGTAAGAAGTGTCTGTCAATGCCCTGAACTTAGGTGGCCTGGCTCTGGCTCCCCTCCAGCCGCACACCCCCACACAGGGCCAGGAGCACTTGGATGCCAGGGAGTGTGCCCACTTGGAACCTAGGTTTCTCCCACCCCACCACTTGCAGCCCATGTTCTGTTTGTGAATGTACCCTCAGGCCTGCGGGGCTGCAAGGAGCTGCTGGTGCAGGGGCTGTGGATGAACATGGATGTATCTTATTTTTAGCTCATAAATATTTAGACTTTTGTGCTCCTGACTTCAATGGGCCCCAAATGTTTGGGGTAGCCAGACTGGTGAACCCAATTTCCCGATCCACAGTCTCCTCTGGGGAACTAAGCAGCACATACTTCCTTCCACCCAGTGCCCGATGGTCCCTCCCCTCCAACTGCGCAGCTGTGGATGACAACCCCTTCTCCTGGTCCCCCAGGGGCTGGGAACATTACCAGTGGGGGTGGGGGCTGAACACTGTGCAGGGCAAAGGGCAGGAGATTCAGATAGCAGAATTCTTCTGTCTCCATGAATATTTATGGTCTCCCTACTCTATCCCCCAGCCGAGGGCTCCGCCTGGGCAAGCTGCCCAGCCTTAATCCATCAGAGAACGGAGCCCATGTGTTAAACTGAGTGGTCTGAGCCTCCTCTTCCTTCTCGTTCCAAATGCTCATCCTCCTCCTGAGCTATTGAAAGCTTTGCTGGCATTAGCTGGGGGCTCTGTCTGGAGCTGGCAGGAGAACCAGTACGTGGGCCAAAGCCCCTGGGTCAGTGGTGTCCCACAGTCCCCTCCCCTGGTTCCATGCACCTCAGTTAATGGGGAGAGGGAGGCCTGGCCATTTGTGGCTCAGACCCTGTTCTAGCCACTTTGCACACTTATCTTTGGAACCATTGTTAGAATTGTGAGATTTTGCACGTTAAGAAATTGGGGCTCAGAGAGGTGAAGTCACTTGCCCAAGTTCATACAGCAAGTAAATGGTGAGCCAGGTATAAACCCAGGTCTCTCTGACTCCAGAGGCCTTGCTGTCCCTGACCCATTTCACCCCCAGTGCACCTCCCCAGAGAGCCCATGCACACGTCCTGTGTGCCAGGCTCTTTGGAATCGTCATCAGGAGTTTGGTCTTTCATTCATTCATTAATTCCTCAGTGCCCTCCCTATACTGGGGGTAAAGAGATGAGAAAGATCTAATAATCCCTGCCCCCAAGAATCTCCTAGTCTGATAAGGAAACAGCTACAGAAATCAATACTTACACATGTTGTGTCAGGTGCTATACTGAGGACTATGTCCAGTGTATGGTGACCCAGAGAAGGTGGCAACTCATTTTGCCTGTGGTGATCAGAGAAGGTGCCCAGAGGAGGCGCTCTTTAGATTAGGTCCAAAAGGCGAGTAAGATTTTTCTAGGTAAAGCAATAGGAAAAAGGTACTCTTGGATGGGGCCACAGCATGAGCAAAGGCACAGAGGTTTGAGGAGAAATATCATTTTAAAGAAGCAGCAAGAAATTCAGGGGGCCAGGGTAGAGCACGTAGTAGGGAATGGCAGGAGACGAGGTGGGAAGAGAGCGAGGACTCGATCCCGGGCGAGGGGAGTGAAGGACGGTGTTAGATCAGGCTCGTGTGCGCCTGGCAGTGTGCTGAGGCACAGCGCTTCTCGGACTCCAGTGTGTGCGTGAATCACGTGACATCTCGTTAAGATGCAGATTCCGATCCAGTAGATCCGGCATGGGGCCTGAGATCTGTGTTTCCAACAAGCCAATGCTGCTTGTCCAAGGTGATGCTGCTGCTGCTGCTGGTCCGCGGACCACAGCGTGAGTAGGCAGGTTGAAGAGGGCTCTGCCTTGAGTGGCGGCTCTCTGGGCAGGAGGCAATGCTGTCGGTGGCCAGATATTTGTTTACTTGACAAATGTTTACCAAACTCCTGCTCTGGCTCGTGCCGAGTGATGGGATGGAGAGAAGAACTGGAAATGCCGCTCTCTGGTCCACATCACCACCATCTCTCACCTCCAATACGGTCTCTCTGTTTCTGCTCCTGCCCCTACCATCTGTTCTCTGCCATCTAGCAGCTAAGCTAGAGCAAGTCAGATCACGTTTCTTGCCCGTTTAACAGCGCTACAGCGGCTCTCTGATACTCATAGAATAAAATCCAAACTCCTTACCATGGTCTGGGAGCAATCTGGGGCTTGTTGCCCTCTGATCACATCCCACTCTTCCCGTTTCTCTCTCCCCAAGGGCCACATTGACCTTTCAGTTTCTTGTTCCAACCTCAGGCCCTTTGCACATGATCCCCTCTGCTAGGAATACCCTTCCTCCAGCTCTTCTCCTGACTTGTTCCTTCTCACTTTTTAGATTTCGGCCAGGGGAAGATACAGGTTTTTCAGGTCCCTAAAGCTTATACAATTTGGAGGCCCCTCTTTGAAGAAAAGATACCAAATTACAAACACACAATTAGACGCAGAGCTTAGGAAGGGGCCTTGAAGCTTAGGCTTCATTGACTTCATGGTAAATGTGTCTCTGGTTTTGTTTATATGTCACCTCCTCTGAGAAGCCTTCCCTGGTCTCTCTATTTATCTTTTTCTTTTTTATTTCAGCATATTATGGGGGTACAGATGTTTAGGTTATGTATGTTGCCCTTGTCCCCCCTCCCCTGGTGGTCTCTCTATTTAAAGCAGCCCCCTGCCCAATCTTCATTGTGTCACTATTTTTTATTTCTTTTATTGAGTTCATCACGATTTGAAATTATCTTGTTCCTTTATCTCTCTACTTATTTTTTACGGTTTCTTGCAACTAGAGCGTAAGCTCTTCAAGAGCAGGAACCTTGCCTGTTTCATTCCTGCCAAATCCTAGACACAGTGCGCGGCATCCACTATCCACAGCGGGATGCCAGTAACTGGGAAGTGAATGAATGGACGTTGTCTCTGCTCCTGGAAGGCAGAGAGGACACATACAAGTGATTTCAGTGGCATAAAAAGCTGTGAGTGACTGGGCGCAGTGGCTCATGCCTGTAATCCCACACTTTAGGAGGCCGTGGCAGGAGGATCGCTTGAGGCCAGGAGTTCCAGGCCAGCCTGGGCAACATAGTGATACCCCATCTCTATGAAAAATAAGAAAAACTAGCTGGGTGTGGTGTTGCACACCTGTAGTCCCAGCTACTTGGGAGGCCGGAGCAGGAGGATCACTTGAGCCTGGGAATTGGAGGCTGCAGTGAGCTATGATCACACCACTGCGCTCCAGCCTGGGTGACAGAGCCAGAACTTGTTTCTAAAATAAATACATAAAATAATTTAAAAAAAAACAAAAAAACCCCTGTAAGCTGTGGAAGACCAAAGGATGGCACTTAACCAGGTCTGGGGGTGGGGGTGGGGCGTGCAGGAGGCTCCCCAGGCTTGGGGAAAACTACCTGGAGGAAGTGAGGCCGGAGAAATCTTAAACGACGTTCTACTGAACATACAGGCAAAGAGAAGGAGGGAAAGATTTCTTGGCAGAAGAAACTACATGAATAAAAGCATGGACGGATGAGTCCCCAAGCCCAGAAGAGACTCGGCTGGTTATATTAATATTTTGGGTGATTTCAACGGTCCTGCTGCTGCAAAGGTCCAGCTGGGCACTAAGTTGGGGATGAGGGCCAAGGGAGTGGGAGTCCCATGGGAACCAGGACCCTGGGGTTGGACAGAAGGCAGCAGAAGTGGGAAGAGCCAGGGAGGCAGGTACTGGAGGCACCAAGGGCAATGGCTTTGGGCAAAGCAGTTCCACCCAGGGCTCCCCACACCGATATGGGCCTGTGTCTGGAAGGAAGAGGCCTACCGCTGCTGGGCCTCCCCCGGGGGCCGCGTGGACCGGGGAGCCACTAGCATCAGACGGGCTCGAGTACATATTCTCCTAGCTTGGGTTCCTGGAAAGCCAACTTCAAGATGGGGATTAGCATGCAGGCACATTTTTTTCCTGGAATATTTTAAAGCAAATTCCAGATCTTGTGTAATTTCATCTATAAATATTTCATTATGTGCATCTAATAGAGAAGGAATTTAAAAATATAACCACAATATCATTATCCTACCTAACAAAATTAACATGACTTTTTTAATACCATCTAATTCTTTGTGGCCGAGTTTTCTCAATTCTCTAAAAAATATTTTTTACAGTTGGTTTATTTGAATCAGGATCCAAACAAGGTCCACACACAGCGTTCGGTTGCTCAAACTTCTTCAGTGAGAATTTGCCATTCCCCTTCCCTGCCTCTGACTCCTCTATTTACGGCTGGAAAGCTGCTCTCCCACTGATTAGGTGAGATTGAGTTCCACGCTGCCACGTCCAGGGTTTACTTTTCTGTCTGCTCTGTCATTGATCTCCCGGTGGCTTTTCCCACGGCTGGCCACTTGCTCCCATGCTCTTGAGACTGTCTTCCCATAGGCCTTCAGCACGGTGCTCCACGGGTTCTCCTCCCTGACTGTCCCGTCTCTGCCTCCTTCGTGGTTTCTCCACCTCCCCTGCCTTGTTCCTTGATGTTGGGGTCTTCAAGGTTTGACTCTGATCCTCCTGGATGTTTTCCAGGCACCTCAAATGTGGTATGTCCCCAGATGAACTCATCCTCCCCATCCCCATGCTGTTCCCCCTCAGCATCATCTCCACAAAGACAGACACCACCATAGCCCCAATCATCTGGCCTAGAAACCTGGCAGTTGTCCTCGATCCCTCCCTTCCTCTCACCCAGTACCCCACCCATCACCACCTTCTGCCCATCCGATCTCCTTGGTAATTCTCACAACCACCCATTTCCCTCCTCGTGCTCTGCCACGGTCCAGCCTCCCTGAAGCCCCCCAGACACTTGCGCTTGTCTCTTTGCTGTCTCCCTGTCTCTGGTCTGAATCCCCTCCAGTCCATTCTATACACTGTGGTCTAAGCCGTCTTCCCCAAACCCAGGCCCAGCCTTGTCCCTTCCATCCTCAGGGTCCTCCAATGACTCCCCATTTTCTGCAGAATAAAGTACAGAGACTCCTGAGCCTGACATTCAATATCCTTCTTCAGTTGACTAATTCTTACTTTTTTTTTTTGAGACAGGGTTTCACTCTGTCCCCCTGGGTAGAATGCAGTGGCATCATCATAGCTCACTGCAACCTCCTGGGCTTAGTCGATCCTCCCTCCTCAGCCTCCCAAATAGCTGGGACTACAGGCACAAACCACCATGTCAGTTAATTTTTCTATTTTGAGTAGAGATGGGGTCTCCCTCTTGCTTAGGCTGGTCTTGAACTCCTGGCCTCAAGTGATCCTCCCACCTTGGCCTCCCAGAGTGCTAGGATTACTTACAGGTATGAGCCACCACACCGGCCCAATGCTTACTTTTGTAGCCCTGTCTCTTCTCACCCACCTCAGACTTTAAGTGTTGGCCAAACCGAAAGTTTCAAGTTCCCCCGGAACAAGGTACATCTTCTCCTATTCTTCCGGGGTCAGCACCTGCTGTCCTCTCTGCCTGGGATGCCCCTCCTCTCGATTCCCCAGGCTAACTCCTTCTCTCCCTGAGCATAGGCAGGTCATTCCCCGCCCTCAAGGCTGGGCTAGGGGCAACTTCTGTGAATTCCATTACACCAGGTATGTCCAGCGTCAGAGCACTCTCACTTGTCTGTTTCTGAGTCTCTCTCTTGCAAATGGCCTGTGAGCCACTCAAAGGCAGGGACTGGGTCTATACTGAGGCCTTAGTACTCTGCTTGGGTCCTGGAGCCGAGCGTGATTGCCCCGTGAATGCACGCGTGAGTGCCTGAATGAGTGAAGCAGCTAACCTGTGTGTGGGTGTGTGCTTCGTTCACCTGCTGAGATTTTTTTTTTTAAAAAATCAAAATTAATGCAAAAAAAATTCATGATAAACAAAATACCAAAATTTTATTGTATTTTATTTTTTTGAGACAGAGTCTCCCTCTGTTGCCGGGGCTAGAGTGCCGCGGCGTCAGCCTAGTTCACAGCAACCTCAAACTCCTGGGCTCAAGCGATCCTCCTGCCTCAGCCTCCCGAGTAGCTGGGACTACAGGCATGTGCCACCATGCCCGGCTAATTTTTTCTATATATTTTTAGTTGTCCGATTAATTTCTTTCTATTTTTAGTAGAGACGGGGTCTTGCTCTTGCTCAGGCTGGTCTCGAACTCCTGAGCTCAAACGATCCACCCGCCTCGGCCTCCCAGAGTGCTAGGATTACAGGCGTGAGCCACCGCGCCTGGCTGGCCCCAAAATTTTAAATGAAGATAGGATCATAATCGTGCCAGGTAAATCCATGTTAGAGCCTGAGGCGAAAGGAAGAATCAGTAATACTCCCTTTGATTTTTAAAAATATTGCATTAAGATGTTATTTATCTTGATTACAGAGGTTTTGGTGCCCCCTTAGATTTTGCACCCAGTGAGTGCCTCACTTGCCTCGCCCTGGTCCTAGCCTGGTCAAAAGACTTTCTCAACAGGCCTAGGCAGGCAAAGGGGCAGGGCTCAGGACGTCCTGGGCTGGGTCCTCTGGCTGGAGAGTTTCCGGAGGATAGTTGCACTCACCCCACTGGGCTGGAGCCCAAATTGGAGAAGAGGAAGGTACCTTCTGCATCGGGGGTGGGTAGGGACTTCCGCAAAGACCCAGAGTCAGCACCATGCTCTGCCCAGCCGTGGGCTGCCCCTCAGCCCCTGCCTCTCTCAGACAGGACTAGGACAAAGGTGCCTCATCGCCCCAGGAACAGGGTCCCCCAAGGCATGAGGGTAGAGCAAAAGAGAGAAAGAAGGCCAGTCCCAGATGAACGGGCATCTTGGGCTCAAAGGAAAGGGGGGTGCTGAGTTTGTGAAGCAGCAGTGTTCAAATCTTCTGGTCTCAGAACCCCTTTATATCCTTAAAGGGAGGCTGAGGCAGGAGGATCACTTGAGCCCAGGAGTTTGAGGTTGCTGTGAGCTCTGATGACACCACTGTACTCTACCCTGGGTGACAGAGTGAAACTGTCTCAAAAAAAAAGAAAAAAATATTATCGAAGACTCCAAAGAGCTTTTGTTTACATGGATTATATCTATCAATATTTACTATATTAACGCTAAGACATTCTAAAACTTTTCATTTTTAAATTAAAAAGTCCAATAATAAACTTCTTTCATGTTAACATAAATAACACATTTTTGTGAAAAATAACTAGATTTGCCAATACACAAACCATTTAGGGAGAAGAGTGGCGTTGATTTATGTTTGTCTACAAACCTCTTTGATGTCAGGCTTAGTAGAAGACAGCTGGATTCTCAGATCTGCTTTTGCGTCACTGTGCCGGGATAGATCGTTTGGTTGGAGTAGATGAAGAAAATCTGCCCTCACACAGATATATACTCATAAAGGGAGGAAAGTTTCAATGGCTTTTTCAGATAATTGGTAATACTCTTCTTTGATACTACGTCAAACTACATCAGAGCTCCACAAATGGCAATTTCTTTTTTTTTTTGAGACAGAGTCTTGCTCTATTGCCTGGGCTAGAATGCCGTGATGTCAGCCTAGCTCACAGCAACCTCAAACTCCTGGGCTCAAGTGATCCTCCTGCCTCAGCCTCCCGAGTAGCTGGGACTACAGGCGAGTGCCACCATGCCTAGCTAATTTCTTTCTATTTTGAGTAGAGACGGGGACGGGGGTCTCCCTCTTGCTCAGTCTGGTCTCAAACTCCTGACCTCAAGCTATCCTCTTGCCTCAGCCTCCCAAGAGTGCTAGGATTACAGATGTGAGCTACCGCGTCCGGCCCACAAATGGTAGTTTCTTAAAGGTTAGTTGCAATCTATTAATAGAATCTAAATCATATCAATGAACTTATTGCAATCTCTTACACTACACTGGATTGGTCTATCTTGCCATCGAATGGATCTTTTACCTATGTATAATTTTGAAATCCTATAAATTCCTTGCTCATTTGAAAAATATTGGTTCTCTGAGTTATACAGATCTTCTAAAGGTTGACTTTACATTACACAATATCAAAAAATTGCACTCATTAATATTGCCACCAGTCTCATCAGAAAATTCTTTAAGTATTAGAAAACTGCCAGGCTCATGCTGGCAGATACAAGTTTTCCAAAAATTCTCACTTTCTCTCTAATTGTATCACTGGCAACAAGTCCTATTTTTTGTTTCCTTTGAAGATGACCATTGCACCTCATGTGCATTTCCCATTTTACACATGGAATATTAAAAAGATGTTATTAAGGATTTAATAAAATCAATAATTTTCTTGCTTTATCAAGGACATGTTAAAGTGACATTGGTCTTCTCTCCCCCTACACTGTGAGTCCGTGGCTCTAAAGAATACAGTGACTCTACTACAGTTTGGTGTCGCTGCGTCGATTTGTGCTAAGGAGCCAGCAGTTTTGCTCACCGTTGCTTTTGCCCTATTAGTGCAAATGTCAGTAGAGTGAAAAAGGAAAATAATGTCTGGGTATTATTACGAAAATAGTTTGACCTTGTAGATCTTCCCAGCCCCCATTCCATGGACCACCCTTTGAGAACTATTGTCCTAGAGCTTGGAATCAGATGGCAAGACTGTCTTGGGATGGAAAAGGTCCCAGCAGCGTGGAGGCTGGTAATTTTGCTGCTGAGGAAACAGCATAAAATGTGCCCTCAAATCAACTACGTAATTCAGTGGGACTGGTGGATGAGTTTCCTTTTAAAGGAATCACAATGATTTATTGGGAACAATGAAACCTACATGTATTTAATTCAGCGTAGATAAACCACACTAAATGGAGCAAAGCACGGAAAATGTTCTCAATCAACAAAATTCCAATTAGAGCCAGTTGCTTCTTTAAACATACCTGTAAACATACCTGTAAGTATCTTTAGGCTTCTGCAAGTGTTTCCACTGCTGCGGGCTCCCCAAGGGATGGGTGTAATTAACACGGCTTATCACCCATTCCTTCATTGATTGGCTTTTGGTGCTAGGGATACAGTGCTGGATAGACAGACAAGGTGCTTGCTGTCCTGCTGCTCACAGACACATAGGGGAAGCGTTAAATAGTCACACAAATGTCAATATGATTACAACCGTGCTCAGGGTTATGAAGTACAGGAAGTTTTGTGGCGGTGGGGGACTGTCTTGGGCCCGAGGCCAGCGAGCAGGAGTTGGAATCAGCCAGGTGAAAGTGGGGCGTGGGTAGGGAAGAGCCTCCAAGGCAGCGGATGGGTGTCACGGAGGCTCCTAGGCAGGAAATGTCTGGAGAGGTTTGAAGTCCCGCCCGGGAAGTCCGTTTTGGCTAGAGCCTGGCGGTAAGGTGGCGCGAGATGACGGTGGAGTGGCAGGTGCAGGTCAGGGCAAAGGCCTTCTGGTGGACTTATTTCAGTTCCTGGAAACTGCCAGGCTCTTCTCTGCCGCAGTCCTGGACCCATGCAGATCCCTTTGCCTAGAAGATTCTTCCCGTGTTCTTCCTTCAGGCCTCAACCGAAATGTCACCTCCTTTCTAAGTAGATCTCTTTTTGTTCTCCATATCAGCAACCCTTTTTCTTTGCATAGCGATTGCTTTTGTGTGTCTCTCTCCTCTATGTTCCCTGAGGGCAGGGCCCCTTCAGTCAGTCTGCGTTTGCCCTGTGTTCACCCTGCATCTCCTGTGCTCTGCGGTGCGCCTGACACGCAGTTAGCACTCAGAAACAATTGTTGGACGAATGTGTGAACGAACAGAGCTGCATCTGAGATTCTGGCACCGTCCCTTAACAGCTGTGTGATCTTGCACAAGTCACATAACCACCCCGTACTCAGTTTCCTATTCTGTAACGCGCAGACTGTACTTCCTATTACGAAAGGTTTTGTGAGACGCAACGAGGCAGTGTGTGTGGAAGCACCTGGCAGGTGCCCAGCTCCGAAAGAGGTGGGTGCTCCTGAGTGTCAATTGTCTTTCTTCCTTCTCAACTCCCATTTTGTGCTTTTCACTACACTATGATATACGGTGAGCCTGGGCCTCGATGAGCCCAGGCTGAGTTCTTTCCTGGCAGTGGCAGCAGTAGTGGGAGGAACAAGAGGGGAGGGGAGGGACAAAAGGAAGCAACTGGTGGCAGTTGTTGTTGTTGTTTTTTAAAACACAGTCTCGCTCTGTTGCCCTGGCTAGAGAACAGTGGCATCATCCTAGCTCACAGCAACCTCAAACTCCTGGGCTCAAGCGATCCTCCTGCCTCAGCCTCCTTAGTAGCTGGGACTACAGGCACGCGCCACCACGCCCGGCTGAGCAACTGGTTTAGATGGAGAGTGGGTGGTGGGGAGGAATTGCTGAAAATGGGCCAGACTTTGGGTAGTGGAATTATGGCTAGTTTTAGTCTTCTTTAATATACATACATTTTTAAAAAAATTTTTGAAATAACCTGAGGCCTTTAAAAAAAGTTGCAAAGCAGTAGAGAGTTCATGTTTGCCCTCCACCCACCTTTCCCCAATGTTAACAACTCCTAAAACCACAATACAGTGATCAAAACCAGGAAATGAATGTTGATACAACGTTATTAGCTAAATTATAGGCCTCATTTGAACTTTACCAGTTTTCCCCATAATGACCTTTTTCTGTTCTGGGATACAATCCAGGATCCTACATTGCTTTTAGTTGTCATATATTTCCTTAGTTTCCTTTAATCTGTGACAGTTCCTCAGTCTTCCCTTGTCTTTCATGACCTTGACACTTTCGATCAATACTGGCCAATCACTTGCAGAATGTCTCACAATTTGGGGTTATCTGATGTTTTCTTATGAGTAAATTGTGATTATGCATTTTTGGCAAGGCTGCCACAGAAGTGATAGTGGGTTTTTTCCAGTACATCATATCAGGGGTATATCATGTTGATATACCTTATTAATGGTGATGTTCCTCTTGATTACTTGGTTAAAATATTGTCTACTGGGTTTCTCCACTGTATACTCTTCTTTTTAAATTGTATTTAAACAATTTTTTTTTTTTTTGAGACAAAGTCTCACTCTGTTGTCCTAGAGTGAGTGCC